>NW_019176143.1:0-446797 GCF_002260705.1 Seriola dumerili
TACTATGTTGTTTTATTCCTTAGCATACTATGACGTTTTCATAACCTTTTATGGCTTAATATACTAGGATGTTTTTTTGCCATTTTATGCAATACTATACTATAACGTTTTTTTGACATTTTTATGCCATACTATACAATGACGTTTTTTGTCACTTTTATCACTTATTGTACTATGTTGTTTTATTCCTTACCATACTATGACGTTTTTTTGACATTTTAATGCTATACTATACAATGACGTTTTTTGTCACTTTTATCACTTATTGTACTATGTTGTTTTATTCCTTACCATACTATGACGTTTTTTTGACATTTTAATGCTATACTATACAATGACGTTTTTTGTCACTTTTATCACTTATTGTACTATGTTGTTTTATTCCTTACCATACTATGACGTTTTTATGACCTTTGATGCCTTAATTTACTATGATGTTTTTATGACATTTTTTGCCATACTATACAATGACGTTCTTTGTAATATTTATGCTTTCCAATACAATTTCATTTGATTCCTTACCATACTATGACGTTTTTACGTCTTTTTATGCCTTAATATACTATGATGTTTTTTTGCCATTTTTTGCCATACTATACTATGACGTTTTTTGAAATTTTTATGCCATACTATACAATGATTTTTTTTGCCATTTTTATGCCTTCCAATACAATTTCATTTGATTCCTTACCATATTATGACGTTCATGTGACCTTTTATGCCTTAATATACTATGACGTTTTTTTGACGTTTTTATGCCATACTATACAATGACGTTCTTTGTCATTTTTATGCTTTCAAAAACAATTTCATTTGATTCCTTAGCATACTATGACGTTTTTATGACCTTTTATGCCTTAATATACTATGATGTTTTTTTTTACATTTTTATGCCATACTATACAGTGACGTTTTTTTGTCATTTTTGTGCTTTCCAATACAACTTCATTTGATTCCTTAGCATACTATGACGTTTTTATGACCTTTTATGCCTTAATATATGATGATTTTTTGATATTTTTTGCCATACTATACTATGACGTTTTTATGACCTTTTATGCCTTAATATACTATGATGTTTTTTTGACATTTTTATGCCATACTATACAATGACGTTTTTCATCATTTTTATGCCTTCCAATACAATTTCATTTGATTCCTTATCATACAAAATGTTTTTATGACCTTTTATGCCTTAATATACTATGATGTTTTTTTGACATTTTAATGCCATACTATACAATGAAGTTTTTTGGCATTATTATGCCTTACTGTACTATGTTGTTTTATTCCTTGGCATACTATGACGTTTTTATGACTTTTTATGCCTAAATATACTATGATGTTTTTATGACATTTTTTGCCATACTATACTATGATTTTTTTTGCCATTTTTATGCCTTCCAATACAATTTCATTTGATTCCTTAGCATAGTACGACGTTTTTTTGACCTTTTATGGCTTAATATACTATGACTTTTTTTTACATTTTTATGCCATACTATACAATGACGTTTTTCGTCATTTTTATGCCTTCCAATACAATTTCATTTGATTCCTTACCATACAAAATGTTTTTATGACCTTTTATGCCTTAATATACTATGATGTTTTTTTGACATTTTTTGCCATAGTATACTATGACGTTTTTTTGACATTTTAATGCTATACTATACAATGACGTTTTTTGGCATTATTATGCCTTACTGTACTATGTTGTTTTATTCCTTGGCATACTATGACGTTTTTATGACCTTTTTTGCCATACTATACTATGACGTTTTTTGACATTTTTATGCCATACTATACGATGAAGTTTTTTGACATTTTTATGCCATACTATACAATGACGTTTTTTGTCATTTTCATGCCTTACTATACAGTGATGTTTTTTGTCATTTTTGTGCTTTTAATACAATTTCATTTGATTCCTTAGCATACTATCACGTTTTTATGACCTTTTATGCCTTAATATACTATGATGTTTTTATGACATTTTATGCCATACTATACTATGACATTTTTATGACATTTTATGCCATACTATACTATGACATTTTTATGACATTTTATGCCATACTATACTATGACATTTTTATGACATTTTATGCCATACTATACTATGACATTTTTATGACATTTTATGCCATACTATACTATGACATTTTTATGACATTTTATGCCATACTATACTATGACATTTTTATGACATTTTATGCCATACTATACTATGACATTTTTATGACATTTTATGCCATACTATACAGTGATTTTGTTTGTCATTTTTGTGCTTTCCAATACAATTTCATTTGATTCCTTACCATACTATGACGTTTTTTGACATTTTTATGTCATACTATACAATGACGTTTTTTGGCATTATTATGCCTTCCAATACAATTTCATTTGATTCCTTACCATATTATGACATTTTTATGACCTTTCATGCCTTAATATACTATGATGTTTTTTTGACATTTTTATGCCATACTATACAATGACGTTTTTTTTTCATTTTCATGCCTTACTGTAATATGTTGTTTAATTCCTTACCATATTATGACGTTTTTATGACCTTTTATGCCTTAATATACAATGACGTTTTTTGACATTTTNTTATTCCTTAGCATACTATGACGTTTTTATGACCTTTTATGCCTTAATATACTATGATGTTTTTTTGACATTTCATGCCATACTATACTATGACGTTTTTTTGATGTTTTTATGCCATACTATACAATGACGTTCTTTGTCATTTTTATGCTTTCCAATACAATTTCATTTGATTCCATAGCATACTATGACGTTTATATGACCTTTGATGCCTTAAAATACTATGATGTTTTTATGACATTTTTTGCCATACTATACTATGATGTTTTTTGACATTTTTATGCCATACTATACAATGACGTTTTTTGTCATTTTCATGCCTTACTGTACTATGTTCTTTTATTCCTTAGCATACTATGACGTTTTTATGACCTTTTATGCCTTAATATACTATGACGTTTTTTGACATTTTTATGCCATACTATACAATGACATTTTTTGTCATTTTTATGCCTTCCAATACAATTTCATTTGATTCCTTACCATATTATGACGTTTTTATGACCTTTTATGCCTGAATATACTATGATGTTTTTTTGACATTTTTTGCCATAGTATACTATGACGTTTTTTGACATTTTTATGTCATACTATACAATGACGTTTTTTGGCATTATTATGCCTTCCAATACAATTTCATTTGATTCCTTACCATATTATGACATTTTTATGACCTTTCATGCCTTAATATACTATGATGTTTTTTTGACATTTTTATGCCATACTATACAATGACGTTTTTTTTTCATTTTCATGCCTTACTGTAATATGTTGTTTTATTCCTTACCATATTATGACGTTTTTATGACCTTTTATGCCTTAATATACAATGACGTTTTTTGACATTTTTATGCCATACTATACTATGACGTTTTTTGTCATTTTTATGCCTTACTGTGCTATGTTGTTTTATTCCTTAGCATACTATGAGGTTTTTATAACCTTTTATGCCTTAATATACTATGATGTTTTTTTGACATTTTATGCCATACTATACAATGACGTTTTTTGGCATTTTTATTCCTTCCAATACAATTTCATTTGATTCCTTACCATACTATGAAGTTTTTATGACCTTTTATGCCTTAATATACTATGATGTTTTTTTGACATTTTTATGCCATGCTATACTATGACGTTTTCTGTCATTTTTATGCCATTCTATACAATTTCATTTGATTCCTTACCATACTATGACGTTTTTATGACTTTTTATGCCTTACTTTACTATGTCGTTTTTATGACTTTTTATGTCTTACTGTACTGTGAAGTTTTTATGCCTTACTATACTATGATGTTTTTATGACTTTTTATGCCTTACTTTACTATGTCGTTTTTATGACTTTTTATGTCTTACTATACTATGACGTTTTAATGCCTTACTATACTATCTCGTTTTTATGACTTTTTATGCCTCACTATACTATGATTTTTTTTAGGTTTTTCATGCCTTACTATACTATGACTTTTTTATGACTGTTTATGCCTTACAATGCTATGTTGTTTTCATGCCTTACTATACTATGTCATTTTTATGACTTTTTATGCCTCACTATACTCTGACGTTTTTATGCCTTATTGTACTATGTCGTTTTTATGCCATACTATACTATGTTGTTTTTATAACATTTTATGCCTTACTATACTATAACGTTTTTATGCCTTATTGTAATATGTTGTTTTCATGCCTTACTATACCATGTCTTTTCTATGACTTTTTATGCCTTACTGTACTACATCTTGCACATCTGTGACATTTTATTAATACATGTTCGAGGACTTACTTTAATATGACGTTTTTATAGCCTATTATACTATGATTTAAACATGACATATATGCCGCTATATCAAAAGTCATGTTACCATATATGTCCCGTACAAGAATATATATTATTATGGCATATATACAGTACATCATCTGGATATATGAAGATATAATTGTATAACATATAAAAAATACTCATAATAAATTGTAACTTTAGTAGAACAACATGATTATCAAAATCTCTATTATATTTACAAATTTAATATCAACATACTGACAGGCTTGGGGATGGATATATATTTATTATATAACATATGTCAATCATATAAATAGACATACTAAAATTCATGTTTCTATTAGGTCGAAATATCAATGTATGATATTGTTCCAAAACCGGTTTCATATGTAATTTTTACATATATAGGCTATACCTTAAATATATATATGACTTTACTCCATATGTACATATATTTCATACAGAAATTCAAGACATTTACATATATTACATTTGCATATGTGCACTCCTCAATGTAAATTCAGATCTTATATGTTAACAAACCGTTCGGTTGACGGAATTAAAAAGCCAATCTCTCTCTCTCTCCCTACCAATGGTGAGACCAAACCTACGCCCTTGACACACACACACACACACACACACACACACACACACACACACACACACACACACACACACACACATTGGGAGAGACAGAGGCTTTCAAAACAGAGTAACTCGTCCTCTTCTTTTTCAACATTTAAAAAAAAAAACCTACTGCATCGTTTCCACATCGTCTCTCACAATAAACCAGCTGACTGGAAACCCTGTTGTCGGTCACACTGTAACTACTTCAATGGACTGAGCTCAGTGAGCGGTGTGTGTGTGTTTAGCTCTGTGTGGGACCAGGTCTCTGATGTAGGCAGGCTGATCACAGATCAGATACATGCGCTTCAGATCCATAAACCACCCCCCCTTTTCTCTCTCTTTGTACCCGCCTTTGATCTCGGCGCTGGGTTTGTCCTCGGTCTGCTGCTGCGGCGGCGGCTCTGTGTTGTGTTGTACTGGGCTGGGGCAGCAGCGCTGACATGGTGAGCAGACCGGTGCGGGAAACACACCACCACACCTCTCGCCGGTCTGCTTTCGACTCTTAAGAACCAATACTTTGATCAACAGGCTCCTTTTCTAGCAGGTAAGCTAGTTTCTCATTAGTTTTGGACATTCACAGTTTATGCACTTAACGACAGACGATACGGAGCGAGCATTAGGTTCATTTGGGATTTCAGTAAGACATAAGAACAACAAAACTATAGTCCCGAAATGAATATTTTAAGCATTATAGTATTATTATAGACCACAATTATATATTATACACCACAAAATAAACAGAAGCGATATTGTCGATTTAAAGTCAAGAGTTGATGCGTACAGATTCTCGTAGTCGCTTTACACGTAATGTATGGATATTTTTTTAAACTTTTAGTTATGATAATGGTTACATTGGGACAATATGATGGATTTTTGAGACATTTTTATGTAATGGTCCCATGAGAACACTGAAGTTTTCCCCGTGTAGAGCTATGGAAGCTCAGTGAGCTTCAAGCTGAGGGCTGTACTGTCGCAGCTGCTGACTGATTTTAATCAAAAAACATCAATTCACTCTGCTACAGTTTGGACGCGCATGTGGTCATTGTTTAATCAGTGCTTCATAGCCCATACCTGCTTTATTCGAAAAAAAAATGTGTTTTAAAATGTGTTTAAATCCAGAAAACACTTCTAAAGTTTTCAGGCTGAGAATATCATCATATTCCACACTGCATGACTGTATCATATATATTTTGTATATGCTTGTTATGATTCATCATTGGCACAAGCTATAGGATGTTTACATCCAGTGAAATATTCAAACCCAAGAGTCCATGTTTTTATGTCTGCTAATGGAAATATTCTGGGTGTCTTGGTGTTAATAATCATTATAGAAAAATGTTGTCACCACAGGAAATTTGACCCAACCAAATATGTTTTTATTCTTAATAAATTATTAAGTGTGTACTATAGAGAAGAAACTGTGTAATAATATACTTAAGCTCAATCTTTTATTGTTGTGTCTTTTTTCAGCTGCAAACAGCAAGTTGCCCATCAAAATGGTCTGGGTGCTTCAATACACCTTCTCACTTTTACTAACTGTGCATGTCATATATTCAACTCTGGTAAGTGTTTCATTATATGATGCATTTTGAACATAAGTGTTTATTGTTTTTTATTTTTTTAACAACCTTTTGTTTACCCAAATTGTGTTAATAGGTGTATAGCTCATCTGTTACAGTTTTTGTGTATTGTACAAGGAAGCACATAGTACAGTTTCTCCAGATTCAGATTCAGATCACAGATTCTACAATACCACTGAGTAAATCCCATGTGCTAGGGTGAGATGCGATGGAAATCTCAAAAAAAAGGCTTGCAAGTGGGTGTTGCGTTAAGATTTTTAAAAATCAAATTACTCCTTCTAATCTCATCAAAAATGTAGCCATTTATGCGACGACTCAAAGTTTTTAGTTTTTGCCTAAATTACACACATGCACTTGAACTGCGTTGCATGCCTGTGTAATGCTGTGGGATCTGCAAAGCCCTTGCTGGTGACGCCCTGACAATGCTGTGGATCGTTTTACCTTCATCCACTTCACTGTCCTGATTGATTGTGTTTGCTATCGAGATTGTCGTATCTGCTTTTAATGATCTCCTTATTGTTGCTTTTGACTTAGATTCTGTTCCTGTATCTGTTATGGATAGAAGTGGTGATGAAATACAGGAATCTCTAACTTTCACCAAATGACTATCCCTCTTAGATTCATGTGAAGGCCGAGGAGGAGACCAGAGAATGCAGAGAACAGGAGTACAAGGACCGGTTTGGGAACTGCAAACCCTGCAAGCAGTGTGATGCAGGACAGGAGCTTTCAAAGGTTGGAACAAAATTGTTTTGGACTTATTCTATTTATCACCTCACCTGTATGAACTGAATCTTTTGTTTTAAGAAGATTGGTCTAAAGTGCTGTGTTCACTCAGGAGCATTTTCCACAGAGCCACTAAAAGGAAAAAGTATTGTCACTCGTTTATTTGGGAAATGGAATGTGTAGTAACACAAGGGGTCTACAACAGGTCAGCTGAATCAACTTCCTTAAGATGAAAAAAAAGTTGGATGGATTATTCCTTTGGTAAAAAAAATCCCCACAAAAAAAGGAAAACTGTTGAGTTCATGAAAAGAATGGACAGCACTGTTTAGAAAAGTGTATCTTATCCAGGGAACCAACATTATTTATCACTTCCTCTCTTTCATGTAGAGAACAGCCAAGCTGTTATTAGCTTTTGTAGAACACCGACCCTTCTTTAATCAGTCACACCCATACTTTTGACCTTCTGCAGCTGAATGGCTTCCATTGTTTTTCTCTATTGCACCCTGTCCAACTTATTGTCTTCACTGTTTGAAGCTAGCCATGCCTATGCTTGCTGCTCTCTCGGCTGGGAGTACAGTTTTTTCCACCACCTTAGCCACAGGTTTTTGTGTGCTTTGTACAAACAGGCTTCAATAGTGTCAGTTAAGGTTGGTAAGCAAAGGCTTTCCTCTATGGCAGCAGCTATGCGCCTACTTTTGCAAGTGTAGGCAGTGATGTAAAGGTGAGTAAACTATAATCACCTGTCATTTTGTGGCAAACACTAACATTAAGAAACTCCTACTTTTCTTGGGTTAACAGTAATTGTTGATACACTGCAAAAACCCTCCATCTCAACTAGTCATTTTCTGCCATAAGCAGCTTTGCAGACTATTATTAAGTAAAATACTGAGACAATTCTACTCGGTGAAAAGTGCAGATAGTTGAATCTCATTATTTCTAAAACTGAACATTATAACCTTCATGAATGTAGGATTTATTGCAGGACTGAGACTAGACTAATTAGGTGAACCTAATAAACCTGGTGCATATGATATACACCCGATGTATACCTGTTATATTCTATTATAAAATCAAAGATACTGATTGGGCCGAAGAATAGAAGATAGACTCAACTGTTTGCAAAATGTCTCCAGAGACAGATTTTTGCCCTAATAACTTAGTTTCAGTTTATTTTATTATACTGTAAAGTATACTTTTATATCATAAAAAGTAATGATAACCTTAAATGAACAATATTCAGCACATAAAATGGCTGATAAATTGACTTTGGGTGGGTTTACACTCCACTACATCTTTGAGTACTGATGAGAAAACTCTGTGTCACCCTTGACATCTGTTGCACACATGCATTTAAGCCCAGTTGCCTTTAATCTCAGTACACACAGACATGTACTCTGTGGTTGGTAGTACGCTTCAGTAGTCCTCATGTTCCTCTGCCAGCTCAACAGGCATGAATGCTGCTAGCCACCCTGGGGTCCTAGTTAATAATTGGCTGCCTCATTCTTTCTCTGAAGGTAGCGGGATGCCGGCTCACATTGGAGACCTATGCCTGCACTCAGAGAAAGTTTCCCAGAGAAAGAACTTCTGATCTGAGCTCTGTGTAACCAAGACAGTCTGTCCATATTCTGAAAGGCACGACCGAGTGTTGGGAGGGAAGCAGACTTTTGGAGTCCCTCTGTGCAGCTGCCATAGAGATCCCAGAGGAATGTGGCCCAGTTTGCCTCTGGAAGCTGCTCTGAGGCGGGCTGACAAACATCAATTAGCCCCTCCACACTAACTGTAGCTAAAAGAACCACCCACACAGAGGGAACGTCCATTAAAACCAGTTATTGTTTTCATCTCAAACATATTTCATTCTAGGGTTCATTCATTGTAAGTAACTTAGTCTCTTATGTTGCATGAAGGAGAAGGGGGGAATCGCTTTCCAGTGCATGCTGGAAAACTGCCAGTGGCAAAAAAGGCAGGAACACAACTTTGATGTGTCAACATCTTGTAGTATGTAGCAAGAGTGTAACATTTCCTTCAGCCACACTCCCAGGGCAAAGGACTTCTGAATGGTACTGGCTAAAGAGAGAGTCACAGTTATAATAGTGCATTCTCAGCAGAAGGGTCAAAATCACAGTGGTCAGACATCAGTTATTCTTGTCTAAAGAAGTCAGGCAGAAACAAAAGTTTCAGAAAGTGTAATAGAGTGAGGGAAACAAGGGAGTAAAAGTGTGTTTTGTCCCACACAGAACTCTGCTCTAATGAACTATTTTCTGCATTGTTTCATTACCAGATCAGATGACTGACTGCCCCCCTTGTGATTCCCTCCTAATCTCAAAAATATCTCTGCGTCTGAACATGCTTCAGGTCCCAGCCAGCTCACCCCCTCTCTCCACTCCACACGGCTGTTATACTTGGCAATCTCACCCAAACTAGATCAGGAGATAGGATAGGGAAACAGGGTTTTTAAGCATCCGCTTTTTTTTAATGGCTCTGAGGTGAAACCACCTTAAAGTAAATTCTAAAATTTGAGGGACTGCTGTTAATTTTTGTTCATGATATTTTTTTCATGCAGTTTTCATTCTTGGCTACATCCTTGGTAGAGTTCTCCCCAATCTTATCTTGTACATTTGAGTAGTTGACACAAATAATCATAAATTGTACCTTAAGAGAAACATAAAAATATTTTCTCTCAGCTGCCAGCAGATGTATAATGGGGAATTAACTTCTAACCTCTGTTTTATGTGTGTTTTGTGGTATTTTGTGCCATGTACACACCCTGAAAATATGGTCTTTTCAGGGAGGTTTAACAGATTGAATATGTATTCTTTTGTTGATACTGGTTGGCTTCTTTATGGTAATTTATTGTTGGAAAAGGCTTATACATTGTGTACTCACCTATCCATATAATGATAACTTCAGCATCACAGATTACCACAGAGTATAGTCTTTCTTTTAGCTGCTAAACGAGTCTGAGTCAGTGCAGGGTGTCCGCTCTGCAGAGCTTTGTTAGGGGAGATAAAAGAAGAAAGAGATCACTCCTTGATGTTCTGTATGGCCTGGATCAGAGGGGCAGAAGTTGGCTCCATTTTCCTTTTGTTTCAGTGCTCTGATCTGCTCATGTGTATGTGGCATCAGTCCCCATCCAGCCATGTGGTGCCCCATGGACAGAGCTTGTGCCAGTCCTGGGCTTAGTGGGAATGAATTGTCCCTGGGCCTCTTCCTTCATGTGGAAGAGGGTCACAGAATCAATATGAGGTAACTTGTGGTGGCTAGACCTACTACACTTTCTTAATGACTAGTTCATTTTCGGGGTTTAGTGCTGTGACAGTTTATCTGCCTCCCCTGCCTTAGTCTGATTCTTTTTCTTGAGAGAGGCAAGATAATGGCTTGCAACTCCAAGTCTTCTTTATTTTGACTTTCCCCTCTTTTATCACTCATCACCCCCCCACCCCCACCCCCTCTCTCTCTTTCTCTGTGTTTCTCTGCCCCCCACCACCTCCACTGTTCACCCTGCCCTGCTGAAGAGCAAAGCCTTATATGGAGAGTTCATAACAACAGCTGCAAAAGTCCAGCCCTAGACGGTCCACCTCGGCCTGGCCTGGCCCAAGGGTTCAGTGTCAGGCTCACATGTGTTTGGCTGGAACGACTGAATTCCTCATCTTCTAGCCCGACTGTGCGGTGCCATCACACGATCACATCTTTGCCTCTAACCTCCCTTTTAATTCCTTGCCAGCCAGCCTGTTTCCCCAAACCCAACCCCCATATCAGACTCTTGTGCCCACATTCCAGCAGGACTGCATGCCCAGGCAGTGAAATGGGACACGGGCGAAGAGAGAAGAGAAGAGAGAAGCCCTGTTTGAAGCTGACCTTCACTTTAATGATATATGAGCAACCCCACCCCTTCCCCTTCTATCCTCCTGGCTTTGGATTGCAGTGTGGCAACACCGGACAACAGGAGGGCAGCTGCTGTGGAGCTGATAATGAATGATCAATGTATGATGTCATCCCTGCAGGGTCTTCTCACTCAGTGTGGTGTACAGTAATATCAGCTGTCATGTAAATGTCAGTTTGTCATTGAGGTCACCAACCTTCCAATATAATTCGAGGGGATGTGACAGTGACAGAGATCCAATTAGAAAAGAGACATAACAAGACTAACATTGGCAGATGGAAATGAGCAGCTGGAATAATGATTAGAATTAAATAAATTAAATGATTTGTGGTTAATTCAGTGTCAGGATTGAGTTCCTGTCACCAAAAAAATGTAATTTTGCTGAGTTAATCTGACACTGAAATATGTAAAACTCATACAACCAAACATGATATAGACTTGATCTTCTGTCTTTAGTCATAGAAAAGAATACATTCATCTTATATTTCATGTTCTTAAAAATATCGGTCAGAATTCAGATTTTGATCGGTCCAGGTGAACAAAATCTCAAAAGGTTGTTTAGAATTAGATCACTCACACGGTAGTCTGAAGCTGTGCTTTTTAAGTGCACTTTCAATTGTTGAACACAAAAGAGTATTCATCTTATTTTCTCCATATACCTCTCCATAATCCTTACCCCCTTCCTGAAGCGTTTCCTTTGCTTGCTGGCCTCTCAATCAACGGGACACTCACTGAGTCTGCTTGGAGAGGGAGTCACACAAAAACACAGCAATAAACTTGCAATAATACAACAGTGGGTGTCCTCCAGGGCCTTTATTATTCAAATGTCTGGCCTTTCTGGGTCTTGCAGCGGAAGGCTGCTCATTCATACAGAGAGAGTCAGGGAGATTATTGCCAGTGTAAAATGGACTCTCAAAAGAGGCAGGCCATTGTTCTCTTCTGATCCTTCGAGCCAATATCATTCTTTAATTCCAGACCCCCGGTAGTCCACATTCAAGCCCCCTTTTCACCAGCTGCACATCACCCAAACCACCGACCCCACCTCTTACCCGGTGTATTTCTCCCGTTAATCCCCCCAGGAATGTGGCTTTGGTTATGGAGAGGATGCCCGGTGCGTGCCCTGCCGGAGCAGTCGCTTCAAAGAGGACCGGAGCCTGCAGAAGTGCAAGCCCTGCTTGGACTGTGGACTCATCAACCGCTTCCAGAAGGGCAACTGCTCTACCACCAGCAACGCTGTGTGTGGTGACTGTCTGCCGGGGTGAGAGGAGAGACACAAATGCACCAGACACCAGACACTTGTATTAATTATGAAAATTATTTTACAAGAATAGCCTGACGAAGAAGAGAAACATGTTACAACAAACCATTATCAGAGTGTATATGTTTGCTGCTCATGACAGTTTTGAAGGTTAAAACATGTGATTTTGTGTCTTCAACAGATATTACAGGAAAACAAAACTAAGTGGTTTCCAAGACATGGAGTGTATACCCTGTGGGGACCCTCCGCCTCCTTATGAGCCTCACTGTAAGCACCTTTCCTTTCTTTTACCTCTTCTAAATGTTGGCCAGACATCACTGGCACATTTTGTTAAATGTTCTCATGAATATAGGCTATTCATCCCAATCCACAATAGGTGATGTTTTAAGATGAAACAACAGGGATACTGTTGTGTAAAAGCAAACACCACCACACTATTGAAACCCTGGCCAAGTGCTACTAGAACCAAAACTCAAGCAGCAGTGCCACAACAAAGCCTATACACACAAAACATGCCAGCACAAGGTCCTTGGAGTAACCAGAACCACAGCCTTTAAAGGGTGGAGCAAGCCATAGTTCATTCACTAAGTCTCACTGAGCCAAGCAGCTATGCTATATGTGAAAATAAATGCTTGGATTTATAAGCTGAGCAGTTGAAAAGCTGAAATGGATACCATTAACATAATAGTGGATTTGCCAACACTGGATTATATTAGCTCAGAACATGTCACTCATTTTCAGCACTCAATTTGGATTAAATGAACAAACTTCCTTGGACAAAACCTCCATTGATTTTTCCAGACAAAATCTCAATAGCATGTCATGAACTGCTGCACTGTTCTACATGTTTGTGATTAAGTACCAGAGTAAACACATCAGGGAGTGTGTTGGTTCAAGCAGCATAATTTATTACCTTTTGTACAGGTCCGTTATGCTAAAAGGAGGCACGAGGTGTGCTACAATACGTTCACAAAACAGGGCTCACATTCCAGTGGACTACACATCCAATTAACATCTTTCTTCCGGCCATTATAAGTAGTTAAGTAGAACCTTATGATTTCAGGTTTCCACATAAAACCAACAGGCGACTGAACTTATACCTTTGGTAATTGAGTGTGACTTCCTGATGGCAGAGGAGGCTGCAGCTGTTTCTGTGGAGGCTTTTGGCAGCATGAGCATCAGAGCAGACCGAGCCAGGGTTAGCACCCCTGTGTTAAATAAATGGAGACAGCTCTGAGCTATCAGACAACTAAAAAAAAATAGTTTGCTCCTTGTTTACAAGCCCTAAATGTAAAGATGATTCATGATTTCATCAAACCATCTACTGTTTGTTTGGTTTTTATTGTAGTGTCTTTCTCAGTCTTGATTTCTTTTCATATGTATATTGTTGCAAGCGGCATTACTGTTTTTGTAATGAACACCAGCCTTGGGACAATTGGCCTCCCTCTGCTCATTTTTCCATCTGTGCAGCTTCCCGTTTTGATACTGGAGGAGGCCTGTGAAACAAAATGGCCATTGTGTCTGAGAACATAGCTGGTAGTTAGCTCCTACAGGGACTCTCAGTGGAGCATTTCCAAATGTTTGAAAGTCTTGCTCCCTCCCTCCAGTGTTATCTTGAGGCGGGTGGTGAAAACTTAAAGGGCAGATCATTCTAATAGGCCACACTGGCCCGGGGCAACGGTGCAGCTGTGCAGGGGAGGCAGTCACCGTCTGGGGTGGACTGTAAATCTTAAACCACCCCTCCTCTCTTCTCCTCCCTTTCCCCTAGTGGCTTTTTGGAGTGGAGTAAAAACGAGATTGTGTTTTATGGATTCCTTTAGCCTCTTTAATGTGTTTCATCTGCTTGAGTTTTTCACTGTCACGGTAGATCACAGAGAGCTGATGAGGCCATACTAACACATACAGGCATGCAGACAGATACATGCACACACACATGCACAGTGGCACTCACACAAGTAGAAAGAATACTATCTGCTCTTTGTAGCTTATCCCTTTTTTGCCATTACTACTATTTCCAACCAGAGACACACAGAAGTGAGATAGTCATCTTATCTCCTGGGTCAGTGTAAAGAGAAACAATGGTGTAGGTTTGAAATGCAGCCATAAGACATCAGTTATCCTTGATATCTTAGGCAGGCTATCGCAGCTTTCTCAAGTGAAATATTTCAAGAAATGGAGCAAATTCTGGAGAGCAGTTTTACATGCTTTTTAGATACAACAGAGCTCCTAGTGAGGACTAGCCAAAAGAAACATGATCCAACAAACCTCTGTCCCTCCTGATAACCTCACTGCTCCATCGTGTAACGTATTCGCTCTTGCGGCATCCTCACTGACTTCAAAGCTGTATGCAATCAGCTCTCACCACAAACGGCGCAAAACACACCGGGCTGGCAAGGAACAGGAAACATTCCTAACTACTATTGCCTGCCAACAGTTCAAACCAGAGCCTTTCAATATTCAAAAGCATGTTCACCAAAGTCACTTAAAGGTCAACAGCTGAAATGATGATGGTTTATCCTCACTGCTGTCCTAATCAGTTTGCAATTATCAAAACACAGCCTCACAGCAGTAATGATATTTGGTGTTGCCACATTACAAGAAGTGATATCGTAAAATCACAGCATGTTGGGGGTTGCGCTTCTGGAGACATCCAATTTTTTATTTGAAATAATGCAAAATGGTGATTCAATAAGTTGTCAGTTGTACCTGCTTCAATTGCACCAGTACAATAAGTCATAGACCCTAAAAGTTAAAAACTCTTTATATATATATATATATATATAATTAGAATATATAGAATATATTTGAATCTGGTGAAGCTATTCTAGACCAGACATCCATGTGAATGCTCTCAAAATAATAGAAGAAACTGAACTTATGATCAAAGATTTGAGGGAATAACAGATGATAAAATGGACATCTCCTTGAATTAAAACTCTCATGCATTTCATATTCTGTCTGAAATTGTATCAAATCAAATTGGCAGTAAAGCTGTTACATTTCCATATCTTTGAAAGCCAGAGGAAAGTGGTCAACAGTTAATTTTCGTGTTTATGTCATGCTAACGAAACAAAAACTTTGCTGATGCCTTCATTGCATCTCATGTGACAACTTAGTAAAAATGCTCAATCCAAGGCTCTTGGTATAGATTTATAAATTCAGGAGTAAACCATTGTAAATGTCTTTTCATGAAATAGAAGTCACTGTTTTCACTGCTCTTAGCTGTGTACACTGAAGAATACTACATTATTTTCTGTTATTGAGAGTTCTGGATAAGACAGTGCTCAGTTCTGCCAAAGAACCTCTTGAAAGGGTTTTTTACAGACCACAGTCAAAGATCCTTCAGAGGCGTAAAGAAGTGCTTCTTTTATTTGGAGTATGTGGTGTTCCATAAAGTCAACAGGCAGGGAGTCTGTGAAAGGCTGTGGTTTATTGGTCTGGTTTGTGTGAAGATAATATCAGCAGGTGAGCTCTCCTCAATGGACCAGTGTTTATCTGTGTTTGCTGCAGCTGCTGGGCCTCTGATAACAGACTGCCTTTGTGTTGCCGGGCAGATGATGCTCACCTCGGATGAATTCAATTTGACCCTGACAATGAAAACCAAATGTAAACATGATGGTCAGATGTTACATCTGTGAATTAACAATATAGTCAAGATTGTGTATATGAAAATTACATAGGGATTGCTAATTTGACAAACTCAAATATAAAATCTGGTGGTTTTACTGTTTTTACACTGTTTTTAATAGATAAATATATTTTCTATATACAATGTATTATTATTTTTAAGAGAATACCACTGAATGTGATTTAGTGTTCATATATGACTCCACAGGTGATACTTTGTTGCTCAATATAACCAGTGGGATTACATCCAAATAAAAACTAAAAACTAAAGCTTCATTGAACACCGAGCCTTTTAGTACAAATACCCTTATATAAACTTCAAATTATTTAGAGCAGCTGCAATGATTCTTGCTGTTGGCTCTTGTAACAGTTTTTAAGATCTGGTACTGGAATGGCAATATTTTTTAATAACAGGTAATAAGTCATGTTGTTGACAGTATTTACTTTTCAGTGCGTATACCACAATGTTCCTTTACTTTGCCCTCTGGGTCAAACCAAGTTTTGGAGAGCTGCTTTGAGTTTTTCCTCTTTTTTTTTCTCTCTTAGAAGGAATGTTAAAATACCCTTATCCCCTATCATGGCTGGATAAAAAAATGTTTACATTGCATAACAAAGAGCTCCTGGATGTGAAAAGGTTGAAACCAGTTCCCATGATTAATATACTGAAACGCAAACAGCAGGGCTCATTGAAAAAGTCATTCATTATATTTGCCATAATCATAAAACATTCTCTCACAATTAGTTTTTTCCCTGCATTTTGTTAACTGGTCACTCTGTTTCACAGTGTCAGTACAGCATACTTTCACTGTTTGCTCTGTATTAACCTGCACCGTCTCTATCACACATTGATGATTGAAGCAAATTATGTTTGATTGCCGATAATGATCAGAGACAATTACACGTACATGGCCTCAGAGAGAAATGTCACTCAGTTTGAGAATTCAGGCATGCTACTCTTTTTTTCTCCAACTCCCTCTTAAAGCTACAAACCAAAGAGCTGGGGTTGTTGTCATGTGGAATATGCAGCTCTCTCGCTGATGTATCACAGCTCTCCAATGTCTCAGTCATCACACACAATGTCGGGATAGTCGCAGACTACTGTTTCTTTGTATATAACTTCTGTAATAATAGCTGCGGAAGATTGGCAATGTGCTGCTGCACATAATAATAGTTTAGAATTTTTATAATTCATTTCTCCATATCAAAATGTTATCTTAATGTAATGGTTCAGTCTCAGCCTGCAGTCAGAAAAAAACTTGTTTCTTATCCATACGATGCCACCATATTTCTACAGAACCAGAAAGTGTAGCTGTTTTAATTTTAAACCATACATCACCAATCAGGAAATACAATATTCTATTCATTCAACACACTAGTGATTTCTCTCCAACACTAACGCCTTTCTCCTGAGTATGTATCATCTGATTGTGATTTTATTACCTTTGTCATGTTGTGCTGCTCTTAGTTTACATTTGGATCACAGATTGTGTCTTCATCTCTGATGAGTGTTTGAAAGGATAATTACATGTAACAGAAGCCAAAATTTTCAAACAACAGTGCCAGTTCATCTGTCTTACATTGTGATATTAAGCGTTAAGCTGTATTAAACCCTGATGTTCTGTATTTGTGGGAACTTGTATAATGAGCAGCATTCTTGGGGCCAAAAGTCTTTACATGAGAGAGTGTGTGATGGGTCCTGAAGGCAGGGCAAACAGTGACATCACGGTTCCCCTCAGGCAGGATAAGAACCGTACCAGCGGCTTAATCGTGAAATCAGTACATGTGCACACAACTCACCACCACAGACACAATAACACACAGAAGCATAAATACATTCCTGACTGTTGCTCGCCGTCACATATACACTCGTATCTTGCCTGCACCTCACAAGAGATTAGTTGTTGTGTCTAAAACCCTCAAATAAGTTTAGTCTAATATTGATTCAACTCATCACTTTGCTATAAGCTGCTAACGTCTACTGTTATATGGTTTATCAATCAAAGAAACTGTGAACATTTCATACCTTAATGTTTATCTGTACTTCACATTCCTCTCTGTCCACAGGCAGTGGGCGAGTGAACCTGGTGCCGCTGCCCTCAGTGGTGACCAGCCCACGGGACATGGCCCTGGCCGCGGTCATCTGCAGCGCTCTGGCCACTGTGCTGCTGGCCCTGCTGGTCCTGTGTGTCATCTACTGCAAGAGACAGCTGCTGGAGAAGAAGCCCAGTGGTGAGTCACAACACCTGGAAGCACTGTATTCAACAAAACATTTAAATCTGAGAAAGATTTTGTAGAATTAAGACAATTAAGACAAAGGAGAGGCACAAGAGCTGGGATTTTGATTCAGCAGTGATTAGATGAATCAGAGCAGGAAGTTTTAAAACCAGAGCAGAGGCCTAAAGATAGGTTCATATTTTAGGGCCAAAAAGACTTTTCGTGCCCCACTATGACTGCTTTCTATAGACACAGTTTTCTTTTCCACAAGCCAGGTTTGCATGTGGTTCTATGCAGCGAGCAGTGAACTTTGAACAGTCCTCCCCAGGTGCCAGTGAATTCCCAGTACAATTTGTACTCTGGTCAAGACTTCCAAAATAAAGGAAAAGCTCATGACTATATATTCCAAAATTTATTTTCTTATACAACATCATTAGAAATACCAAACAGTGAAGATAAGGTGGTGATAAGCTATCTGGATTATACCACTTGTGCTATTCACCTGTGTGCTTTGAGGTGTGCTGAGCAGGCAGCTGCATGGAAGCCGTCGTTTGAAGCACATTTTCTTTGTTGGTTTTTTAGGCCTCTGCAGAGGCTTCAATGCTTTTAACTGTACATTTAATGAGTGAAGTGCAAGAGCTGAATATATAAAGCAGTTATATAGAATTTATAAAGAAGAGTATATATAGGTGAGCATGATTTCAATGTTCTTTTCTTAACTACACAACTACACAGACAGAGTGCCAGTTCATCTGTCATGTCCCGTGTTAAGCCTTATTAAACCCTGATGTTGCATATTTGTGGGAACTTGTAAAATGAGCAGCATTCTTCAGGCCAAAAATGTTTGAGTGTGTGAAACATCCCAGGGCAAAGAATTAATGACATCATTTTTCCCTGGTAAACTCACCTAAAACAAAGAGCATGGTACAAGTTACCAAGGCGTTACCAGTTATGTTTTTTTAGTGTGTGTAAAGTGAATGCATGAGTTAAATATTTTGTCAGTAGTTCCACTCAGTCCAAACACGCACCCCACCCTTCACCCAAGCTGCTACAAAATGCTAACACAGTTGTTTTTTAAATTATACAAAGGAATTTTAATCGGCCTCATGGACCCGAGGGTTGTGAGGCATTGCCCAACTCATACAAGAGCGTGTAAGTTTAGTCAGATAGTCCGGAGCTCTGCAAGAAAATCCCCTTCCAGACTGGTTTCTGTTATTATTCTTAGTAGGAGTGTGGCAAAAGTAGAAGGGTACCACCTTCCAATAAGACAAAGGTTTTACAAGCTGTAACTAATGGATTTATTAATAGTTAATAAATCATTTACTAATACATAAAAGCTCAGCTATAAGCATCACTAAATATAAATGTTGGGTTGTTTATCCCTTTTGTTTGCTACTGAAGCCATTACTAAATGCCTAAAAGGTTGTTGATAAATGCATTTGGTAGTCATGCAGTTCAAACAGTCAAGGAAATTTTTCACAACTGTGCAATTGAGAAGTTGCTTTAATGGCTTAGTGCTGTTAATGCCATTCATTTATAAAGCTTTTGTGAAAGATACCTTATTATTATTAAAGTGGTACCAGTAGGTCTGTGCTGTACTGGGCCAAGAGTTGTTGTATGTCTCCGTGGCTGACTGTCCTCCAACATGTTTCCTCAGCAGCCTCTCTGAGGTCACAGGACTGTCCGTACAGTGGGGCAGAGCTTTCCTGCCTGGACCCCCGCTGGCTACATGACTTTCCCCAGAGACCCTGCTGCCAGTGTCACCTGGGTCCCGGACACACCTGCGGTAAGTTCAGATCAACAAGATTTTATACTGCAGCTGTTTTTTTTTTGACACTTTAAAATTCACGCAAACTGCTCATAAAGCCACAATCACACTCACTTTTGACTATAAGGATAAGTATTGTATTCTGAATTCAGCAGTTCACTGCCACGTTGCCTTAACATCCCTTTAGATTTAAACAAGCACTTCAGATGTTGAGGAGAATGTACTAAGACTTATGTGTATGATGTTCAGGTCCAGTCCACCTGATCCCATCTCTGTGCTGTGATGAGAGCAGCAGTCTGGGCCGCAGCCAGGACAACAGTCCCTTCCAGTCCCAGACGAGCCTCAGTGACGGGTAAGGGGAAAATTCTGCAGCAAATTTATCCCCACCAGGAACAAAACGACATTAAATTGTAATTTTTTCATGTAATAATATCTTTCATCAATAATTGGGTGGCGAAATCGAATGGAGAAAGATGGATGAACAGCTGTTGATAAACTCCATATTGCATGTAGTACATTATTACTGAACTGTTTGGTGAATACCTGTGTTCAAATGGCCAGGCGACCATGACTGCAAACATTTTTCAGCCCAGAGGGAAACTGGAAACTCTGGACCACGCTCTGCTCAAACATTAACCTTCCAACAAACACTATAAAAATTCAATCATACAAACACTTTCGTGCCTCTGTAATGTAATTACAATTCCAGTAATCCAGCTGTTCAACTATATTTACAGTAGTTCATTGCAGGTTATTACATTGTACACAATAAATCATGTAAAGTAAGGTCCATACTTGAAAAAACTGACGGTAAAAGAACTTGACACAGTGTCATTCCCCATCAGCTAGTGGTTAGCACATCTATAGAGAACCAGGGAACAATAGGCAGGAAAACACATAATGGCTGTCCTTCTGCCTCAGGGGCAGTGTTCTCATTTCTGTTACTGTTCAAGGTGCTGTAGACATAATTTAACGTGCGTAATGACTTTGAAGTCTTTGAAGTGCTGGGAACAACCAGAGATATCTTTCATAAATAAAACACCACAGGGTGTGGCTGTGAACAGAGATTCAGGGTGATAATAACCACACCTTTCTATAATATGCTGCCCCAGAAATACACACCTGGATGAGGAGGGCGCTCCGATGCAGCTGGAAGGACATCCAGAGTCTGTCTCTGCAGAGGCTGGTGGGATGATGGGGAGCTCAGAGCTTGCAGAAAGAATGAAGGTGGAAGAGGAAGAGGATTGTGAGGGTGACGAGGAAGAAGAAGGATGCAGATCAAGGGAGAATTCACCTGAGAGGACGTCACAGAGCTACAGTGAAGCTGCAACAGATGCACTTCTTCCCAAACAGCAACCACCAACTTAGGAAGGTGAGTCCCTACAGCTCTTTCATGCACAACAGAAATCACATCACAGGTTGTAAGCCAGTGTTACTCATAAATGTTTTTGTTGGTGCATTAAGACACTCCCTTGACATTTAAGATTAGTTGCCTCAGAGAAAAATGCCAAATGATCCTCAATATCTTTATTATTTAATTGAAGTGCCAAGAAGAAATCACATGGCCTCTCCCACTGCAGAAAACATAGATAAGTTTAGATTAATTCAATACTAAAGTCTGGCTGAGAGTTACCATTTAAAATTGCACTGTTTTACTCATTCCTACAAACTTTAAGAGACTGAGTCTGTGAAAGAAGATTCAACTTCTCTCAAACTACTGCATGCAATTTTTCTGCAAAGGAAACCCAATAATAATCTCGGATGTCCTTTTTAAGGACTGGAACATTGCTCTGTGTGTGTGTCCATGAAGAGCAGCTGGTAAAAGAGACAAGAGATAGCACGAGTTCTTTGATGTAGACAAGACTATCCTGTTTTAAGTCGGCCCCTGGCTGGCTCTGGGTAGATACGTTACTAATCACTGCGTGTCTGTGTTCCTCTTCCTGCTCTCTTTCCAGGATGACATGGACTACTTTGGCTCATGTTCCACCCTTGAACCACCCTGGACTCAACAACAGCCGCAGCCAGATCCCGTTTCAGATTACTCACCAGCTCTCACCCACCCGCCCGCCCGCCCACACACACACACGCACACACACACACACACACACACATTTTGAAATGCCTGCCGCTGACCTCAGAGCCCCTCGTCAAAGCATCCAAACGGAATATGTACATACAATCAAACAAAAGCACTGCTGAGGAAATGCAAAGTGCAAGAGCAAAGGCATAGAGAGATACACACACACACATACACACAGACACAGAGACACAGAGACACACAGAGACACAGACAGACACACAAACACATAATGTGAACTCACTGGCCCAGAAGGTGAAATTGAATGAAGTTCAAACGTCGAGGAGCATTGACTTATTATCGTGGAGCAAAGTGAATCAAAGTGAGCCTCTGCTCTGCCTTGAGAATGTCTCACATCTTCACATGTAGGTGGACATAAACTGTACCACTGATCTAGCAGCTGGTGTTATGAAGCTTTTGTGTGTAAAATTTGAGGTGTGAAGAAAAGTGTCAAAAGTGATTATGTTGCACATTGAAGACAATCTTGATAACACGGAACAAGTTAAGACGAGGAATGTTTAAGTGATAAATATGCTGTAGATACTGTAAAATAGTAAATAGGTCAATATTTTTGTAACATAGACATGACTGATAATATGTTTGCTTTTCTTCCTCCAGTTATAGTGTTGATGGATGTGAACGGTCACTTTCACATATCGTTTTTTGTAAATAAACCACGTGAACAAGTTTACATTCTGAGGAATTATATGCTCTCAACTCTTTATTGGACTCATGTAGGACAGATTAAAAAATAAGTTTCACAATTGATGCTTCAGTGGCTGACATATCCTGAGTTTTTGCATATACCTCCAAAAGAACCTGTTTTGGTAAACTATTTGGACCAGTGTCTGAGTTATTGAGTGGAGGTCAAACAAAACAAACATTTTGTGGATGTCAAACTGTGACAGGAATTCTTCCCTATATTATTTTACATTTTATAGGCAAACAATTGATTATTCTGTAAAAATGATCAAAATTAATAAAGAAAATAATAAGAGAATGAGACTGGCAAAGCCACAGAAGACATTATACAACAGTTTTCACAGGCTGAGTAGAAGTTAACTGACGTGTCAAATTATTGGAGTGCCCCTTTAAGTATAATGAATCCCTTTACTAACATTTAGGTTGTTTCAACTAAAGTGCAGCCTCATATCCAGACAATTAGACAAACTGCGATGTTGCAGCCTCTGTGTGGTTAAAGTCACCCAGCTCGTTCAGTGACAGTGTGTTCACACCTTCAATAACCATGTGAAACTGCTCCGCGCTCCCTGCCTTGGGTCTCAGATCCGAGCAAGGGCAAGCAAGGACATTGTCTCGGGGAGCAGCTGCAGTCCCAGCTCAGCTGATAATTACTGTCTGAATGTACTGAAACAGATGCAAACAGCCGCTCTGTCGAGCAGGCTGCATGTTCTGGGGCATCTGTGGAAATGTGAAGAAACCTTTAGAAACCAAACTACAAGAGGCTCTGTTTTAAAGTTATGTTTGAGCAGCTTTAACACAGTATGAAGAAAAAGAACGAAATATGAACTTTCCATAATAAATCAACTGACTGATATTTCTACACTGAGCAAGACAATCCAAATCAGAACTGGCCAAAACTTTCCCATTTACAACTGAAAATTCATAACACAAAATGCTGGACTCCTCCTCCCCCGTCAGAAACTCCTGACAGACAAAACAGATGGAGCGGTATTAATTTAAAGTCTAAACAATGACCACATGACAGGAAGAGCAGATTAGGTATTCTTCCTCACGCTGATTTGATCAGGAAAAAACAATGTTCTGCTAGTGTGTGAGCTGAAAAGGGATATTATATTATGGGATATTAGCTGTGGAACTAATAGATTAATGAAAATAAAGGCAAATTAAATGATGAAAACCACAAAACATATCAACTCATAGAAATTTATAGGGATATATTACATTACATTTTCTGTTCATTTTTAACAAAGTTCAGTGGTGAGAAAATGTCGAAAAACATATGTACAAACTCAAAATTGTATGATGAATGAACAGGCCCTAGCACAAGTTACTGTAACATATGTTGAAATGTCATTATTGTGCCTGTGAATGGGGCAGAACTGTATAATTAGAGATTACCAGGAGTTTTCAGAGTTGGCATCAAGTTTTTAAGTCTTATCATTTTACCTTTTCTTGACAGCAGAATTGGCAAAAAATATCAAGTAAGTCAATGTGACTTTAAGAGAGATCAACAATACGTGTAATGCAAACAATTCATTTACAGACAAAGTAAAGAAGCTTAGTAAGAATGAGTGTGCACTTTGCTGCCATTGCTTTCACCTCTTGGCTCAGCAGCAAAGATTCAAGTCCATGTCCACGCCACCAGAGACACATCATCTTTCAGCTTTCAGAGTCCATGATGAAGGTCTCAAAGTTAGGGTTGAGCTCAGACACCAGCGCGTCCACAAAGTCCTCAATTGTGGGTCGTCTCTGTAGCATCCCTGTCACACAGAAACACAGAGCAGCAGGTTTCAGTGGGTGTGTGTGTGTGTGTGTGTTTAAGAGAGAGAAAAAAAAAAGCTCTGGCGAGGCACTGGGATGAACTGGTTTTCCATTTACTGTCAGTCCATCTCATCTCATTCTAATAGGAAAAGTACAGATTTTCTGATCCTTTAAATATTTTTAACCTGAAGTCACAGCAGAGGTTTTAGAGAACAGAGCAGGCATTTTTCAAAAATCCTTTGAAGCAAGTGCTATTTTTATCCCAAATTAAGTTAAAATCCAATTAAGTTACTGGATACAGGCTGCAGCCCGAGAGACTTTTGATCTAATTCCAGCTCTCTAGCAATGTCATCCACACTAGTATGATGTATTTTACGTATGATGTATTTTATGGATGGTTTTATTCATAGTCAGGGCAATGTTGCATTCTAATGAATGTATTTTAAAGTGAAAGTTTGAGGAAATTTCCATATTTTGGACAACAAAACGTCATTATTATATCTAATCATTAAAGAAAGTGTACAGCATTTTGTGTTTTTCTGAACCTCACAGATTCTCCTTATACTGAAAAGAAAAGAGAACAGGCACAGAAACTCAGAGAAACACCTTGAACTGGCCTCAGATGGTGACATTACCACAGCAGACTGTATGTAGTAAAACAACACTATGAAGTTCTCAACTTCTGTTTCTGCCTTAACAAAACTAAAGGCTATATTGTACATTTTATAGATTTTTATAAGGGTGATACTGAGCTCACACTCTCTTTACACCAGACTGTGACTAGTGCCGTAGAGCAAATATGACCGTGCAGCCGTGAGCAAGCCATGGGAATGTCTGTCTGTGTTTTGAGAGCCTGTCTGCCAGCTCATGCATGGAGGACTCCCTTGCTCGCTTTACAATTCAGCTGCACGCCGGCTTTGAAGTCAGTTCATTTCCCCTTGTGTAGCTGCCAATGTAAATAGGCGCTCTCCCCTCCCCCGCTTTCCTGCATGGGTCACCTCCAACGCACACACACACACACACACACACACACACACACACACACACGCACACAAGCAAGTCTGCACAGGCACGCATGAATGGAGACGCAAAGAGTTTCACACAGCTATCCTGAATGTACGGACACACATCAAGATATGGACAGTCGAACGCAGACACATAGAGAGAGAGACACACACACACACACACACACACACACACACACACACACACACACACACACACACACACACACATTATTGTGGAGTGTGTGTTGCTGCCATCCTGAAACTGGCTCAGCAGGTAGAAACTGAGTGCAGTTCTGGCCTGGCCTGCAGTGAATCTCCTTGCATGAGAACACCAGAGAAGGGATTATCATCTCCTCTTACCCACCCCACTGGTCGCACCCTGCCCCTTGGCTAAAAGATGATACCAACGTACAGGGGTCCCCAACACACTGCAACCACAATGCCCCAGGATCCCTGGGAACAAGGCAGCCACATGAAAGCGATGACTTCCAACCATAAATGACAGTCCTAATTAAAGAGCTGAAGGATGTTTTTGCTGTGACCACTGTTGACCTCTATGGCATTTGAGGACGACTTTAAAGTGGACAACAAAATGCTATGAACAGCTTAAGCTGCATTAATAAATGTTAATACAGAGAATATAAATGAATTAATGAATGAATATCTATTTAATGATGGAAAACAAGACTAAGAGTGTACAGCCATGCTACAATGCTCACAATGACAAAACTGACATGCATTGAGTGTGTGGCACATTTAGTATAGTCACATCTATTTCTAAAAGTTTAGTTTTTTTTAAATACATGCTAGTCATGGGGTTCTTAAAAAAACTATTTAGCTGTAATTTATTTTTTTATTTCATATTATTTAGCTAGCTTGTTTTCCATTTCATGTGCATTAATAATGACTGACATCTGCAACAAATGCTGGGATGCTAACTATCATGATTTGTTTTGCAGCTTCAAGATCCAGCAAATTCAACCAATTCTGGACATTTAAAGCAAAAACCACCAATATTTCTGTTGTGGACGATAAAAGCTGAAAGATGCTGAAATGCATCACAGGGCGGAGGGGAACTGCCTCGTGCGACACCTTTCACATTACACAGACATTTGACCCTTTGATGATGTGAAAATATTGATTAGTGCTGCTCTAATCTAAGCGGCTTCATGATCAGGGAACTCCTGCTTGGGAGGGGAAAATGTATCGTTGGTCACAAATGATTACATGTCCATGGAGTACACTACTAATTCCTACATGAATATCCTCTTCTCAGTTGCCCTACTATGCACAAAGTTCAGGGTCAGTCACAGAAAAGCATCCTTGAAGGTCGAAGAGCGGCTTCCAGGATAGAAGGGTAGTCAACTCTCCATTCGCTACACCAGTATGTGGCACAAAAACAACAAAGAAACAGGCGCACAGGTACACACATGTTCTGACATGACACTTGTTTACTTATTACAGTACGTGAGCAGACAGAGCTGTGGGCTCAGCTACTCATTTGAACTCTCCACACACTGTCTGCAGCGTCACCACCACTTTCTCTAATAGATGTAATTTCCTGACTGTGTATCCACAGGGGGATCTGATGTCTGGAGCTCTGGCTGCCACAGGTTTGTGTGTTAAACAAGCAAAGTTAACAGGACAAGAGTGATGAGAGAGGCAGAGAGAGGAGGAGGAGGAGGTGGAGGAAGAGAGAGATAGAGACAGAATTAGAGATAGAAAAGGGAGGTGTGATAACAATAGAAGGGCAGGTAAACAATAGTGCCCTCACTGGCTTCTCACCACCAGCTGCCTGTGGTGTCAGCACCTGGGTCTCACATGGTGTCCAACAGTAGATGAGGAGAGGATCAACAATAAGCAAAGAGGAGTGAGTCTTTTCTCAATCCAGGTCTCTGGGAGAGTTTGAGAGGAATGCACAGATAACCTCAAAGTCATAACAACAGTGTGGAGGAGTATCGGATCTGAGAAGCTGCTTTAATAGATACACACAAGGAGGTGGGGCTGATCCGGCAAATCAGACTGGCAGGGTACATTTGACATACTGTAAAGGGTGATCACTAAAGCTGTTGGGCTTGGAAAGAAAATGGATGCACTGCTTTTGATTTAACTGCAAAACACAGGTAACAGAAGGTAAATGAGTCAAATGTTCAACTGATTATTGAAAATAGTTTCAGATAAAATTTCTGTCGATCGACAAATTGACTAAGGCTGTCGCTGCAGCTCTAGTTCACAGTAAGGTGTTTTTCTTTGTGTAATTCGTGCGAACCAACCCAGGACCACCTCATCGATTACCTGGACAACTAAAATCGACTCCACAGATTCACACAGGCCATCCAGCTGCTTGTGGTTTACAGCAGCACCTCATCAGTGCAGATACTGTACAAGTCTGTGTTTATGATTGATAGCACAGTTACAGTGGGCAGAAGTGTACACTGACTCTTGGCTACGCACTGAGGAAAAACCAGAGCCAAACTAAACATAGGCTTTGCTTTGTGTCCATTGTTGAGAGAGCCTTAGGACAGAGGCTTTGCCGTGTGAGTCATCTCGTATTTAAGAGTTTCCATTTCCATTCATAATGGCACTGACAGCCATTGAGGAACATGGCCTCTACCTATTACAGTCATCTCAGGGCCCGCAGCCTTAGCCAACTTGGCCAGCAGAGTTTGGGTAAGACAGCAGGTGTTAAAAGACACATGATGAACAAAGTATTCAAAATAACAGCGCTATCCTCAGACAAATTGCTGATTAATAAAGCTCTTTTTAACCAAAACCCTGATGTGCAGATACACACATTTAGGCCACAGAAAAGCCTCACTGGAGCAATTGGCTGTTGAGTACCTTGCTCAAGGGTACTTCAAAAGTACTTGTTAGGGAAGGAAAGTGCAATACTCTTTTTCTCTCTTTCTCTCTCCCTGTCCAATTTTTCCAAGCTGGTGTGGGAACGTTCAAATCACAGACCCTCTTCTTTAGCTCAACTTCCACGGCCTCTTCTCGTCCTTAATTGTTATTTTCTCGAACCAGACCAGAGGGACTCTTATTGAGAAATGGAAACTCATTTTAAACTGACAGTGCACTTTAACACAGCTCTTGGCTTTTCTGCCTTTTTACCTCTTACAGGAGTATGTACACAGTATGCACAGAATAACTTGTTTATTTACTCAAAGGGTGGTGGGTGATGGTTATCAGTCAAATGAAGACCTATGTGGCTGGCTAACAGCTCTGAGGCCTTGGTAATGACAGCTCTGGGGACAAGAATTCAGCAGAAATGTTTCAAAATTGCTATGCAGCCTGCAGCTACTGCTGGTAGAATCTATCAAGCATCTGAGTTACCGCCTAGAAAGAGTTATGTATGTTATGACGGATAAAGAAATAAACTGTCTGATGCCCTACATTCTTATAAAAGCTGATAAATAAAATAATGCTCCCATTTTTTGGCAAAATAATATGAAACGTGATTTTTATTTTGAACATATGTACAATTTAAAGACTTTAATTATAACTTAAAAAGACCTATTGGCTTTTCTACACCAGCATACTGACCCATAACTTGGTTTCTTGGCTCCCTGAAATACTGTGCAGCAAGCACTTCTTTTTTTACCTGGATCTTGCTATTACAGCACTAATCAGCACTGTTGGAGAGTGTCCTCAACCAATCCAAAGGCTTAGCTTAAACTGGCTGTTTTATAAGAGCTATTGATCCCACTCCCATGGGTTTGGCTGTGTTCTGTTCTTTCATGATTTAATCGGTTGCTTTTATAGGCCAATTACACCTACTTGCAACTTGGAGGGAGCAGCAGTTTGCCACATTTGTACATTTAAAATGTGAAGAAACTGTAGCATGCAGTAACATGAGCCCCAGCCTCACCTCCTCTGCGACTTGTACACGGAGCTCAAAGTCACTCAAGTCAGAGAAGAGTATATGATCGCACATTTCAAAACAAATTTCTGACTGATTCAGTAGCTGTTTAGCTGCTGCTCATAACCATTCCAAACATGTCAAAGTGTGAAAAGCAGTTACCTCTTTCAGACCTGGAGGCAAGCCATTGGTTCAATGCCTCTGTAATTATGCCTTTGAAGTTCAGGAAGCTTTTTCTACAAACCACACTTAAGACAGGCCCAGAAAGCAAGCAGGACAAGGGTGATGACAAACATTGCACTGGGAGGGTCTTTGTTGAGTAAGTGCCTTCATAAAAGAAAAAAAAAAGAAAAAACCTGCAATGTAAATGAGGAAAAACCCTACAAAACACCGTAAGCCAATATCTTAATGTAAAAATGTTTTCTTCACCTAAACCTGCATAAAACTAAAATGTAGTAAAATGCACAATCAGACTTATGCAACTTAACAAAGTCTCAGATTATATGGGTCAGGTTATGTTTAAAAAGAACTAGTTCATGTAACGTGTTGTCCGACCTCGTCCTAAGGCAAAAGTGTTAACATCTGTTCCGAAAAGCATATACTCGAAGCACACAACAAGCAGTTCTGATGACGTATACTTATGACTTAAAACATGCGTGCCAGAAATTTTAATTCCACCATGACGTTTGCACTTGTGGTTTTATATGTCAAATAGTTATAACTATGGCAATATCCTGACTTTTTCTCTAGCGCCACCATTTGGCCAGAGCTCCATTTCCATCACAAAAAAGCTACAACAAACTGCCATCTATGTCTGGAGCAACGCCAAATATGTCTTAAAATGTTTCAGGACTTTAATTACTTTTTTCTTCACAGCTCTGTGGTCATCAAAAGGCAAATTACTGTCAGTAAATCAAGGATAAGACACTTCCCTCTGTGCCTGCACTGCACGGCGCACTGAACGATAATTTTCATCACAAATCATGTCTGCTTTTAAGTAAGGGCTATAAATTATGTATTTTGTGGCTTTACAGCTAAGCTGTGAAGTTTATCAAATCCTCTCCTCAAGTTCAAACAGAACTATATATTATTGTCACAAAAATGCTGTGGGACTGTAGAGACCACCGTGCTCTTGGGGTTTATTAGAAACTATGCAAGCAGTCATAAGAACTATTCAGCCAAGCTGCCTCCGGACAAAGAACTAACGGGGTCCTGGGACTCAGCTGCCTAGACCAAGTAGATCCATTTTCTGTGCTTGGCGGTCGGGGCTATGGGAACAGTCTGGGCTATGAAAGCCCTCTCTGTAGCAGGACCCGAGGTTCAGTTCAGTCAGTCGCTCACCTTTCACTCTCTCCTTCTCTTTCTCTCCTTTTTCTTCCCTCTTTCTCTATCTTTTTCTCTGTCTCCTCCCACTCAGTCCTGATGATGCTGGTCTGGATTTAATGCCCAGGTTTACATTTCAACACTGTCTTTCCTGGGAAACATCCAGTAGCAGGCATGGCAGGGAGCCATGCAGATAAAGACTGGCCTCTGATTAGCCTTCCCAGACCTGCTCCGGTTCCCCGTGTGCCCTTGTGCCCCCTCTACCACCTCGCCAAAGTGGATAGCAGGGAAATGTTACACACCTCCATTTACAAGGGTCTTTGTTTGAAAGGATTACGTGTAATGGGTTGGATCTGGATTCAGTATCCTTCCTCTCGTCTTCAGGTCTCTTGTGGCCTAAATACTCCTTTAGACATAAAAAGGGCCCTTCTTATTCGCTTCAAAATCCTTTTCCATTCCCCAATAGGAATTCAAGATGATTGCTATGAACCTCTCAACCCCACAGTGAAGAACAGTGAAAAGCTAAATGTTTCAGCACATGCACTGATGTGGTTTTATAACTCTGACTTCAGCGTTCATGATGTTAGGGTAAATTATGAGGACATATGTAGCCATCAAAATGGCAAGGAGGCTGAATGAGTCTTAGCTTAAGCATTTCTCCAGACCTAGAATAGATTTTATTATGATTTTTTCTTAAAAAAGAAAGAAATGTTTTTTCGATGATTATCATAAATGCAGGTGCACAGAGTGAAACTGGACTCAAAAGTGTATTATAGGACACTGCCAAAAATGTTAGACTGGAACTAACATTTAGCCATTTCAAGGCTCTTTTAATTTGATCTGTATTTTTTTGTTATAAAATGAAATTATTTTAACTAGCCACATTCCCAATGCAGATATTTTTGCAGTCTTGAGACTCGTACAATGACTTATGGCTGGGAAAGACAACCATAGGGATCAATATGACCCTGATAACTATTCTGCACACAGGGCCTTGGCCTATAATTAGAGTAGCATGCACTTCAAAGGGAGCCATAAAAGCAAATATTCTTAGTTCAACAACAGTTAATTGGACAGTAGATCTAATAACAAGGATCTGCTCTGTTGGTGGTTGTAATTTCAGAGGCTGGGTGCAGCCCTGGTTGGAGCTGTCAGAGGGACAATCCGATGGGGAAGGGAGGAGGTGACCCTGAGGGAGAGATTTACTGTACACTCCCAAGTGTCACCTGATATTACTACTCCCTCTCACCTTCTCTTCTGTTGTCCTGTCCAGACATGCCACAGAGACTGCTCAAGGAGGGGAGGAGCAAAGGAAGTGACGGGAGGATGAAGCGAGGAGGGCAAAAGGAAGCAGTAGTTTTTCTTGCCTGTCAATCCTAAAGCTTCTGATACAGTGACATAATCTGATTAACTACAGTTTGATGGTTACAAACCTGGAGAAAAGCTGAAAGAGAGAGCGCTAGTTTCGCGTGTCTCAATGCAAACATTTAGTAATTGGTATACAGAGCAAAGTACAGCTGTGGCTAATGTGAATATCATTAGTTTTGCAGGTATTTAGTCATAAACCAAAATATCAGACAAATTCATTTTTGACCTGGTGCTGTCACTAGATGAAAAGTCAGCAGTCGCAAAATCAGTAGGATTCATTGACTGGGGACCATGAGTGTCTGTTCAAAGTTTCATGTCAATCCATCCAATAGATCATCCAAAGCCAAAGTTGCCGACAAGGCCATCCGTAGAGCCATGTCGTTAGCATGGCTAAAAATGTATTTGATCTCGAGTGGTTAAACACACAGTGGAATGTACTAGTCTGTGTTCTCAGCCCTGCAGAGTCAGCAGTGTTTAGCTCTCAAACCCATAATCATCCATGTCTGTCCTCCCGTCTTTCTAGATTTTATTTGTGCATAGAAAAGTAACATGATACACAATGTCATTTTTTTTTTAAAGCAGATCAAATAACTGAGCTTATAAAAAGGGCTGGACTAAAGTAGCATGAACACCCTGGCTGCCACAGAGGGAGCTAACTTGACAATTTACTTTAGCCTGACATAGCAGGACTGGCTGAGTCTCTGAGTTGACAAAGCTCCTGTAAACAAAGATAAGAAACCTTGGGAGGTATGTTAAACCGGTAAATATGTGCCACTGTGGAGGCTCCAGCACAGACTGGGCCAAACCACAACAGCAACAGCTGTGAACAGCTGGAAAAAACATGACTAATAGACTCACAGCTGCTTCTGCCTGATGACAAACTCAAGTTAATACTAAGATTCCCCTCAGGTGATCTTCAACACAACCTTTGCAAGTGAGGTTAAGCCTCAATTATACTCCCTTTCAGACACTCACATGGACAGCTGCGGACACCACGGACATGTAGTTGCTCTAGTTTCTAGTCTGCTTCAAGGACCCATGCACAGTTGGTGCCCTTGTAGCATAGTGGCCACGCTTGGAGGCTACGCACAAAGCCCTGCGTACACCCTCTGATGACGAAATTTATGTCACTCTGACCCTAGGTGACCCTCACATACTTGCAGTTGTGGAAAGTACAACACTAGCCTTAAAGGACTGTAATGGAGATCAAGAACATTTGTCTATCTAACTTGCTATAAAATACCTATTTGCCCCAAATTATTGCTATTAATAAACAGTTTGATGTGTGATGGAAACCCCCACGTTCTCTTGACCCCTTTTCTGGTGCTACTGGAAACAATGTGATGGACAGTTTAATTCCTAATCTGAAGGAAACTTGGAAATAAATTCAGGGAAATCCGGAGTATAACTATAGTAACCGTAGATACTGGAGGGAGAACTAAGGCATAAAGGTGTCATTTTAAGCCTGATATAACCCAAACATTTTGAGATGAACTGGTATAAGTGAAAAGAATCTTTCAACTTTTGGGGGGAAAAAAAAAAGTTGGACATAGGAAGTTACCTTCCACCATCAGCATGGGCTCCTTGGCTCCTCCATGGGCCAGCATCTCCCGACGGTAACGTTCACCCATGTCTCTGAAAAAACACAGAGAGCGAGACAAAGACAGACAGAGAGGAGAGAGAGATAAGGTTACAGACACCTGTATTCTCCTCTGTCAGATCCTCATACCCCTCCAACACCGCTGCCACCACTTGGAGCCCAGGGCCAAGTCTCCTAAGCTGACAAGCAGCAGACAAGTGACAGGAAACAGAGATCTGACAACTGCAGGTGGAACTAAAACAATCTCAAAAGGAAAGCAAAGAGAGGAAGAGAGAGAGACGGCAAAAGAAGAGAAAGGGAAAGAACAAGAGAAGTAGTGAGAAAACGCTGCAGGGCTTGAGTTGATGGAGATAAGGTTGAGGTTTTGTTTTTCAAAACAAAGTCTTTGTGCTTTGTCCAGGGGCAAACACTTGTGAAAAGGGAGGGTCTGGTAATGGGGATGCTGGTTGTGTGTCTGTGAATTACAGCAGACACCTGCCTAGTCAGTGCAAGTTTCACATTAATGTCATGTTCAATGTCTGGCGGCAGAGCCTCAAACAGTATCCAGGGAAGGCGGCCTGTCAGGGGGGATCTGTCTCAGTGCTCTAAACGCAAAACAGGCTCACGCTGTGCTTTCACATTATTTGTGTAGGTTACAAGTTACAAGTACCTGAAAAGAAAGTCAAGTCTGAAAGTTAATCAAAACATTTCTAATACCTCAGTGAACCTTATAACCACTGTCATGCTATTGTTGGGGACGTTCATTGTTTTGACTTAAAATTGAATGTCTAAATTTGTCATTTTCATCTCTGTGATACCAATATTCAAACATAATCAAATATGGCGCATTATTCAAATCAAAACGAAATGAATCTCCCTGATCTGTTTTAACTTCAATATTCTGTTATTTATCAGAATCAATAAAATGGTGCAAAAGGTTTGAATATCTGACAAAGTAACAACATGGAACTTAAATTCATATGCCATTTTCCTGGGCTTCCATCTTTAGGTAGAGGAGTTTTATCAAATGAGTACAATGTTCATTACTAGTTCCCTCTCATGCTAAAGTGTATTTGATATCAAATGCTCAATTTGAACTTTCTGTGCTGAGTTTGATAGTTTGTTATTGAATTTTTTTAACCGTAAGCAGCTGTCTCACCTGTTTAAAGGATCCTGAACGAAGCACTGTCTCCACACCATTGAGGCCACGGCCCGGGACATGAGGTAGGAGTAATACTTGGCCCCATAGCCAATCAGGTGGCTGAATCTCAGCTGCCATGCCTACACCAGAAAAAAAAAGAAGAAGGTCCACATCCACAGGTTGTACTACAGCAGACTGGATGTGACAGAGGAAAGAAGTGATAGCAGAATTCTGGCTCACAAATAGAGGAAATTACACAAACAGTGCATGCAATTCTTGCTTGCCACTATGAATTAGTTTTGACTAAATTAAACATGTAATGGGTTTGATGGAAACGGTGTATATGGTGAGGCTGCGGTGTGGCAGAGGGAGGACATCACAGCCTTAAAAGGATTAAAAGTCTGTGGTTGTAAAACTTGTTGAGAGAAGCTGTTCCATGAGCACAGCTAACTATTCCAGTAAAAAGGCACAAAGTGAGGCTGTAGATGATGACTACAACTCAAACTAAAACTACAGTCAGGCATAAAAACCATCTCCATAAATTATCAACCTTCTTTCATGTTTTGACATTGGAACTAAACTGATGTGGATATTAATAAACAGTTGGATAAATATGTCAAATACTCTTTTCATCTTTTAAGCTGCTTCCATTGTCTTTATATTGGTGGAATATATACAGCCAACCCCAACAAACCTCTACAACAAAGCATGAAATCACAACCTGCCAGCTCCTTCTTTAAAGGACAAAACATGGAAATTCCTAAATGGTCTCCTCTTTTCTCCCTCATAGTTGCCTGAGGGGGCCCCCTCTCCATATCTATAAAGACAAGCTCTTTTATGATCTTTGCAAACGGGGACTCTGGGGGAATTCAGCTGGCAAACACTCAAACATTCAGCCTGTTAGAGAAGACAGCAGCTGCCATAGTTAACAAAACCATAACAGACTACAGACGCCTCCCTCAAACTCCACATTAAAAAAACTTTAAACTTTAAACATGTTAATGATGTATACTCCACCTGCAAGTGAAATAACTGTCTGAATGAAAGCATAACGTATGAAATGTTCTGTGTTTGTACGCAGACAACCTTCATGCTTCAGTACTATACGAGAGAAAAACTAGGTATATTTTTATTGGCCTTGGTGACTGGTGTATTTTTGCAACCCAAAACTAACCGTTTTCATCATCACCTTACATAGCAGTATACTGTATTTAACCATGAATCAACTCATTTTTGGCTTCTTGGGGGCAACAAACTGTAAACACATCACTGACATACTTAATTATAATTTAATTTCATTAAGTTGACATGGCAAAACTTGATAGCAAACAGTTGCTTATTTACACACCACACAGATAAAGATTAATTTTAGCATTCATTTGTAGTCGTAAGTCCAATATTGACTGTACTTTTAGCTCTGTTTTTGGTCACTACCTACTACTGAGGAAAAAATCTGGTGCTAAATGCTGTACTTTACCAGCTTGCTATTTGGTGCTGAGCAGGTGATGTACAGTGGGTTTATCACTAAAAAACAGCTGCCTACTGCAGCCGAAAACAACACCATGACAGAGCTGAGAGTGAACCAAAACAGTAGAGATGCAGGACGGAAAACCAAAACAATGATTTTTGAGATGCTATAAAATGCCATACAGCTGAGGGAAACAGAGTCAGGTGATAATTCTCTGTGGGTTCCGCAGTATATATTGCAATATGATCCATAGTAATAAAAATATTGACTATAACAGCTTTAATCTGCCATGTCCGATTGAGAATAAAATCTCAGATTTTGCAATCTAATTTTTAAGGGAGACCTGAGTACATTCATTCTGTCTAAGGCAGTCTATACTACAATGTTTGCTTAAGAATAATATCAATGAGATTATGAAAATTAATCAAAAGTCTATTTCATCAATTCTGGATTATAATGACAGGATTGTATTATGGAATCATATCTGGAATCATAATTGTTACCTCTGTATATACATTTTATTTTATTCTGAAGTTTGGGCTAAAATATAAAGCAAGGAGTTCAAAATTAATCCTTGAAATTATTACAGATTAATTCTAAAAAAAGATTTTACAATTTATGTTATGGGATGACAAAGTGTAATGAACTTTGGATGTAAATGTCTAAAATGGGAGCTCCTCATCTTCACCGTGGCGGGAGAGAGCTTGGTGGTTTCATTTGGCCTGAGTGATCCAACAGCGTTAAAAAATACCTAAGCTCCAAAGTGTCAACTTGATGAGACTCTTCTGGCTGTAGTGACTTTAATAAGAGTGAATAGCACTCCTCAGAGGATTTAAGGCTCACAAAACCACAGGAAAGCTGAAGTTGTCTGTTTCGTCAGCTGAACCCAGCAGTGATACACTGCCTCAGGTCATGTGGGTTAGAAGTCTGTTTTAGACTTTTAGAATCAAACTCGCATGAGAGAAAAACCAAAAACCAAAAAACAGAAAATGTTCACAAAATTAATTGACAGATTATGCTGTTCTGTTTTGTTGTACATTTTTAGTTTAATTAAAGTTTTTAACCAGTGGGAAAGTCAGCCTTTCATTTGGAAACTTTGATTCCACTGTATTTCCTACGTGGTTAATAGCTGCTGCTATTTTGGGGAAAAAAAAGCAGCTATTGAAGAGCTATTTGGTATGTCTGTCTATGTGAGTCTTTGACAACAATCGCCACAATGTGCAACGAAAATGATTTTTTAGACTTCCAAGCTCCTCTTTGTTTCCAATCCCTTAGCCACACATCAAATGATTAATGTCAACTTTTGTGAGAGAGTGCAAGTGGGTCACATGTCAGCGAGATATCCTTTTGATCCTTACACACAAAGGACACAAAGTCAGCACAGGCTTTTTACTCTGTTCCACTTGTACGTGAGACAAAAGACAGTTTTGTTCCTTCCAAACTCAACTGGTAGTGTTTTGTCCATGGTGCTAAGGTGCAACAACACATTTTTACAGGAGAATGTGGAAAAATATGAGCCAGGCCTTGCCTTAAAAACACTTAAAAAGAGGATCATTAAAAAGAGGCACAAACACTTGGTCCTGGAGCATTCAAGCCAAGAATTGCAGATTAGAGAAATGTCAACACAGCAAGCAGAACATTTTGCTTTCTGCCATTTATTTCCAAATATTATCTTCAGCTCAAGGGTGAGCATGTGGTCTGTGTTACTCACAGCTGATCCTCTCTCTCAGCGCACAGCGGGAACTGATAGCCCTGCTCTATAAACTATACACATGTCAGTGTCACCCCAGTGTTTATAATCTGTGGCCCTCCGTAACCTATTAGCCACTCAAATGTTCGCTTTTCTGTGGAAACTTTTCCTGTGCTGTGTTTCCATGAGGAGAAAGAGAGATGCAGAGGGTAAATTTAAAAAAGAGACAAGTTTAAGTAGAGTCTGTCACTGAAGGATCTAAACAAATCTGTTTTCAGTTGCACTGATCCAATGATGATCCCATCCTCGATAGTCAAGCACTGCAATCATCTGCAGTTCAAATGAGGAAAACGATCCTGCTGCGGTTAGCTGTGCACATGGAGGTGAAGTGTCTGTTAGAGCTTTCAGTGTGGTTTGAAAAGTTGAAGAGAAATAACTGCAACAGTGGGAAACTGTATGACATAAACCACAAGCTCTGGCGAGGGAGCTACAAAGCAGGGCACAAGCAGAAGTGTAGGAGGACTCCTGTGAGGAGAAACGCTGGCTGGGGCACTGACAACTGGGAGAATATACAGCAGTTCTGAAATCTCTATTCCTGATGGTACCCCACATAATTATAGCCCAGAGTAAATGCGCTATGAAGACCATTTCTGGCTAAATTATGACTGTGCTTTTGATTCCCTTCTCCCTGCTGGCCTCATCCCCTCGCCCACAGCTGCAAAAGTAAGGGAAATAGAGAGATTTTTTCATTAAAGGACCGAGAGGAAGAGTTTCAAATATTTCCCCCAGGGAGAGCTCATTCAAAGTATACCTCTGCTTTGTTATTTTAGCAGGGCTTCAAAAAAAGACTTTAATCCCTTAAACGCTGCTGTGCCTGGGTAAAAGATATAAAACCAGAGAGAAAGAGGAAGGAAAGAGAAGGAGAAAGGGAAATCAGAGTAGAAAGTCCTCAGTGAAGTGTGTGTTGTTTCTGTGCTGTGATCACCTGGACAGAACTTTCCCCAAATTATCATCAACCTCAAAGACTGTAACAGATCTCATGATACAATATTTAGGAGACCAGCTACTCAAAAGAAATGAACTCAAAGACAGTGTGTGAAATAGCACAAAGACAGACAGGGATGTACCGTATTGGGGGTATAAGGCAAGCCGTAGAATTTCTGCTGCATCTCCTTCAGAATTTCTGTGGTGGAGCGGTTCTGAGGTTTGCTGTGGTAGATCTGGTCCAAGACTGCATAGAAAATCTGCCCAGGAGGGAAAACAACACAGCTCCTACTGAGTCAGTCCTGCACATACAGTACATGCTCAACAGAGGAAAGAAAGGAAAATTTGTAGACTTCTCTATAGAAATAGGGGAAAATAATAGCATTTATATTGTTGTATTTAACATCAACAATGAATTAAAAGAACAAGCAGTTAGACTAGGTTGAGGGTGCTTTTTGTTTGAGTCTAACACAGGGCTTAATCCCTGTCCAGCACAACTGCTAAAAGACAAATAAACCAGGAGGACAAAACTAGAAAAAGGTAATGTGGTTTAATGATTTAACAGAAATCACCAACTCAGTGGTAGTTTCACAAACACTAAATCAGGAAAAAACTTGTGTAACCCCTTGCACTACCAGATGCTGTTAAATGTTTATGATAAGTACGATTTCCGCATCCTTCATCCATAAAGGACTGGAGGCTTTCCAACTTAAAGGAATGTTCATTATCAAAACATCGGCATATCTTCAGCTTTCCGTCATGACTTCAGAGAAGCACCGAAGCTGGAGGTCAAGGATGGCTCTGCATGATTAGGTGTTTCTGTTATCTTATTTACTATTTACTTATTTATTCTCCCTATTAGCATGGCATATTGACAGCAGTGAAATACCTCTGACCAAAAGCTCCATGGAAACATCCTTTGGACTGTCACAAAAACAGGTATCATAAACTAGCTACCATGAGTTGTGAAAAGATCCTGCGGTTGTGTTTTCCCTGAAAAGTGAAGCACTGTATACTTTTAGTTTTAACTGTGGGTCATGTGTGTGGGACTGATCGCTGTACCTGCAGCTGGGTGTCTGCAGCTCCGCACACTTTCTTCGACTCACATAGCCGAGCCACCATACTCTCAGGCAGAGGCTGAGGAGACAGAATAAACATGCTGGTAAGAATTCAATTAACTCTGTTTTCTTACATCATAGAAATGTTTACATAGTATCAGCCAATGCAACACAATTTACAACATCATAGCAAAAATGAAAAATGAAGGTGTTCATAATACCATAATTATGATTAATTGGACAAAATGTCTCTGCAATCTCTAAGTCTCACTAGTGCAAATCTGTCTTCATATTGGGGTTTATGTTGAGGGTTTAGGTGTACCTGTCCAGTTTCATAATGGCGTGCAAACTGACTGATGACTCGATAGTCAGTTGCAAAGTACTCCATGAGGATGGAGGGGACTTCAGCAAAGTCGGTTGCACATCTGGTTCCTAGAGGAAAGATGTCAGAGCTCAGATATAAGGGGGGAAAAAAACATAAAACAAAGGAAGGCTTAGTTCAATCTTGCTGTGTGGGCTGATGCAGACGCAGATCTATCACCCACTCTGTACCTTGGCATTCACACTGTGCTCCTCATGAAGACAGTGTAATAATACAAACCTCAAGTGATTTGTGGTGCAATGACAAAACCAGGTCTTTATATTCCCCAAAAAAGAACACACCACTCCGATTGGCTCATCCTTTTAGACTGCAAGTACTGTACATCACTCTGACCATCCCCAGAGGTTTAAATGTAATATCAAGTGCAGCATCGGACATTAAAAAGATATTATGAGAACTGAAAAATGTAGCATTAACTTACTGGTAATGCACCCACTGTGAGTGTTTAGACACAATTCAAACTTAAGTAGCATGTCTAAACAGGTGTAAACATGGTGTCCACTGAAGAAACAGCCTCCAGTTGAGTTAATAGATACCATTATTGCTGTAAAATAAATACTTTTGGGATCTTGAATTACTAGCAAAGGTATCCATCAACTTCATCTGGCAAGTGAAACAGTGTTTAATGACAGCTTTGGCAGCCAAGGATTCAGTCTAAACCTCTCCCTGGGGCTTACACTTAATCGGATTTACCCTCAATTTTCAATTCAACACGCTGTAATGAATAACCTATAGCTCTGTACCTAACTACATAATTCTAGCTTGTGACGTTTGGACACGGCACAGCCACCATTTTCAGACACAAGTCTCATTAAACCTCAACCATCAATCACCTCCTACATTCCTGGACTATTAATACTTCACTAAATCCTCTGCCAGGTTAACAGTTTGAATTGTACTGAATGATAAACGTGTACAATCTTAGCCCAATTATAATGACTTACTTTTGAAAGTAGATGTAAATCCAAATAAAGCTTTTAAATTGCACATGGATACAGTGTCCAGCATGTTCTGTGTGTGCTCACGCTTCACCTGTGACATGCTGGTAGCGAGTGCGTCCCAGCATGGAGTGCATGGCGTGTCCCATCTCATGGAAGAGGTTCTCCATCATGCCTGGAGTGAGCAGGGTGGGGGCGCTCTTGGTGGGGTGGGGCAGACTCAGCATCAGCACCACAACTGGCAGCTGGTACTGACCTGTTTCCTGGCACCAACGGCCACCGCGGATAGTGAAGTGACAGTCCTGGGAGAGAGAGGAAATGGTGAGGCCACGGGTGAGCAGGGAGGTAGAGACTGACAGAAAAAACATAATGTAGAGGAAGGTGCATATTTTGTCACCGATGTAATTAAGAGAATAACACAGGTCTACATCACTAATTGTGACCGTGCCCTCTCATTTGTCAGAGGTCTGAGTTGTTCGAGTGCCTTTCTAGTTTTTTTTTTATTGTTTTATTTTTGTTTTTTGTAAAATACTCATCTGTTATTTTAAAGTGCAATATAAAATTTACTATTATCATATTATTATTAATTTAAAGCTTTAGACATCTAACATGAACCTCTGTAGATGAGTGTATGTATACACACCTGATGAGGTTTATCTGACCGGTGGAAAAAGTCACAGTAGATATATCCCAGTAATCCCTCTGTTTCATGTACGACAGCCTAGAGAGAGAGCGAGACACACACACACACACACACACACACACACACACACACACACACACACAGGTTCATTCTTTGATTCTGATCTTTGAAATCTTTCACAATCTTTGAAAACTGTCTTTGGTTTAATGAAGAGCATAAAACAGACTTCAGCGAATAACATACATTGAAAGAGGCACTGATGCCTCATTAGCATAAAGAATCAACACAATCACAGATTGCTTCAGTATTAGTAAGAGTTACCAGTTTGCGGACATCCTCGCTCCACACCTCACCAGCGCTGGGATGTTCAGACATGAGGGAGACACCATACAGCTGAGAGAAGAGGTTGTTCAAACCCTCCATACAGGCACCCAGAGACAGGTAGGGACTGTACAGACTGGGCTCTATGTTGTACCTGACAAGACAAAACATAAACTAATATAGAAATGAAAGAAGCAGCTACTTTGAATCTTCAGGTCAGTAGATCATGATGTGATTAGTCTTTGTTCACCAAATGTTTTAACATCCTTTATTTAAAAAGTCTAATCTACATATTCAATATTCAACAAAACTGAGTACATCCCTGGTCAATATCACTAAAATGTTAAGTAATTACAAATCATGTCCATTTAATACAATTTTATTTGTTTTTAGCCAAAGCCCAAGAAGAATGAAGCCAATTAATTTGAAAAACAGAAACATATGACCAATTAAACTGCAATGAAAGGCACATGGTTAAGATCCAACTGCAACAAAAATCTTTCATTAGTGAAATTCCATTCTCTTTTTTTTTTTTTTTTTTTTAAATACTATGTATGCCTTTATTTCTGATGACAGATTTGAGCCTCCTGGGCATGGATGATTTCAGTCTTGCACAAATCTGTGGGGAGATGTTCAGGCATTCTTCACATATGATTGTTTTCAGCTGCTCTTTGCTCTTAAAAAAACAATAAATTAATCTAAGGAATAATACAGGGAATAAAAAATGTGCTGTGTCCCTAACGGAAAATAATCTTATGTCTTCAGGTGACACAAGAGTGCCTCCCATCTTCTAGTGTACTGAGGAAAGTATCAAACTATTTGAAAGTCACCGTATGTAGACTGTTGGTATAAACATGCCATTGGGTGCCTATTTCCGACCACATTCTCCTCCCTTTCTGCTTCCCCTGCCTGTTACTGTTTTTATAATCCCCTTTGCAACAACCTCTGAACTGGCAACCTACACATTGAAAATGGCAAGTTCTGATGAGATTTGGATCGTGTAATCATACCGTTGACGTACGTGTTTGGTGTTTTTCGTGGAGTTTTCTTTGCAGGGAATCAGCTGTTTAAATGACATTGCAAATATTCTACCAAATTAAGTTCCCATCAAACACTACTTTGCAGGAAAACCTTCACTGCATCCTGGGCAAGACGATTGTGACTGGTTTAAAGAAATGCTAACAATCCAGAGCATTTTTTCCCCCAATAGCAGAATGATTATAGGTGCAGCCAGACCATTCCCCAATGGTGACACAGCGCTGTGGAGGCTACGCAAGACTAGATACAGAGTAAAATGTTCCAAAAAGCCCAATCCACATCAAATTCATTCTTAAGGACAGAAAAATCCCCAGTCTAAGCCACAAGGTTCTTATCCTTGGGCCACCCGTTCTTAAAATGGATGCATTCATTCTGCTATAAGGCACTTTAGATAAAGACCACCAAACCAAAATGGTTGTTTAGCAGCACATCTAGTGTATTATCAGTGATGAATAACAGACTGCTGCTGAGCACAGCTACCAGCTCTGTTTACCACAACCCCCCACGCAGACGCACACACAATCTGTACCTCATTCAGTATGGTTTGAACACTTCAAGCGGTTACTGATGGAAAATCAGAGATTCAGAGAAAATTATTTGAGTGAGTGACTTAGTGAAGAAGCATGGGATAGTGACCATTGGGTTTGTTAGAGAGATCAACTATTTTTGGGTCTGTGTGTGTGTGTGTGTGTGTGTGTGTGTGTGTGTGTGTGTGTGTGTGTCTAGTGGAAAACAGAAGCTGCTCTGGGGAAACTGCATTTTAACTCAATCAGACTGCATCCTTAATTTCTTTATGGATCTCCTGCCAACTAGCAGAACCCAAAACCACATACACGAGAAGACTAGAAATTTCCTCTGCTGGAGGGGTGGCAGTATGAGAGAGTAGAGGACAAGATCCAGGCCTCCTCAGAACAGTTACCAACACATGTAAATGCACACACACAAGTTGGTGGCTGCTTAAATCCAAAGGACACATGAGGGATCTATAACATCTGCAATAAAGATTTATTTAAAACTTCTCCAAAACATTTGGCCCAATGTGTTAATAGTCTCTGGTGAGTGCTGGGAAGGAAAAGCGCAGTTCATTAAGAACGGATATCTGTAAAATAAAAAATTGAAGACGCTCAACAGCTAAACTTAGAATATGGCAGCATGATTTCTTAAGATGTGCTGTTTAAATTAGTTTGAAATGAAAACGTTTCAGTAATAGGGGTGCCCTGGTGGCGTAGGGGTTCAAATTGAAAGGGAAAAGTTAAATCTCATTGAGAACAATCACACCTAACCTAGGCTGTCATCAAGTCAAAGCAGGCGAAGAGCGAAAGGAGCCAAGATCATCACAACCACACATATCATCATAGCCAGAGAAATAAATCAGGAAAAAGTGTTGCCACAATAATGTAGACACATGTTGAATGTAACAGACAAACGCTTTAGGGGCTGCAAAATGCATTGAAACCCAAGAGCAATACTAGGCATAAAAGACAGCGTGAACATAAAGTCACCCTAAAACGCCACTGGTACAAACAATAACAAAGGACAACCACAGACTGAAGCAGGAGATGTTGATTATATCAGAATGTATTGTCCTGAATCAGAAGAGCAATATGAGAGAACACTTCGACAACTCCCATGCTTCTCCCTTAACAGCTTTTGTATCTGTCACCCGAGCAAGAACTTGGATGCAATAACAACTTGCACCTTGCTGGAATATGGGGTTACAAACATCTTAGACCAACACAAAGATACCGATCAAGACGCCTTTATCAAATGACAGCATGCTGAAAATTACGTTTCATAAGATGGTATATACTCACCTTTCAGCACGCAAGACACCACTGAGGAACGGATGATCCCAGGGCATGAGCTCCTATAAGATAATACCAGGAGCTTTTCATTCACATTTGATATCAAACAAATTAATATAGACAAACTGAATTATAGGCAATAAAATACAGAATAAAACACAGTCAGATTAAAACCTTTAGGCACTTAATAGTACTTACATACTGAGGGAAATGTATAATATTTGAAAGTATGAGGATACACTGTAATGCTGTGTAGTTGAAAATAAGATAATATTATGTATATAGAGAATATGTTGTGGACCAAAGTCACTCACAGAATTACGAGGGTTGAGTTTCTTCTTCATGTCCCTCATCATCTTGAAGTCTTTCGCTGTTCTGTGAGATAAAAAGAAAAACACCAAAAAAAGTCATGAGCTAATTGACTGGAGGCATTCATTCCAGTCTTTTCCCAGTTATCTCTACTCAGGGTCAAGGGGGGCCAGAACCTATCCCAGCATGCATTTGGCTGAAGGCAGGGAAACACCCTGGACAGACTGCCAGGCTAACACGCTCACATTCATACCTGTGGGTAATTTAGAGTCTCGGGTCCACCTGACGCACATATTTCTTGAGTGTTTAAGGAATCCCAAGCACACAGAATATACTTGTGTAAAAATACGAAGAATGCAAACAACACAAAAGACTGTGGCCTTCTGAATGTGAATCAACAGTGGAAACGTGACAAAATAATACGGACTCTTGGGCATCACTTTGTGTTAAGTGGCAGACAACTTAACTAAGTTAACTATAAAGGGAAGTACCAAATTAATTGGGGCTTTAACAACTCAACCGTTTTTTAAGAACAATATATACAGTATATATGTATAAAATAAAACAGGTCATGATAACAATCCTGTAGATTACTAAAGTGATTACTGAGTCTTTACATTTTTGACAAAAACTTTTAAGAGAGGACTGTACCTGTCTGACAGCTTGTCTGTTAACAACTGAAGAAAGCTCATCACCGTCTCTGCAAAGGGTAATAAAATAAGGTTTCAGCATGTAACACTATCTCAGATTAGTTGCCGAAGGCACAGAAAGAGCACCTTGGAAAAATAATTTCAGCAGCTTGTATTGAACCTCTAAAACGAGAATTATATGGTTAACAATTATTACTAATTCTTATATAGCATATACTCAAATATTTATTAAAATTTATATTTTCACATTCTCTTCGTCAAACAGTCATACTGTTACAGCACTGACAGTTACTGTTGCTGAAGCAAAGTGATGCACTAACCTGGTGTTTTGGCCATTGTTCCCTTTAGGGCTCTGTGACCATAGGACTCGTAGCCCACCAGTTTGGCCAGTTTGTATCTGCATTTCAGCAGCTCTTCCAGACACCCCATCAGATCTGCATTGGGATAGAGATAAATCCTGTAGGCAATCTCTCGCACCTACAAGTTAAAGACAGGACAAATTCATGATAAAACATACCACGTCAAAGTGAAATATGAAGAAGGCTGTTATGGTGTAAAGCAAAAAAAAAAAAAAAAATCTATTGATCAATAGTTAAAGGGCAAGTGGAAAAATCTTTGGATGATCTGTTGTAGACAGGAGTTATTTATTTACCTTCACCTACACTGTAAAATATGTTATGATTTTAGTTTATAGACAATATTCTATAAACTAAAATGTTATGAAAAGAAAATATTATTAGCTGTTTGAAAGAGAATTTGATTACTAATCAGGACAGAGCAGACTACTATAATTTTCAACCTGCCCTGATGTTCAGTCTTATTCTCTGTTATATGGCAAAGGCGCCACCTGCTGAACAAAAAGGGGGAAATATTCCAGTCACTTATCCACACACACTCCTGTACATACCAAGTCATCAGGGGAGTCTGCATGCAATCCCCCAACTTGAATGAAGCTTCCTTCATTTGCAAAGTGCAGGTGGAGATGTTCAGGAATTGCAGACCTTGCAATTCTGTTGGGCATGTGGGAACTGACCAAAAACTCATTGTTTAGATCCAACAGATTCACATGCAGGGCAACTGCCTCTTTCCTCTGCAGGGAAAAGTTCAAGAAGAGTTCAGCAAATACATTGATGTTGTCTCCAATATGCATTCTTGATTAGTATTCTCACATCCATTTCTTTCAAGGCTATTTTGAAGTTGTAGTGACCACACAGTCTGACTAACTCACCAGTTTGTCATCCAGATGAATTCCACTGATTTCAAAGTCGAACATGAACAACTCTGCTACTCGTCTAGAAAGGCAAACACAAAACAATATTTAACGTTTCATCACAGGACATGATATCATTATTAGACACTAATGCAATCATGGAAAGAGATAAACAATTCTCAACACCTTTGACAGAGCCTACAATAAAACTTAATAAGATAATGATAAAATTACCTTGTGTCAGGGTCCAGCTGAGCCACAATATCTGGGTTGCCCAACAAATTTTTTAGGCTCTTGCATAACTCAACATTAGTATTCAGCCTGAAACATACAGTTAGAAAAACTGAACATATTTCAAGTACTTTTCAAGATCTGCCTCAGCTAAAGCAAGCAGAAATATATATCTTTCAATAACCAGCATTGTCTTACTGATGTAAACTGTGTCATGCAACGTGTTTTCTTAGTAATTGTTCTTGGTGTTGTGCAGCAGTGAAAAATGTAAAAACCATCAGTCAAACTGAGATCAATAAGTTGCCTCTTACTTCTCCACAACTGTGCCAATCTCTATACAGGTCTTCTCGGCAGCCTCGCGGAACGCTGGATCTGGATGAGCTACTTTTACAAAATCTGCCTGGATATGGGAAGAAAAATTACATATTACTTATAGCTCAATATAATAACAGCAAGGTCGCCAAGTGAATGAGCAAGCCAATCTTGTATTAAAAACAAATTCTCTCTGTGTGACAAAGTACAAATTAAGGTAAGTATCCAGTATAGAATGTGTCATACTGCAGGTAGGTGCACGGTTTTAGCTACAGATGTGTCACTGCTGGAGCTGATGATGTTTAACTATCAAGATTGACCAATTGAAGCTATAACATCTACAAACAGGTTTGATGGGGATTCGCTTGTATCTAGTGACACATTTTAAAGTTGAAAAATAAACTTGTATGTAATGCCATCACCGTTTCTAAATCATCTAAATCATCATCAAGATATTTTTGTACTGCAGTTTCTTGTAACTTATCAGCCGACAAATACATAAACACTGATACAACTGCTATTAGTTAACATCAGTCCAGCTCATTTAACGGTCAACCTATGGTATCAACTGTGCAAATTTCTTCCCACTTGGATTGGTGTCTCCTAACGATGAGCAGCAACCATTCAGAATATGTCTGCAAACTAATGCTGAAGAATAACTTTAATTATATCTTTGCACGGTTGTAATGCACAGTTTTAGCATATTATGGGCGTTGAACTCACCAGATCAGCCACTTTACACAAACCATCTGAGAGCTGGTCAAAAGACTCAACAGTCTCAACCCCTGAAGGACAAGAACAAGCTCTTTGCACCAGGAGCTCAGTGTTTTTGAGAGCTGCCTTTGTGGCTGCCTGGAAGCCTGCAGGACAGCTCAGCTCTGGCACACCAAACAAACCCTGCAACCGGAGAGAGACTGGTAATGTCATGAGATTTTAACCACAAACTAATCCAGCGTTTATGTAGCTGTATTATTTAATTGAGGCTGTGTGTGCATTAATGCTACAGTGCTGTAACTGAACGGACACATTTAAGGCAAGTACAAACCACGCTTTTCTCGAAGAGGTCCGGTCTCCTGACAGGTTTGGCATTGAAAGCAGCTCCAACAGGTGACCATGTTGTGACATTTCTCCGAACATGTGTCCACAAGCTTCTGTGCTTCACAAAGTATAGCAACCTTTTACACGCAGACATTTTGTACTTATTCTGCTGTATGTCCTGCTGATATCTACTGGGTCTTGTAGTGCTCACATGGGTTGACAGAGGACATGCTAAACTTTAGCTTTAACGTTAACCCGTTTGCAAAAGCCGCAAATGTAAACAGCTAATTTAAACAACGTTAATATATTCTACACCTTTCCTTTCGAGAATTTCAAGATTATTTGTTTTTTTTGTCATGTATGAAACATACCTGCCAGTCCAATAAACACAACCTTTCACATGTTAGCTCACTGGCTAGCTATCGAAGTCAATATACGTGACGGTTAGAGCTGGTATTTTCGTGAAAAGATAGAAACAAACATTAATTCATAATGAAGAACGTCATTTACACATATAAAACTATGTGATACTACATTGTCATTCGGAAATTGTTGATTTTTTTCTCAACTTGTAAAGAAACAATAATTACAAACTGTACAAATCAAATCTGTCGAAAGTGCGATAAGCTATCGAAATGCGTTACGTGATGTCATCACGCAGAAAAGCCGTTGGGTCGCTTCACAATAAAAGGGCGAGCTTTTATGGAAGCCCTTCACAATAAAACTAGGTAATAGCCATAGACTGTACTATTGTGCACCGAAATTAAATACACTGTTCGTCACCTTTACCTCAGTATTTATAAGCTGTATAAAAAAGTAACATAACTATACAACGTATGCGGATAACAAAAGTCCAAATAACACCATTAAATTGTAAACAGAGAAAACAGAGAACGCTAAATGGGTAATCAGTTTTAGTCGTTATTTCATCTGGAAGCTGATAAACAGCTGGTGAATTATTTATCAAGAAATCAATTATTTTGTCTTCCGGGAATCCCTTAAAATATTTTAAGGGGCATTTTGCCATGAACCATAGATTATCAAAACTGAATGCATCATGATTGTCTATACATACCATTCAGTTTTGACATATTAACATCTAGGTGAAATCCTTTGAAGCAGAGATACAGTAATCTAATTTCACAAGATGAACTTCTCAAAAAAATAATAGCTCATAAATCAAATTTCAGAGGCAAATTAGACACACAAAAATAGCTGAGACCTACTGCAAACTGACTGTAACACAAAATGATATATTGCAGAATTAACTCCAGGTGCATCATGTTTGTGATGGCAATATGTAAGATTAAGTCCAACACAGAATACACCTTGAAATGATGTCTTTATTAATAGGAGGAATAACTCATTCATTGCACTCCACAACCACATTGCGTTAATAGTTTTCCTGTGAAATCTGTTTATTAAAGGTGTAGTACGAAAAACATTAAGCAAAATGTCATAAAGCGACTATTTAGAAACCTCCCCATAAACAAAACTAAACCATGTGACTGGCAAAACATTTAAGTCAACTCTGAAAAAGAATTTAATACTGAAAGTAGGTAACACAGGACAACAATAAAAGGTCTTCCCAATATGAGAAATCACAGTATTTTGCAATAAGTACATTTGGTTACTTGTACTTGGCAAAAAGGTACCAATTTGTGACATATGGAAAGACAATGCAGTTAAATGTAAAAAAAAAAAAAAAACAAACAAAAAAAACAAACAAAAAAACACCCTCAAATTTAAATTAATGCTTTGCTACTGACTGATTAACCCTTTCAGACAATGTCATTCCCAATCACATATTTACATCTATTTACTAGAATACAACACAAAACTAATGAAAAAATGAAATGTATGGGAAAAAAAATCATACTCGTTCATTTGGCTCATATCAAAACATAATACAGTCAAGCATTAAGTGTGTGGATTTACAAAGGAGTGCTGTAGTCAAAAGTCTGAACATGGATTCGTTTTTGTCCCACTGAGTGTGCTTGGACATCTGCCGACCTGGAATTGTTTCTTTTCCTTACATTAGCTCAAAAAAACAACTGCATGTCTGAGACTACAGTAAACTTAGTTGACCCCTGAGTTTCTAATGCAAAACTAGTGTATGAAATACCTCATTACAGTGTATCTTAGTGCAAGCCAGCAATATGCTTGATTAAACAGAGGTATATTAGATAGCACCCAAGCTGACAAGATTCCCCAGAATGGTTTACTCTGCTGGCCAAATCACAACAAGCAGTATGGGAGGTGGTATTTTGCTCTGTATCCTTGTGAAAACCAGCAGTTCAAATGCTTGAATTTGTATTACATCTATAAACATGTTTTTTTCATAGAAAATATAAATATCCCTGAATGAAACAGATTCACAGCATTTTCTCTCGAGGACTCCAGTGCTACTACCATAACATGGCCATCAAGTGTCTTTAAGGTCTCCAGTTAATGTCCGTCTCTGTCTTTCCTCTAAAGCCTGTGGTTCCAGCCGCTCTCCTTCATTCACTGTCGTGATAATTTACCGTCCGCTTCCCCCGGTTCCGGGTGTTCACGCGTGTCTTTCGCTGCGATTTGCTATATGACTCGTCACTGTCCTCCTCCTCCCCTGAGGCAGCACGTTGCCGGCGCTGCCTTAGTTGGCGGCTGGCAGTCCTTTCTCCAGTCCCAGACTGTCTGTGACTTCTCCTCTTTGGACTGCTGTGGGACCCTGAGCTGGCAAATGAGTTTTCAGAGGCTGAAGATGACTGCTCGCTTTCTGAGTCAGAACTGTGGTTGCTGCTGCTGTAGCTTTCCTTTCGTTTGTGTTTTGGCTGCCTCAAGTTCTTTTTCCCGCTCTTCGAACGACGGACATCTTCCTCCTCCTCCTCCTCGCTGGAATCAGACTGGGAGTAGGTGTCCTCTTCATTGCTGTTGCCATCCCCTTGTTTGGATTCCCTTTTGGGACGCTTTGATGAGCCTGACCTGCTATTTTTATTGTTCTTGGACACTGGCTCCTTCTCTCTGTCCTCCTCCACATCTTCAGAGTCTGAAGTGTAAATACGTTTTCTCTTGGAAGACTGATTCCTGGTTTCACTGGGAGAGGTCCTGTTAGACTCTCTCTTATTACACCTGCCGTTCCTCTGTTTACCCTGGCCCACAGAAGCAGAATCTTCCTCAGAAAAAGAGTTGTCACTGATGTATTTCTTTTTTGGTAGGGCCCGGAGACTCAGCCGTCTATTTGATGTGTTATCTGAATTATCCGACTCTTCATCTGATGAGCCAGTGGAGCGTTTCCTTTTCGACTTCCTCTTGGGTCTGTATTCCTGCTCAGAACTCTCTGAGGCTGAGGTGTCGCCATGAGGCCGTTTAGATTTGCTCTTGTTTCGTGTTGACCTCTTTGTCTTTGTTTCAACTTCAAATTCTTCACTGGAGTGATTACTTTCTTCTTCATGTTCTACGTCTTTTTTCAGTCTTTTCTTGCGTGGGCTGGATCTCTTTGGAGAATCACTGAGTTCATCTGATTCTGCACCATCCAGTTTATTAGTTGAGGCAGATTTTTGTTTATCTTGGTTTTTTGATGGCGAAACTTTACTTTTTTTCTTAGAGTCCTTGTGGATTGCTTCCTCCATGTTTTTTCCATTTTGGTGTGGGTGTTTCTGGGAACTGTGGTCTTTGTCCTCTTCATCTGAGCTTACAGGAGGTTTGTGTCGTGTGGTCCTGCGTTCAGTGTCCTCTATCTCCTCCTCTTCCTCCTCACTTGTAATCCTCTTTTTCCTGGCTGGAGTGCTTCCTGTGCTTCTAGAAGGTTTCCGAGACACGGCCACCTGTTTCTCCTCCTCCTCTTCAGCTTCTCCGGAACTCTCCTCTGCAGTTTCCTCCTGCTCAGAGTTGCTGTCAGACTTGTGATGTTTTGCACTGTGTCCGTTTACATGGGACAAATTATCTGCAGAAGAAAGGAAAAAACCTAACTAATTAGGGAAACAATTCTAAGCAAGTGACAACTACAAATCAAAAACTAAACATGACTGATGAGGACATTACTCACCATTTCCCTTTGTTTTAGCAGCTTGTTTTGATGTCCTCTGTTTACTGGACCTCGTGTTGCCATTCTGTTGATTCTGGGAGGAGGATGAAGCATCGCTTTCATTTCCAGCCTCCTCATCCTTGGATTCACGACCTGATTTTTTTGTATTCCGAGAAGCTAGAAGGTGGAACAAGAGCAGAACTGAGCAAAATCTAACCCATAAACTGCCTAAAACATAAAAATGCAGAGGCACTGAGAGATCTGAGCGCAATCTGTGTTTTCCATGAGTGTCCTACGCTTTCAGAATTTAAATATGTATTTTAAAAAGGTACAAAGAAAAGCATTTGCCTACCCCGTGTTGACCGCTCTCCGTCTGAATCTGAGCTGCTCTGGATCACTGCAGTGCGTTTGCTGGCACGGGCTGTATGGCGGAGGCGGCTGCTGCTCCTCCTTGGCTTCTCCTCCTCTTCATCGTCTTCTTCATCCGACACATCCAGGAGTTTGATCTTATTCACAGCTGCTCTCGCCGTCTTCCTCTTGAGTGATCTGCGGACCGTGATTTCCTCTTCCTCCCTGTCCGAGCCCTGGGACGTGGCTCTGTCAGAGTCCTGGTGGTGACGTCTCTCCCTGCGAGATGACCTACTGCTGTGACCGTTCATCTCTGCTCTGCCCTCTGAAATCAAGCCATGGAGAGGGATGTTAAAAATGTGTAACTGTGATTGACAGGGCTTTGCGTTTAGGAGAGTTTTGTCTGTAGCGTTTACCTGTCCGTTTCCTGTCTGCGGCAGCACTGTTTCTGGTCAGCCGTGTACTCCTGCTGTTTTTACTCCTGCTGGGGTAGCGACGACCTGAAGACTGGGAGGAAACTTCTCCATCCTCACCCTCTTCACCTTCACTGTCAAACTCCTCCTCCTCTTCTTCATCGTCGTCTTCTTCCTCTTCACTATCGCTCTCTGCAACTGGCAACCATTTCATATTTCCATTTCATCATTTTTGGGCCTTTTTTTTTTTTTTAATACACAACTTCTGAATGTGGCATTATGATCTCCTGTTTTTTCTCTAAATCTAATTACAAGGCATGACATTTCAAAACTGGATTTCCACTGAAAAACTTAATTCCTGACCTTTTTTCCTCTGCTTGGCACAATTGCTTCTTGTAACTCTTGCTTTGTGTCTGCGTTGGTGGTGCCTTGAGGAACCAGGACGTTTTTCCTCCTCTGACTCGCTCTCACTGTCAGATTCTGAAATAGAAAAACACTGAATCATGTCAAGATTTAATCTAATGAGCTATGAGACATGTCAATGCACTTCAGAAACACACTCTCTAAAAGTATTTCTTCTCAACAGTGTTTACTTGGGGGTTGTAAAAATATTGTGAAAATCATCTTCAGACTGTAGCTTTCAGTTTCTAAACAACTTTCACGATAATTTAGGAGACAGAATCCATCTCCACTATTAATATGCAGTGGGATTAGTTAGAAATGCAATCAGACTACAAACTAAAAAAGGTTAGTGTGTAGTATTTAGGTATGACTGCACAGCGATGCTTAATGCAAGTTGGGATTAAGCAGTTAATTGACAATTACAGCCATGCAGTATTTTCATTCCAACAATTGGAACCAGCTTTGTCATCTGTGAAACAAACCCGGTGCAACGGTTCAATGATTTACTATAATTCAAGTATCAATTTATCATTAGAAGGACAAGTCTCTTTTGTACCTGGTGTTGACGAAGCAGCTTTGGAGCCGGAGTCGTCCTCGGAGGAGCTGTGACCTGAGCTGCTGCTTCGACTCCTCCTGGCTCTCTCAGGAACAGACACTTTGGCTGAGGTAGATTTGGTCACTGACGTCGACTCCACTTTTTCCTGAGTTTTGACTGCAGCCCTCTTTTGACTTGAGAAAAGAAGAATGGATGTTTTTATTTAGTTATAAATTTAACTGACTTTAACTTTGAAACATCACTGTTTTTATAAGTGTACAATTGAGGAAAAAAATACACAGTTACAACCAAGTGCTTATTCCAGATGGCCTATAGAGTACATGCCCACCGATCCACTCAATTGTTAAGCAGGTTAGCTGAGGAGAGGCACAACTCAAACAGACCTTGTTGTGGCGGTGGACTGATCCTGTTGCTGCATTTTCTTGCGGAACCGCTGACTGCGGCGGAGCCTATCACTGCTCTTAACGGCAGTTTTGTACTCGGATATGATTGTTCTGATTTGCTCCTCAAAGAAGGCAGAGAGGCGCAAGGTCATACTGTAAATCTATGACAGAATGGAAAGAGAATAGAAGAGATTGGTCAGACAAACTAAAATATAAAGTATAACGTTCAAACATAAATGACATAAATTTTCCAGGCTTTAATTACTCCCCTACCTTGGAGCGTTTATTGGGTGTGTAGGCTTTAGCATTGGCAAATATTAGGCGGGTGTCTTTGCAAAGCTCTACAGGGTTTTCATAGTGGTCTTCTTCCAAGGTCCTTTTCACTGTGCCAAAGTCCATTGGTGTATCAATAATGACATGGTAGTCCTGGACAGGCACACAAAACACGATTTAGACTTCATCTTTACCAAAACACAGAACACAGAACACATTTAGCATGACTCCAGCGTGCCATGTTAACTCACTGGATAGTTCTCGGGATCCACAGGCTGTCTGAATGGCTCTGAGTCCTCACACTCAAATATGTAGTTGAGCAGATTCTTGCACTGTTCCTTCCAGGCATCTCTGTCTGGCAGCACCTCTACAGAGCGCTGCAAATATGGAGATATATGGAGGAGAGGAGACATGTAATACATGCTACTCTGCTGCTATTGAATCATTAACAGTCAATCTGCCACCAAACTGTCATCTCTTTTCTCATACAGGTAGTATGTCTTCAGACAGCACTAAGAATTATATAGTTGTGATGTTTGTTAATTCTTAATTTGGGTTGTCTTGTTTTCAAATGCTGTCAAAGTCCTTTGTATGAGACTTATTTCGAACACACACACACACACACATACACTGTCTGTCTATTTACCTGACGTAACCGGTGTCCGGCTGAGGTTCCTGGTGCTTCTGTGTCCTCATCCTGTAGACAGTAATGAAATATACTGATATTGAACTGCTAATTTAATGTTCGACTGTTGAGGGCACATTCATAAACTACTAAACTAAAAATGGAAAACAACCATCTGAACGTTCAGTTGTAACTGTTTGTTCAGTGTCTCCTAAATCATTTCTCCTAGATCTCTCCTTATTGACTTAAATCAACTGGACAGATTATATGCAAAAAAAAAAAAAAAAAAAAAATCTATCTGTATTTGCTTGACAAACAAGTAACAATTTGACTAGTACAGTATATAAATATTATTACATGTGAGCTATTTACTTAGGTACACTTACCTCTTCATCATCATCCATCTCTTCCACAGCATTGTAAATCTCCATGATATCTGTGCAGCTTGGATTACTGAGGAAATTAGGAAAAATATTAATATGATTGAGACGTCATTGTCTAGAACACGATTTCTTTAAGTGTTTCTGTGTTATAGTTTGGTCATCATCACATGTTCTATAGATGTCAATCCCTTCAGCTGTTGTTCTCCAATGATCAATTTAATCATTATGACACAGATAATGTTAAGTTACAATACAAAGAAGAAGAACTTACTTGACAAACTTCTGGAGGACATTTGTGATGATTTTTGCAGAGTGGGCAATCTTGCTCCTTGGCTCATTGAAAGTGCGGGCATTATGTGCAATATACCTGGCATCCCAAATTAATGCTGAGAGGCGTCTGTGGACCACCAGAGGTTCAGTGAATATACAGTTTTGCACAAAATCTAAGTTAGTAGAATTTCAGAAAGCAAAAAAAATAAGAAAAGACAAAGACAGATCAAGAGATCAGTCAAGAGTACAAATAACTCCATAAATGACCAGTTTGCATTAACAGGCATGTGGAAGAAAGACACACTGGTGGGACTGACCTGTAGAATCTGTGCATGAGTCGCAGTCTGATGGTTCCCAAATCAGTAGGATAGGCGATTACAGTGCAGTAGGTGGGATACTGGATCAAGTCCACAGGACCAGAGAAGGGAGCTGCAATCTCTGTAGCAGAACACAATGTGATGATGTTAGTATTACTGGGAAGGAAACCTTTCACAGTTGACTGGACCTGTATATATCCTGATGTGAGTGAATGAGTGAAAATGAGAACGTATGTGGGTGAATGCAAAGTTAAAGCATGTCTGCGTATGTATTGTATACACACCGACAGTGATGAGCTGGTCGATGCCAGCGATGATGCGTTCACACTCCTCGTCCCTGCTCCTCTCCCCCCACTCTCCTTGCAGAGGTTTGTACATCAGCTCGCTCATCTCATCTGCTGTCACAGGGATACCACCTCCTTCTGTCTCTGGCTGCTGGGCTGCACAGCAGAGGCAATACACTTGTTCAATATCCAGTGAAACCCCATTAACCTTACTGAGAAAACAGTGATGCCTATAGAAGTGACAGTAAGTAAAAATTCTTAATTACCATTATCTGGAATAGGTTCCACATCCCAAGGACTCAGTTTCTCAGTTTCCCCATTGTCCCATCTGGTGGACACACAAGAGTTGGTGTAAGACGATTTGCTACAGTCAACAATCATATCTGCAGCACTGAGTGCTACCTCTTTTTTTATTTCTTTAATTAAAGGCTGTTAAACATCATTAACAAGATGTATAGAAATAAATGTTACTGTAATTACAAGAACACAAAGGGCCATTGACACGATGTTCTGTACACAGTACAAAGCAGAGATGAATAAATGATCTTGATTCAATATAAATGTGTCAACCATAAACACTGCAGTGCCTCTTTGTGACCACTAGGGGGCAGACAGATTAGTCATGGCCAAGTGGATATAGTCTGTAAAAGTATGTTTAATTAATACAGATATAAATATAATTAATTAATTAAATCATGCCATTGTTTCAGTCTTTAAATAGTGACAGAAGTGTCAGTCAATCAGTGTATTAGAAACTAGCTTAGTATTGGTAATGGTGCCACAACCACAGTGTTCCCAGTTATCCTGTCCTGACAACTGTGCATTTTTCCCACCTGACTTTGAAACACTGGAAGAGACTGTCAGGATACTCTGGTTGGTAGGGCTCCTGACAGACGATGGTCCCAAACCACCAGGCATCGTCTATCACTGAGCGAAACCTGTCGTCTGCAACAGAGCAAATATTATCAAATTCAGGAGGAGAAAAACATCTATTTATGCAGGTGTGAAAAACAACAGATCTTCATTTATCAGCACCTACACTAAGAAGCAATGCAAAAATTAAAAAGAACCCACATGCTGGAATAAGGGTCTCCACCAGAATACATATTAGCCTTTCTGAAATATTGACATAAAAGTATTAAATTCACTCTGGGAAGCACCTTTCTTCTGTGTAGATTTATGTATTTAAAACTGATGAAATAGATACATGGAATATGCTAATTGGCGTGAAAACAAAGACTTAACATCTCTAACGGGGTGCACAAACTTACTTGGTTGCCAGTTTCTACGGAGTGCCTCGTCATAACTTTGCCTCAAAACCAGGAAATCTATAACATCTGGCATGTCATGATACCTGTTGGAGAAATCAGTCATTTTAATGACGAAGTACAACAAACATTTGTGGTCTTTATGAAACTGATGCTGAATAATGTTAATAAATACTCATCCATTTTATAAAACAAACCACTTCACCAGAAATTTAGCCAGTATTTCAAAACCAAAATCAGAATCCTATCCTGAAAATTTTGGAAGCAGAAAACTTATATTTATCATAACAGCAACCCAGCACACAAATGTAGCCATTATTATTTTTCAAAGAGCAAATACATACAGTATATTCAGTTCATATCAGACTCAGGCAAAAGCGACCTTCATGTTGGGATGATTATGAGAATCATGTTTAATGTGTTTTTCAATAGAGAGCCACTTAATGAAACTGAGCTGCTTACTTGACAGAAAACGACTTGTCTGAGATTTTGCCAGTGCCGTGGTCAATAAGGGTCAGCTTCAGACAGCAAAGTGTTGGAGGGCAGACTTCATATTTGATCCCAGTGATCTTCACAAACTCTTGGTCCTAGAAAATATACAGCAGGGTTTCCATTAATTTACATTTCCAAGATTTCTACTTACACTGATATGTTACAACATCATGACCACTCAAAGACATTAAGCAAACAACATTCTTAATCTTGTAACAACAAGGTCTGGGATACATTAGACGGTAAGTGAACAGTCGGTTTGCGTAGATAAAGTGTTGGATGCAGGAGAACGGGCAGGTTGGTCAAATTGTTATGGCCAGATGACTGTCCTCGGAGCATCTCAGAAAAGTCAAGCTTTGTGTGGTGCTCCTGGTCAGCAGTGGTCAGAGGGGGCCACTGGTCCACTGAGACAAACCACAAACCGGTGTATTAATGATGCACAAGGGCAACAAAGTCCACACTATCCTGTGTGGCTTGAACCAACCAGAGGGTGCTGTGGCACAAGTGGCATGATGTTAATGATGTTTATGTGAGAAATGTGTTGTACATCATCTTGATTTTCAGTGGTTTTGGTGACTTGGGTGAAGACGTTGTAGAATCAACTTCCTCAACTTTTTTAGAATTCAGTATATTTCTCCCAAAGACTTCTACCAGGAATGTTTCGATTCTTACCCGCAGCTCCATTTTCTTCCAGGGCTGTTTGTCTAAGTTGATGTGGTACAGTTCACTCCGGCTCACAGCCTCAACGTAGGCTTCATGTCCCTGCCGAAAATAGATGACCTGACAAAACAGAGAGATTCACATCTTAGAAAGTAACTGAGTGACATGATGATCATAATCATAATTTTTGCAGTTTATTTTTACAGGATGATCATGATGCCATGCTAGACATCAAAAGATTTGTATTTAGACTATATCCATATTTTTGTTATATATTTAGGAACAATCCAAGCCATTAATAATATCATGTAAAAACATTTCATGTACATTTCATATTTCACATACAACAGTTTGCGGACAGTTTAAAATCATCTGCAAGATATTAACAGAAACTTGAATTTCTTCACATTTTGTTTATGTTTCATTTCTTTGTTTCTCCAAGTAGCTTTATCCATTTCTCTGCTTCTGTTTCGCTGTTGTGATAAGGCAATGACCTAAAGAAGAATTAAGTTTGATCTCGTTGTTTTAAGGAGCAAGATTTCCTAACAAGATGTTAAGTTACGGCTGGAAAAATAATGATTTATATTTGAGGAGACAGAAAAGAAACTGGGGGGATTGAAAAAAGATTATGTTGCCTCATATAATAACACCATGGCTCTGTAAAAAGATCCCAATATTAGCATATACCTCGTCACCCATTTGGGGAACAAAAGGAGACTTCCTGGGAATGACATCAGTGATCCATGGAGAGGGTCTGAACTCATTGGACACTTCTCTGTTGATGGATGGTCTGGCCTTTGGACGCTGATTAGAGCACCAAGATGGATAATGTTAAAAGAGTAAATATGAACCTGTTTTGAAATGACAGAATCTAAAGCAAAGTCTGGGCAATGACTAACCAGTTACGATTCACACAGTGACACATCAGGATTAGTAATCTCATGAGTGGAGTAGGATATCTGTGTCTAACCACTCACCCGGGGTGCCTTGTTCTTTGCTTTCTTTGCCTTCTCTTTGCTTTTCTTCTCAGGTTTTTCCTCCTCGTCACTCTGCTGCTTCTCCTCCTCATCATCATGCTCTTCCTCCTCCTCCTCGGAAGTGCTGAGTCTGCGCTGCACTCGTTTCCGTGATGACAATGGGGTAGAGGGCTGCAGGTTGATACCAGCATCGGCCGTCCAGTCTGAGTACTCGCTGGACGTGTGGCTGTACAATCAAAAGGAGTAATAATCACCATTTAAGTTACATAGAGAAAAACAGGCAATACAAAAACTTAATTAACTAACTTGTTTCAACCTGCTTGGGGTACCAGATGTGTGGAGATTGCCACCTAAGACAACACAAAGGAGTAACAAAGTTTTAACATCACAGTCAATAATTTTAAATAGATTATACCCTAAGTTTTTGTGAATAAGAGAAAACTCTTATCTGGTACTCTAAACAAGTTCAAACAAATTAAAAGAATTACTTGTTTATACAACTTTATATATTTACATTAACTCATTTGGAAGACGCTTTTATCCAAAGTGACTTACAAGTGAGGGACATCACAAAAGCTTCAGTGCAGTAGGAGACCTTGGCATAAGTACCAAATACTACATATATTTAATAAGTGCATCTATTTAATCATACCTTGAGCTGTCACTGTTCCACTCCTCCTCATCATTGGATGACTCCAATTCACTCCCATCCAAGTCATTGTCCTGAATAGATTCAAAACAAGAAATCGCTTGATATCTCCCCCCCAAAAGAAAGACCTCGGGTGCTTGTAAATGACACTTTTTTCAAAGTCATAAGAGTGGAAAACATGATACCTCAGAGTGTCCCTCTGAGCTTGCAGTCTCCTCTCCCTCTTCACATGAGAAGTCGATGAAATCCACTGTGTCACTGCGGCCATGTGCTCGCTTCGTAGTGGGAGGCTCATCATCTGAATCATCCTGGGGGGAGAGAAGGACAGATAGGATGGACTCAACACCGGTGCAAAGATTTGTACGGAAATAGTTGTGAACTGGAAAAAACACACACTGTACATATAGTATTTTGATACCATCCAACACAGCACCTGTAATGACTATGTTGTTATATCCATGTTGCAAATGGGTTCAAGTACAGTACAAAGTGTAACATGAAAATTCACAGAATAGGGGTACCCAACCCATTTTTTAAAATTGCCATTTAAGACTTCTTATGTTGGTGAAGAGACAAGAAACCTACTCGACAGCTACTGTAGATAATGCGCCTCTTCTTTGCATTGTACAGAGCCACCTCCTCATCTCCTTTGGCTGTTCGGATGTCCTCCTGGTCCCTGAAAAACAAATTTCCATTATGTTTAAGATTAAAGAGGAACACCACCAAAATTGAGAGAAATCTAAACATTGTAAAATGTTGATATATGTAAAACACACACCATATTCATCCGTCACATGTCTGTTGATGTTAATAACATACCTTCTAAGCCTCCATCCCATAAATAATGATACTGGATCTTTTGTCTGTTGATAAAAACTGGGCTACCTTCACATTCTCTTAAATGTTTTTTATGTGTCATGAAACAAAGGCCCAACTCAACCAAGTTATGACAAATTATCTTTCTAAAGAAATTGTGTTTTTTTTTTTGTTGTGTTTTTTTATGAATATGTGAATTGTTGAGTTGGGTATGATAGAAAAATTGATCCAGTCTAAAATGGGAGTACGATCCATTTCCATTAAGGTCATATTAAAACATTCACAACAAGTAATCATTTGTCTTTTGTGTAAACAGTGTCATCTCAAAAAGAAAATCCAATAGAAAGGTCCGGAAGGAGCACAAACATCTCCAATCACACTCTGCATATCTCAGCTGTAGCTGGAAAAAGGCAATACTGCTAGGTCTCTACCTGTAGTTGCTGGGTGCCAGTTCAGGCACCACCACCCTGCGTCTCCAGGCCTGCAGGTCTCTCTCTGTGGCCATCTGGCTGCGAGGAGCATTCTGGTGCATCTGCCGGACACCCTCCACCTGTCCACTGCGGCGCAGACCCACATTGGGGGGTGACTGCACATCTGCTCGATCATTCACAGACACTGCAATGAAGGGAAATTAACAAAAATCAGTGGATGATTGCGCTGCATTTTCAGGACATTGTGTCCAACCCCCAAAAATCAAACAGCTAGCCTTCCAACAGCTCAGCAGATCAATACATCAGCTAAAACAATCCAATGGAACACTGGTGCTGTATTGATACCTCTGCGTGGTGTGCTTGGTGCTGGTGCCAAGGCTGGGCCCTGTGCCTCAACTTGCCCCTCTGGTCCTGCTACAGCACCCAGAACTGCCTCTCTCCCAGGCTGGCTCTGCCGGTCCTGTTGCTCCCGGAGCTGTCGGATGGCTTCGTCCAGAAGGCTGCTGCGTCTTATCGCAACCTCCTCATGCTCAGCAGTCTGCTGGCTGATCACCTGCTCCACCACCTCGCCATCACCTGAAGATGTCATCAAATGGGGAGACCAAGAGCATGAGTGGATGGTAGTGGAGCTTCATAATGGGTATATAATTAGAGTGGGGGTGATAAAGCAGAGAAAGTGGAGTGGGGGGATTTGTAATTTATGAATTAAAATGTACATACATTTTAGAAAGGGCTCATTATGGTCAAATTAAGGTCTTACTGGTGGCTACGTATCCCAGCTGAGGAACCAGGTGTTCAGCCGCAATGTTCTCCCGCCCTGGGACAAGACGCTGGTACCTGAGATTAAAATTATTAACACAAACAAAACAAAAAGTTGATTTAAATAGAAGACAGCTGTTTTTATGCCAACAGTGACTTTGCTATTACGTATATACATGAGGATCAAAATTTAACTGCTCTAATATACTTAGTACAGTTTTTCATTGTTCCCTACAGCATTGAGAACCTGCATTGACTAAACATTGAATGGATGGAGACCATATTGTTGCAGGATAACTGAAAGGTCATGTTTACCTCGGTGGATGGGGGTTTCCATCTACGTCCACCAAGAAGGGAGGGGGCATGAGATGGGGTGCCTGTTGTGTCTGTTCATCCAGCACAAAGCCGTTGGCGTCTCGGATCAACGGCCTATAGTCTGTGTGGAAGAACACCTGGTCTGGAAGCTGTGTGGAGACCAGGAGAAAGATGCTTGATAAGACACCATGCTGCTTTTGCTATGTGATGAGGTACTATTCAGACACACGCTTGTATTTGGATGACCACTGTTACATTTTCATATTATACAGTGAGCTTACAAAGTGTTAAATTTAAAAGGCTGTAATATTTTATTTTGTCTGTAAAAAAATAGAAGTAGAACATAACCACTGTCTATAAAATGGCACTACTGTCGTTTTTACCTGGCAATAAAGATGAATTGCTGTGTGTAAAGATTTAAATATACATGTGCAATGTATCCTTGCCTTCTCATATGGCTTGGAACTGCCGAAGCCAAAGATGAGCAGATGGCCGTGAGAGTCTGTGCAGGCGAAACGCTGGCCATCGGGAGTAAATTTGCAGTCGAACACGGCTCCGTGACCCTGGCCCTCGATCTGGATGAATAACACAAAATCAGCTGAGGTATAGAAACTTGTTAACAAGGGAGGCAAACTCCACACAAAGGAGTTTTTAACAATATCCATACATTATAATGTCCTTGAATTATTTTTTCCTTTCAGATCCTGCAGGACCTCAAAGTAGATTTATATAAAAAAATTAAAAAAAAAGTCACATTCTGTTTCCACCTCACTACCAAGGACATACTAAACTAATGTTACTTATTGACATATCTGTTACATTGTGTATCGTGGCATGTCTTGTTTGTTTGAGTATTGTTGTTGTTCATCGTGTTATATAACTGCTGTGTTCACGATTCTGTCAACGCCATGTTCTGATACTGCTGAGTGTCAGTGTACCATGTTGAAGTAGTGCTGTGTGTTTGTTCCTCGCAGCAGATCCCATATGAAGACATTCCCATCATGGCCAGCAGATAGGATGATCCTGGGGTCAAAAGGGTGTGGTTCCAGCACAAACACCTCAGCCTCATGGCCCTGAAAAAAAAGTTCAGGTTAGTCTCTGGTTTTAAAATTAGTCACTTAGTGAATGTTAAATTAGGTTGTTGTGGCATCCACTATGCTCAACATTTTAGTAGGAAAAAAAAGACAACAATGTGCACAATTACTTTAAGGATATGTAGCAGCTGTCCTGTGTAGGAGTTCCACACTTTGAGGAGATGGTTGTTAACAGCCGTGATGACTGTATTGTCATGGCGATCCCACGCTACCATGGTGACTTTGGGTTTGAAGTAGCTTTCCTCTTCACTCATTGCTTCAGCACTATAAGAAAAAAAACAACAACATCAAATTAGAAATTATACACACCACACTAGGTTGCAACTCTTTACTCAACACAAGTGGCAGCTTGTATCTGATGATGTCAGTGTTTCTGGAAATGATTCCCCACGAATTTCCACTTTGTTTCCTGTTGCGAGGAGCATGTTGACACCTACTCCCCCTCCACAGCATTATCCTGTGAATTTGTGTTTTCTCTTTCACTGTACTGGGGAGGACGAACAAGTTGGTATTTTCATTTATGCTCAAATAAAGCAATCCAAAGCAACCCAGCAGATTTACCACAAAAAATAATCAAAGATTAAATAGAATGGGTGCATTTAGTTTGACCTATGAATGACTTTCTCAGCTATATAAACAAATAACTAAAGCTATGTGATGCTGATGAATTTTGATTATGATGATTACATGTTACTTGTGAAAGGCAGTGAAAATGTGTTTGGCAGATGAGCTAATTATAGAAACTGCCAGTACAGCTTTTATAGTTATTCCCAAGACAGACAGACAAGCTCTGGGTGGTGAACACTGTTTTTTCAAGTATTTATAAAAAAAGAAAGGCACTGAGAGTATAGCTAGATTTATATTCATATTTCAGTAATGTACTTCATTGGCACATATACATTCTGTATCTACTCTCCAGGAAGAATTGCTGCTGCTATGCAAAAAAGCAAAAAGTAGTATAGTATTTACAGTACCCTAGGGTTTCAACAATCACAAATCATTATTCAGAAATAACGATATTGCAAATAACATCTTCCAGTCCTGAGCTGGAAATGATGCTAAGTCTTCATGACATGTTAGTCAATGCTTTACAAACAGATGAGAGAGCTAAGACTTACACAACATGACAACTGAACAAATAAAACATTTGGGTAAATGGATTCCTCAGCTGACATCAGCACCTGGTTCACTTCAACATGCTCCAACAGCTCTTTGAGGCGGCCTAGAAAGCAACTGCTTGCGTCTCATTTAACAAATCTTCCAGCTACTATTTACAGCAAAAGAAAATCTTGTTCTTTCATATCCTGTTGCTTGTACAATGCATTTCCTCGTCTCATTACACGATTACTGAAAACAAACCAAAGGCTTTTGCACTTAGATAATTTTCATCCACGCTAGTTTACAACAGCAGAGCTGGTCCTTACCCTGGAAGAGTGGCAGACATGTTGAGCAAGATGCACCTCCACTGCTGCCGCTGATGGAGCTTCCAGATCCGCGCTGTTCCATCACGACTTCCACTCACAAACCTGAGCCAGGACAGTAACAGCGACTGTTACATATAATTCACTATTAACTATCATGACAAATACATGGTGCAATAGAGCAAATAAATATAGTAATTTATTCATACCTTTCACCTGAGTGGCAAAACTGGATGCTATCAACTTTGTCCTAAACAGAGAGAGCAGAAATATGGAGAACGATTATAACGTGTTGGTGTTATTGCTGGTGTGCAGCTGAAGGTTTATGTGAGTATGTTCTGTGCTGCAGCAGCGATATAAACGTTAATCAGTTCTTAAGAAGGTTCTTACTGTGTGCTCATGGAGCTCTGATATCTTTTCTGGACTTCCGCATCCCAGGTAATATATTCTGATGACATCATCAGTACTTCCTGTTGCTAAGAACATCCCACCTGAGAAAAAAAATCAGTTTGAAGTGTTTAAACCAGAAATTTAACCTGTATGTCTGTCATAATTACATGCTAGCTAGATGCTAACTATGAGAATTGTGCTATGCTGAAACACACTGAGAAGAATATATACAGGTTCATTCAACACAAACAGCATTTACATACAAAAGTCTACCTTAAATGACTCATTACCTGGACTGAATGAGGAGCACACAGTCTGAACTCCTGGCCTTGGCCGCTCTGTAAATTTGTGTGGCCGATCACTTGAAGGATAGTAGAGACAATTTTACTCACAGGAAAAGGGCATTTTAATGACACACACAGTAAAACAGGAGCAGTCTTATTTGTTGGTCCATCCTTCAACAAAACTGTCAATTAAAGTTTCATCTCATCTAACCAGCATGTCAACTTCAGGATGCCAGATGTGACTGAGGTCAGGACAGGTGCCAGGTTAATATTCTTATATCAGATAAAGCTCATCCACATACTTTGAGGAGATCCGAGGTGCCTTTATACCCATTTAGTCCAATTCTCTCTTGATGTCTTACTAGATTAATTGTTTTATACTTTTACCTGGTTGATTGCTGTACAAGTAGCCGTTTTCTACTTCAGCTAATTAAGGCAAAGCAGGCACTTTTCATTCACCTACACTGTATATCGAAAGGTGATATATTAGTGTTACCTACCAATCAACCACAACATTAAAACCAGTTTTAATGCAGATGGCTCATCAGTGTAGTTGCAGTGGTGGAGCAGAAAAAAAAAACTGTCAACCCAGTTTGGCTTGTTTTCCAGTGTCAGCTGTAGGCCTGCTTCAGTTAGCAACTGAGTTTTTAACTCCCACTCCCATGACAGTCTACAACCTAGCATGTTACAACGTTTGCTAAGAGACTTGTTAGTCTAACTTATACAAAAGCAAACAAAACATATGTTTTTCTTTCTAAATAGCCACAATGTGAGTGTTTCCTTTGAATTCTTGCCATGGTGTTCTCAATTTTTGCTGCTTTAAGAGATTTTTTTAAAAACTTTTAATGGATTATTAATTTCATATTTTTTTAAAGTGCCATGACAGAAAATTTGTTAATGAAAAGCTCTCAAACACATACAGTTACTTAACAAGCAGCACTCACCTAAAGTTGATGTTGTTGACATCCCACTGCCAGAAGCAGACAGTAGCATCAGTTCCAGTGGACAGCATGTAACGTTTTGAGCCCTTGGCAAACGGTGAGAACTGAAAACACAAGACTTTCACAGATCAGTCACCTGAATTACGCTGACAACATTATTTTAAAATCATACAGACATATATTTTGCGAGAGTCAAATATCAACACTTTCCCATCTTACTATGTAAGTCAGGCCAGAATCCTGATTTTGAACCAACAAGCAAATTAACTAGTCATTTCATTTTATGGTGTACAATACAAACTTTCAGTGGCTTGAGTGATGCCATGAAATTCACAATTATTGACAGGTTCTCTGGATCTGAATAACATTGTTTTGGCATTGTGCATAGAACAATGTTTTAACACTTGGCTGAGGCATAAGTTGCCATAGCAATGAAGAGAAGATGACATGAAGGCTGATGGAAACATGCTTCATTCTTGTTTTATTTCAGTCATTGTCAGTGCAGCAAAAACACTGCTACCCAGTGTTTCAAGCCTCTGGTTCATTAAGAAAATATGATACGGCATATAAAATTATTCAGTTATAGGTGGAAAGCAGAAAAAGATTCACCATGTACCAAAGTTACAGACAGTCCTAATTATGTAATCTTTTCTGTCCTATATCTGCATAGCATGAGTTGATGGACTGGGACACAGACTCAAGTTAGCTCTTTGTGATTTTTTAAAAATTTTTCTTTAAACTTTGCAGACTCCAATGAATACATACCTAGTAAGATCTACATTTTAGAAATATTTAACTAGTGTATAATGAAATGGAGTACAATTAAGATATCTCAAACGAATTATGAGAGCTGCATGATTGGAAACACTTGAAATATAAAAAGGGTGTTCATGAATCTTGCTTCTTTGCTTTCAGAGCAGTAATATATCTACAACTGCTTGATTTCTGGTAAGGTAGTCAAGACAATTTAGCACAATCATAAGATACTAATTACTATTGTTTGTAAAGAAAACAGAACCAAAATGACAGTATATTAGTATATTGATGGAGATTCCTTTACCTGAAGGGAGGTAATGGATCCACTGTGCCCCTGCAGCACAGCCACAGGAGCACAGGTACGAAGGCACCATACACGGATGGTCTTGTCACAGCTTCCCGCGGCAATTAATGTGTTCTCATAATTAACCGCCAAGTCTGTGATTTCTGCAGAGTGTCCTCGCAACGTCGAATGAAGCCTTCCATCAAACGAAGACCAAATCTTCACCAAACAGTCATCCGAGCCCTGAAAAAAAGAAAAAAAACTTCTACTTTAAAATTTTATTGAAGCATACAATAGACGAGACAAGTCTTGCACAAGGTTAAGATAAAACAATTGAGGCATAGTCAACTTGGATGTGAATACGGTATACAATTTTTTTTGTGTAAATCAGTGTTTTAAAAGAGCCAAAGCAAAATTAAAATTACTGTAATCACAGCACATTAAGTATGAGGTTATTTTTGAGTGGGGGGATATGCTGACAAATTCCATCTTACTGTGAAGATCCTGAGACCGGAGCGATCAAATGCGATACAGTACACTGCAGACAGATGCCCCAGGATCCGCCTATGCAGTCGCATATGCTCATAGTTGCTGACAGGATTGATGGAGCTGAAGCGCTGCGCTCCCGTCAGCTCTCTCCCGCGATGCACCTTCACTGTTGACGATAAGATGCCAATCATCAGAAGAGTGATGAAATTACAGGACTGCAACAGGACTGACATCAGCACAAACATAGTGGGCGTGAGATATATTTACTCTAATGTGGGCAGGAATGGAGGGGGCATAACCATAGGATGAAAGGAAACATATGGACATATAAGAGGCTGTTGTTCTTGGGATTAATAAAGTATGTAAATGCATTGCCTTTCAATAAACCTTATGTCTCTCATTACAGCACCTAGTAAACTTACGTTTTAGTTTAGTTTGTGTGTCTCTCTCACTTGTTTTATATCTCTTCTTATCCTAATCATGCCATCCCTTATTCAAATCTGATCTGTAAACAATAGCAATATCACTGCTGCTTCTAAGTCAGATGCATCTGGTTTGTATCTGGTTTGTATCTGTTACTATGGGAGACAACAAAATAAAGAAATCAAAGCAACATGAATCCATCTGTAATATTTTTTCTGCTTTAAGTTCTCACAGGCTCAAGATGAAGTTGTTTTAAGCATGTAATGAGGCCTGTTTGTTGTTCGCCTTCTAAAAGGTGGCTTACTAACAGCTGCGTAACTTCAATAGAATTTTTTAAATGAACAAAATAACCAAAAAGCTTGCATGTGTATTACTTTCCCTGAGGAAGGATAGGTTTTAAATAAAAATAACACTGTTGCAAACAGGCATAACAAGAATCTCTGCAGCAGTGTGCAGGAGATAAATGCCTCAACTTCAGGACCAAACAGGAAGCGCTGGAAATCCTGAAGAATCGGGCAGGTAAAGTATTGGAAAAAAAATTGTAGTACTTCTGCGCAAACCTGATGATTATGACTTATGATCAAGATAACAGTCATGTCATTACCAACAACCACTGCAGTGTAACAGGCTGCATTAAGGAACCCAATCTAGCTAAGTCACTGCAATGCACCACACCGCTATTTGTCAAAAATAAACTGACAAAATGCCGTCTACTTAAATTTGGCAGTCAGGGAAAAGAATAATACATAGTGCATTACACAGTCTACACAGTGTGTAACTTAGGGTTCAATCAGAATTCTTCAGATTTGTAAATGTGCACATTACCCAGTTATTCAATGATTTGTCAGCACATACATCACATGCATGGTTAGTGGGAGGAGACATTTAAAAACAGTGCCAAGCAATACCATGAAAAGCACATGTGATAAATCCTAACGCATCCATTTGTCCATTTCATTTCATTTCTTTTTTTTTCCCCACAAAAGGAGCCTTGAGCAAGCCAGAAGTACCTAAGGGTGGAGGATTCTTGCAGTTCAAAGGCCTCTCTGGTGGTCTGCCCCTGTGAAGGGCTGCATATGATGAAGCTTTAAACCGCACACTGTCACAGTCTGAAAAACAAAACAGAAAGTTCAGAGAATGATTCAGCTGATTACCAGCTGCGTGTGGTGAATACAATGTATCAATTCCTATGACTGCCCAAACTATTCAAACCCTCATGTTATGTGAAACTCAATATTCATCAGTGTAAGTACTGCATAGTCAGTACTAAGGAAAAAAAGCGTGTCATAAAGTTCTGTACCCAGAAATACTTAAAAGAAGCTTTGACGATTGCTTACCTTTTGGGGTCCTAAGCATTGACTGCTTTCCGGACCCCAGGAGAGAGTGTACTCCTGGGACACATGATGGCACCTCTTTGTCAAGAAGTGGTCCAATCTGCTTACATATCTGCAGCAAATGGTCTGGTGCAATGTGTCTGTTGGCTGCAACCTGTGACAGCAAACAAATACACAGTAGTGATATGACACTGAATGCAGATCATTGCTGAAACGATTGGTCAATTAACTGAACAACTATTCACCAACTATTCTGATAATCAATTATAAGACTAAAATGCCAAACAACCTTCTTAAATGTAAGGATTTGCTGCTCTTCTTTATTTTGGATTATTGTAAATTGAATGCATTTGGGTTTTAGACTGGTGATCAGACAAAATAAGCAATGGGAAGATGACATATATATATAGTCAATAATAGTCAATTTCAGTTATATATTATATTTCAGTGGTTTTCATTTTAAGAACACTTCTCACATACAGCATAAAATACAAATAGTCTGGTACATGAAAATAAGAAACCATTCTGGTATGTTATATATTGCTTAATTTGAGACCCATATATGTAAAACTGACTATAAACATAACATTTTATGACATTTATCTTATGTAATACTAGCAATTTCAGACTTTTCTGGGAGCTGCAGTTTTGTAAAAATTAATGTCTGACAGGGTGTCTGGTTGTTTCATGTGCTTCTCAACTCTTATTCTGAGAGGCGTGGCCTCTTATGCAAAACTTTCTCTTTTTAAGGACCAATCACAGCGCCGGTCACATGCACAACAACGCAGAGACAGCGCATCTCGTCCTATGATTGGCCAGTGGAGCCGTCTCTACGTAGTGAGAAGCCGAACTACCCACCCTATCTGCAGTACAACAGTCGGGGCTAAATAATATTAAACCCTCTGTTAGAACGCCGTTTTCTCAGCGAACATATCACAGTTCACTTTCTGAAAATTTAACCCAGTGTTAACGAGCTATGACCCTGTCAGTCCTCCCAGCTCAAGGATATCCAACAGTAGCCAAGCAGGAGAAAGAACAAAGACCGTAAACAAGCTCCGAGCATGGGCACAGGGTCCCCTGTCACAAGACAATAACAACCGCCGACAATGAACTTAGCAACAGAGATGAAGTTAAATCTCACCACATCTTCATATGTTCTCGGGTGCTCGTTTCCCAACCAGTCCAGTCTCCTGGGCAAAAGCTGTCGAAAACAAGAGTTTTTTGTAAAGCGCAGGCTGCACAGAAAACACCAGCAGGTACATCATTAAGCTAGTAAAAAACCGGGTGATGTCAAATGAGTGAGACGTACAGAGGTATTAAAAAGTCGACAGAAGTGAGACAAGTTTTATGCCCAGACTCAGTCAACACCGACGGATAGCAGCTAGCAGATAACAAGCAGCAGAGACAGCGGGGATACACACCTGATATTCCTCTAATTCGCTCGCCAGGACCTGCAGTGGATTAAAAGAGGCGATTCAGACCAGACTGCATCTATTAACAAACTCTATTATTAACTAGCTAGTCAACTATTTTCAAAGACAACACTGTGCCAGTCAAGGCACGCCAGCTCACCTCAGCCGCTCTCCGACATGGACCCGTTGTTAGAAAACGAGAAATCAAGTAATAGAGCTCTGAAATTGAACAGTGAGGAAATTAACCGTGAGAAAATCAGTTGGGTTATCAATTAGCACGAACCGTATCGTTGTAAATTGAGCTATCATTTGGGTTTACTTCTGCGGCTTACCCGACTCAAGGAGCGAAGTGTTCCGATTTTTGGCCATTGAATCGGCCGTGATTTGGAGAGGAGAAACAAATTTTAGGCTAACTTTATGACTACAGAGAATATGATATATTTATTTAATTTCGGCTACACAGCTCTGACCCCCTCCACGGTTGCTCCCGCTTTCTATTCAGCCTGTTTGCAGTCGCCATTGGAAGGATGAGGCCTCAGCGAGTCGACTTACTTCCGCCACAGCGGAGTAACACAGGAAAAAGGGGGTGGGGAGGAGCGCCCTCTCAACAAAAGACCAAAGTATACGTTAGCTCGTAAAATAGTGACATTTGTATTATTCGAGTGTAACATCGGGCATTGATATGATTTCTAAACCACTCTTAAAAAAATAATAAAATAAATGAATAAATAAATTTAAACATTACATATAACGCAGTACTCAAACACCCCTCCGCTTTTTACCGACCAAGGTCGTGAGTCCTGCACATGACGTCATAGACGATGGTTGCCAAATTTGCTTTATCAATCTGCTGATTTTCTTCATCAATTTTGTATTTTGTATCATATAGGCCTCTGGAAAGGGGAAAAGGTATTACAATAATGTCGCTGACCTAATTTCGTTGTAGTACTCACATGTGAGTTGAGTGTTTTATCTTCTTTGGTATTCATATGTTATATATTAATGTAGGCTAATATATAATACCGGTCAAAAGTTTTGTAACACCTCCGTAACAGTTTCTCCAGTTGTGGTTTAATATCTATTTCTGAAATTAAATCACAGAAGAAGTAAACATAGTAGATTTAAAAAAGAATCATAAAATCTTCTTCATGAACTAAATTTAATCGAATTTTTTTACTCATTCAGTAGCTGATCACACTCATGGTATTCCTACTACATTTGAAATCAAATATTGCTCAGAAAGTTCCTCCCAATACTGTTGCATAAGTTCCTAGAAATATGTTGCATTCACTCTTCTTTCCAGTTCATCCTACACCAGCTCCGTGGGGTTCAGGTTTAGAGGCTGTTATGGGTCATCATCTTGCTGTAGGATGAATCCATGGCCCACTCTGTTTGCCTTTTTCTCACCATTCTGATAGCAATATACACTACTACTTCCTGTAGTGCAATAATGTCCAAATGATGCTTCAGTGGGTTTAGTGATGTTATCTGTTCCAACAATGCATTCATACCTGTGTGAATAGTTTTCCTCAACTTTCAAGGTTTAATTAACCTCTATTGCTGCAGAAAACCCGTGAGTTAGCTAATTTTTTGACTTCTGAAAACAGTCTGTTTTATATGAAATTAATACCCCTGTTCTTCATCTCTTACCTTTGTTCCATTTAATATTATTCACTGGACTTGAACTGCTAACATTTTGATAAAGACTGGAAAATGGATGTGTTTTAAAATTTTTGACCAGTATATTGATACACTACTGGTCAATGTTTTACAGGCGCAGTGGACATGCAGACCTGTATGTTTTCAGTATGCTTTGTTTATTTTATTTAATAATAACATTGATTTCCAAAACTCTTTGTTTGAGGATTGAATTAATATTATAATCCTAAATTGTACAAGTATGAGTAAATGAGGATGAGTTACAGCAGCTTATTTTGATACCAATTTGCCCCCCATTTTTTTTTTTAATTATTTGAATTAAATTATATTGTTAACACAACAGGGGTCCAAATATCAATTGTATGGGGCCAAAAAATGATTGAAAGAAGAAAGAATAGAATATATATGCTACAAACTTTGGTTGAAACTCCTCATAACTCATAAACAGTTCTTGTTCACTCTCAGGGGCATAAATTGTAATGAGGGGTCAGATGTTGTTTTTATACACAATAATATTGTTAAATGTATCTGGTGTCCATATTTTATTTGTCTATTAATAAAATTTAATTCCAGATTTTCAAAAGACAAAGGCAAAATCTTTGATTTCACTGTGAATAAAGTGGAATAGTCAAAATGGTAGAGTAACAATGTTAAATTAAGATTACCAACATGGCCAATTAAGCAACTGTCCAAGTGATCCTTAAGTTCCCATCTTCACCATGTGATAGGTGTTTGTGACCATTTTATTAATTGTAACTTTGACAATATGGGAACATTCATTACTTAAGCACAATATCAACTGTCTTAAGTGTTTCGAGGTGGGTCCCTTTATTATCTGACCTTGAGGCCCTGTGTCACTGAGTACAGTATAGTGTCAGAACCCTAATTTTTTCAGCTGACATAAAAATCAATCAATTTCAAATTTATTTAATCAAATTCCCGCACAGCAAACTAGCCATATATATGTTATGTTATGTTTTACTATATTTGTAAACAATGAAGTTAAACCTGCCATTATTTTTTAAATACACTAAAGAAAACACATTCTAGCTTCAACTACCAGGAAAACCATATATGGATATACCTAAAATGTATAAAACTAATTACTTCATTATTTAACAATTCAGCCCACATTCATTAGTTTTATGTCCCAAAGACACATTTTCTGCCTTATATCATCCGGTCACTTAAGTGGTTAAAAATATCAATCAATTATTATAGGTAACAAAAGGGAAACATCTGAAATCAGTCAATCAGCGAACCAATCAAAGATTTAAGAGAAATTCCCACTTTAATTGGCATTTTATACCATTCATACCATTCAAAGAAAACATTTTCTTTTTTTTTTCTTTTTTTAAAAAAAAAAGGAGGAAACTGTACATTAGTAGAGAAATCCCAAAACCACAATGAATATATCCACAAATGTGTGGCATATACATTTTGTTGACTTAAATGAAAATACAGTTATCCTAAAAGGATAAACACAGCAAGTATGATTAACTCTGTAATGTATTTTCTTTTGAGCACAGCTGAGAATATGGATAAATTTAACTGTCCTCAAATATACCATCACAGACTGCATTATAAAAAAAAATCAAAAAAAATAAATCAAAAAAAATAAATCAACATGACCAATTCCAGTACTAGTGAACATGATTAAAGTGAATGTTGTGAAGAAGATGTTACATAGCATAGAACACAACTCTCAAACTTTAAGCCATTCTATTCCCTATCTAACACAATATTACAATGTATTAAATTCCAAAACAGTACAGGTCACAAAATCCCTCGAGACTCCTCGGGAATGTTTCAGGTAAATCCTGGAATTCCTGATATATAGTGGGGTCCCAAAGTGTGAGGCCACTTGGATGGGAAAGTGGTCTCAAACTTCTGGACCCCACTGCAGGCATGACTACATGTCATGCAGAAAACCACAATCTAAAAAGGCCAAAGAAGAAGCCAGAGAGACAAAAAACAAGTACAATGAATGAAACCACAAACTTTCCCTTCACAGAAGCCATGAAATTGAATGGAATTTGTAGTATTAAAAAAAAAAAAATGCATTTCTGCAATCACATCCCTAAAAACACTGCTGTCTTAAGAAAATAGAAGATAAAAATATTCTCTGCATTGTACAAGAAAGGAGGTACAGGGAGCAACTGAGTTTTTAGGTTTTACTACTACTCTGCTGCTTTATCCTCCTCCTCCTCCTCCTCCTCAGCCTTGTCCTCCTTTTTGTCTGCCTCATCTGCTGCTGCAGCCTGCTGGAGGATGGAGAAAAGATGCTTTATCATTTTGTTTTCTTTGAACATTGCTACAGTGCAAACAAATAGCAAATTTCATGTGGCAAGACTCATGAAGATACAAAGCTGGCATACCTCCTCGGGTTTGGCTTCACCGTTTTCTGCAGGAGCCTCTTCTTTCTCTGCCTGAGGTTCTTCTTTCTTCTCCTCTGGCTTGGCCTTTGCAGGCTCTTTCACCTTTTTATTCTTGGGAGGTGCCTACCATGTTGAAAACAAACCAAGCAGCATGGAATGCACCGTCAAATTTGAATAATAGAGAATATAGAGAGCAAAACATTGCATTTTAAGTGGATACAGTGCTCTTGTGCAATGGCAGAATTTCTCCTATTACCTTTGTCTTTTCTGGCTGTGATTTTGGTTGTGTCTCTTTCTGTAAAACACACATGCACAACAAACAATTATGCATCGTATTAGGCCAACAAAATACCTATAGTTATAGTATAATATGTGCTGATTTAAATAATGCGAGATGGTTTTTGCTGGGCTTTGTAAAACTCACTTCTGACAACCTTTGAGACTTTCTCCGCGGCTGAAGAGAAACATAGGACAAGATAATTAGTTCAGTCATTTGAGAGTATTAATACACGATACAAAATCAGAGTCCAAAAAACACTTTTTGCCCATAAAATCAATCATGAAACAAATGTTACGCAATGTGGAGTGGTACTATGAGTACAAGAGGTAAGTAATGAGTGCCTCTATATGCATTTCTAGACACCAAGAAGTGCCCAACATGAGCCTCAGCTGAATGTCTGGGTTAATGTTGGTTATTTAAGAGATGGTCAGCATTGGAAAAATAAATAAATAAAACCACCTTATTTATCAGTTTAAAAAGTCTATTAAACAATTCTTACAACTCATTCAAATGCACCAACTTCTGAATTATAATTACAAACAGACTATAGGTAGCCTAAGTCAAAGCTTATCAGACGTGTGAAAAGGTTTCTTTGTGAGAGTTAAAATTTAAATACTTGGACTTTGGCATTTATTAGTTGCAGACAAACACAGGTGAAAACATCCCATCCTTGACAGAAGAAATAAATTAGCAAATTAGCAAACTAAGACTGAAAACTGAAACAGCTTCCTTGTACCCTTGTTCACTTTTGCTGCATAACTGTACATTATACTGTCATACTGGGGGCAAAGGTGAAACATTGCATTTTGAGATTTGTAGCAAAGTGTGGTGTACATGCTATGGACCAAAAGTTAGTTAGCAAGGAGCCCCTTTTAACCAGCGCCCCCTAGAGGCTGTGCAAATCCTCAAACCCAACAGAATGACCAGGTTTGGGTTTTAACAGTGCATTAAAACCAACTGCCTGACACTGTAATCCTTATAGCTTTAGTCTCTCACTTGCAGGATTAAAAGTGGCCAGTGCATAACTATTTAAATAACCATCCTGCATGAAGCAAGCCCTTCTCTTTTTTCTTGACAGAAAATAGAACAAAATGTTCATTTCACTGTACATGTGCATGTCAAGATCTGTTTTTGTCAGTTTGGGTGTCAAGACATGACACAAATACTAACCTCTGCACTTGCAACTGCATCACTGCTGGACTGTGAGAGACAGAGAAGGGAAAAAGAAATTAGTAAACCAAAAACAACAGCTATTCATGAGTGAGCTGAAGTGGGTGTGTAATGCAAAGGGGGGATGGGCACCTCTCCCTCCCCTTAAGTCACAAAGAAATTATGCAACCTTAAAGTGGGGAGAGGAGTCTGATACGTTTCTAAATTAACTAAGAAAGGCTTGGCCAGTTCAAGTTTATTCCACTAAAGCACTGTAGCGCATCATTCATGAGACAGACATGTTTTTGTTAAGTAGGCACGGTGCTCCTGCTACTTCAAGAAGAGGGGAAGTCATGGAGTCGCTCCATCTCCACATGCACTTCCATACATCACTACAGTGAATGTGTTTTTTTATGTTCCCAGTTTGACTAAACCTCAGGATTATTCCATAAAACTTCTCCGACATGACGATTATACAAGTGAGCAGTTAAAACGACCAGATGTGTCGCTGTCTTTTCGAAGATATATCAGCTGCCATGACGCTCCTAAAGAAAAGAGCGTACACCTCAAGGGTGACGCGCACTAGCTTTACAGTACTCGCAGACAGAGGTCAAAATCTCAACAGTGTGTGCTGGGATTACACATATTACAACTCCACATATCCCTAGTAAAAACAGCTGCCTAAGAAGTAACGCGTCTAATCACGATAAATTCACATATCCAGTGGCAATTACGCACGAAATTTCCTTGAAATGGCAACCTGTGCATCGACGGTGGTTACACCCCTTTGTTTGATCTCAGCACACAGTAAGGGCTAATTATTATTAAACCACGGACAGATATACATCTTAGCCCCTGAATCACGAAGTGGTCGCATTAGATGAGACTATGCAATTGGAAAACTTGGTCGATGAAAAGGCACGCTGCACTGTACTAAGTAAAAAGGCGCCACTTCCCTGTATCAACAGGGTAGACACGACAGACCTGAGCGCAGCAAAGGTGGACTTAATGCATGCACATGGACACTGTAGCGACTATTCTTAACGTTACATTATTGCTCATGCAGTGTGAAAAGATACACGGTAGCGAATTTAAAATACAGCTTATGTATTTATGTTAATAAATGTACTGCATATGTCGAAATTCCACAGAATCTACATATTTTAACTTACTTTTTTCCTTCCCATTGTTGCTTTGACTGTACAGCAGAGATAAAAGAACAACGGTCTTTTACAGCTCAAGAAACTGAATGAAAAGAGTCAGCCCTACGCCTCTGCTTGCACCTCCAGTGCGGTATGTAACTTAATGTATAAACGTTATAGACGTCCGACCAGCACCAGAACTAGCTCAAACTGGATTGGATCCCCCTCTCGGTATATTTTATCCCTTATCCTACCAACCTACCAGGAAGAGTAAACCCCCGCCCCTTGCTTCCAGTGATTGGCTTCGAGGTCGAGGCAGCATATTTTTGAACCATAACATCTTACCTGTGTGGGCAAGATTGTATGCCAATCAGTGAAGACAGCCAACTCTCACTTTTTAATCACGGGCTTTTTTGCAGTGTGTGCAAGACAACTATGTCCACGTTATGAAGTATTAAATAAACATGTGCATAAATATCTTTTTGTCTTTTGAGTGAGTGGTATTTCCTTATTCTAGTTCAATTTCTTATCACCAAATCATATAACCACAATTCTAATATGCTGCCGAATAAACATATTGAACTAAATGAGTTCATTGATGTTTGTGTGTGTGTGTTTTTTTTTATATAAATAACTTCCGTGTACCTTAAAGTATTACCAGCAGAACCTGAATGGCCTAATTATTATGTAACTGCACTGTGAACTCCAATAGCTCCACGGCTGCAACAAGGAGGCTGACAGGACTCGAGGGAGGAGAGAAAACATGGCGTCTGGATATGCGTGGTTCCTTGTGCTGGGGTCGGTTTTTCTGTGCAATCTCATGAAAACACTCCTGCCGACAATATCCTCTTTCGTAAGTTGGGTCTATTGTTATTATATGTGAAATTATGAGTGAAACGTATAGGCTGTGGCGGTGTATTATGGTTGTTGGTGTTTTAGCTTCGTCTCTCAGACAGCCCATTGTTGCCTAGCTTAGTTTACTGAACAGCTAACGGATAATGGATAATGCTACTTGGGTGGAGTTTTCCCCGGAAACCTGTCTAGTCACAACACACAAGGGGCGAAACATCTTGTGCTGCGTCGTTGTTCAAATGTAATGAGCCCACTGTAACACGAGGGAGTTTTGTAACTGTTTACATCTTAGCATTTCTGCTAAAGATAGCTTAGCGTAGTGCAAATATGTTAGCTAAAACTCCGGGATACCATCTTTTATTGTCCAGCAGGAGCACTTCAGAGCTTTGTGACTGTATCCGTAAGCAATAGCCTACATCACACTAAAACTATGTCCCCCTGCTAACTCACTTTTTCCTCTTCTTTCAAGCTCTCAAAGATGGTGCAGAAAGATGCGGAGCAGGAGAGTGAGATGAGGGCTGAAATTCAGGAGATGAAGAAGGAGCAGTCCTCCATTAGCATGATGGATGAGTTTGCAAGATATGCCAGACTGGAGCGCAAAATCAACAAGATGACAGACAAGCTGAAAACGCACGGTGAGAAACAGAAGTATTTACTGACATAACGAGGAAAGGCAATGTGACAGGAGCCCTAAAATGACATTCAATATATCAGCAACATTTAGCAACAACATAAAACAACACTACAATCTTTATTTTCTAAATATAAATCAGCATTTCTATGACAGTCACAATGAGAAGTGAACAAAGGCTTTAGAAAGGAACTGTTTGTTGCAGGGATGCTGTTTTGGATTGGTGTCCTTGTTACTTAGTACACTCCTTGTAGCTTATTTTCGTTTTGAAAGAAAATGGAAACTATATGGCGATACACTGTCACTAAAACTGTAAACGGCACATTTTTGTGTCTTCCCCACCTGTGCATATCTACTATAGCAGATTCACACTTTAAAACCACCACTCGCAGGAAGTGGCAGAGGGTTTTAGATAACATACTTACTAAATGTTCTCTGGGAACAGGTGCTGTCTGTTGCTATCCTTTGCCCACAGCCTTAGGATCTTGTGCTCAGACAAGAAGTGGTTATAAAGAATTTTAGGGATACACATCTACAGCAGTGCAAAGGTGTTTCATATGATTTCCACATTGATATTTTCTGAAAACTACACACTGGCAGTTTTCAATCTCCCATGACCAAGCTATACAACCTGTGTTGTACTAGATAAATTTAGCCAATCACAAATTTCTCTTTGTTTCACTGTGATACTTGTTATATTACCCAATGACTAGACGGAAGACAGTAACTGGGAATGTACAATAAAAGGTGCATAGCCAAATTTTAGATCTCTGAATCATTGCCCATGTCTTCTGATTTTTCCAAGGATTCAAATAGTCTAACAGTTACATATTTCCTCCCTTTTGCAGTGAAATCAAGAACAGCACAACAAGCCAAAATGAAATGGGTTGTCAACATTGTCTTTTATATACTGCAGGTAGGTGGGTATTGTAAGTAGATTTAGTAGTAGACTACAGTGTAACAATGAGACCTACAAAGAGAGCTACTTCAGTATCAAAAATGTAAGCATGGGCCATATATTTCATACAGAACCTCCAGTTAATGTCATTTAAGTACTTTATTCTCTTAATTTTAAACATACTGTATAATGTTAGAGTTGGCATTGCTAGCATCATGACAAGCTAATAAAATACATATCATGTATTACGTATCCACACATTTCTGTCTTTAATTTGTCAGGCTGCTCTGATGATCTCCTTGATATGGAAGTATTACTCTGATCCAGTGACAGTGGTCCCCAATAGATGGATTGCCCCTGTGGAGCGCCTTGTGGCCTTCCCAACAGGAGTGGCAGGTACTCAACATATACTTTATTGTCCCTTGGGGAAATTTCTCTTGGGCTCAGGGTGAGTGGCAATAAGCCACTCAGTGCTTTTATATTTGATAAAATATTAGAGAATTTATTTACGAATACAAGCAGGACACCTCAAATACAGCAACATAATACACATGGGATAGAGTTTTTTCATCAACATAACTTGGATTAGAACTTGGTTCAAATGTAAACTGAAGTATGTCATTCTTTTTCTCTTAAATGTGTCATTAATGTGAGTCTGTTTATTAAGGTATTGACAGAGCTCTTCTCTCCCTTCAGGTGGAGTGGGAATCACATGCTGGCTGGTGGTTTGCAACAAAGTAGTTACACTCGGTCTCCATGCTGTCAGCTAGAGATTAAAGCTGTGAGCACAAACATTAAACACATTGTTCTCTTAACTTATTGCTCAACATTTTGCTGGTGGAAAGCTACAGTTTTGTTCCATTATTTTTTTTTTTGTCAGCTGCTCCATGTCTGTTTGTAAAAATGCAGTGCATTTTGGTGTTGGTCGTCTCATTCTACAACATAGCAATTTGGGGTTGTTGAATTTTGTTATTATATTTTACTTTAATTTAATTGTGAGATTGTTTTTACTGTGTATTATTTCAAAATGGAATGATTCGGAAATATTGAAATGCCTTTTTAAATAAAAGACAAAAAAGAAAAATAAACCCTATTTATTGTCACTTTGTAAATTGGGAGTTGACCAATAAAAGCATGTCAGGTAATTGTCTTGAAGTAGAATTGCAATGGATTAAAACAAAGTAGATAAACCACAATTGACTGTCTAGCTCTTATGTCAGAAAATAAATTATTCAGAGAAATACATTAGTGACAAAGAGCATGAGAAAATCCCAGTCCTCTGCCACTTCAGTCAAACTTTATCCACTGGTTCAGTCAGAGGTTCTTTGTATGACATCTTAAAGGTTTAACCAACCAATTCAGTGACCTCACTTGGACCAAAGAGCTGCTCATCAATGTGGACTGTATCTGCCCTTTACTCACACTGAGAGCTGCCTATTCCTCCTCTCCTGTATTTCCCAGCTGGAAGGCTTATAATAGAAAGTTCACAAATCCCACTGCTGAGGGCCTCCACCCTTGTCGAGATCGTGGTGCTTTCACAGGGACTCGCATCCATGCTGCTGTAGGCAGGTCTGCAACTGTGCAGGTTCTCAGTAGTTTGATTTAAGGTATAGTTGCGCTTGATCTGAGGCAGCTTGTATTCTTTTCTTGTAGGTTCAGTTGTATTCTTTTGCTTTCGTTTTCTTTTTTCTGCTCTTCTTTTAACACTTGTGGGGCCCCTAACACTTCTGATGCTTCTGATGCCTCCTTTTCTTCTGTACAGTCTCTCAGTTTGATGTTCTGCGGTCTTCTGAACAACTATTTGAACAACTATTTTGCTCACAGGTGTCTAAAAACAAATATAGTCATACTTCTTGAAAAATACTGAATGACCCACTGACAAAACAAGCATTTTGCTCGATGTCTGTTCGACCCATCTTGATTTCATTGCCTGTAAATGAGGAATGAGTCTCAGACAACTCCCGCTAAATGCCAACAAATTAGAAATGGCCAAACTCACTTTTTTTGGTCGATCATTTTAGTAATCTGTGGGAGTAAATATTGCATGTACCCACTTCTCTTTTTCTATCCTGTAAAGGGGAAACAAAAAAATGTGATTACATAGTCTCATATCCGATCTTTCTTAAATGAGCAACCATGTTACAGTTGGTCAGAATACATTAAAATTTTAAGATATTTGAAAATCTGTTTCTGCAAAATGCTTAAATAGAACATTAATAACAATTTGTAATGTTTAGTTTTCTCAGTATCAGGAATTACACCATCAAACACGAGCAATAAACCCTCAGTATCAGTGGTTCACTAATGGCCAGTTGTCTGAGGAAAATATTGATCCAGACATCTTAACCTAATTCTCCAACAAGTGCTTAGTCTGACTTCACTTTGGATATGACATGAAAACATAATGGAATTCAAAAGGCCGTGGTCCTGTTTGCAGATAGGGATACTACAATGTGGAAGTCATTGCTACTATCTCAGAGGATAAAAGCTTGCCCTATAAATCTTAGCAATTTGTCAACCTACTTGAATTTCTTCGGTCAGCTGATATATCTGCTCTTGTAGATAGCTGGAAATCCTCCTTGCATCACTGATCATTCTCTGTTCAGTGATTAATTGACGACTGAACGATGCCTGGCACAATTCAAGATTCTTCTCCAAGTCCTAAAATACAACAAAAGAAAATGAACAAAGGTATAAAATTATTTAAAAAAACTGCCCTTCCTGGTTATATCCCCAGTATACTAGTGCTAGTTTACGGATGCTGTGCGGAGTTCTGGTGAGACACTGGACTCCCACAAATCCATCTCCATCCCAACCAACCTCTTCATACCAGTATCCTCTTGCCCTTCTCCTCCAGTTCAGCAGTGGCCTTGGCCAGCATGAGGGTGAGCTCCTCCCTCTCCAGCAGGCTGCGATCCTGGCTGAGTTGCCGCAGGTGCTGGAGAGTGGCCTTTGTGTTCAACAACTTATTTTATGTGGCCTGTAGCTGCCTTGCCAGGTGGTCACGGCAGGCACGGGTCTCACTGAGCAGCCCCTGCAGGACTCGGACCTCATTGTTGTGCTTGGTGAGGACCTGGGAACAGGGATGGCAACAACATAATGTGAGGAACTGGAGAACTGGAGAAAGATGAGGAAAAATTCATCAGATTTTCTGCCTGCAGAGATGAACGTATGAACAGCTTGTGAAATTTGGATAATACACTGGGAGTAGGTGTAGAATGCATGGTGCACACAGATAAAAGCATTCCAACTTTTAGGGATGGGTACCCACCAAAAGCCCTGTTTTTGTCTCTGAGCTTCCTGTGCACACAATGATTTGGCAATGATTCAGATCTGACTGAGCATGGGAGACACCAGAGGGACACAATCAACCAACCTGTGAAATGCTGCCCTCTGAGTCTTGGAAGTGCTGTAGTGCCACCGTGTGGCGACACTGGAGACTCTTCAGCAGTTTGTTCTCAGCCTGGGCCTCACTCAGCTGCTGCTGCTGCAGATCTGACACCTGGCTCTTCAGTTCCCTGATGCAGTTCAAGTGGGTAGACTGTGTCCTTGGTTTTGAAACTTGCAAGGGCTTGATCTGAGGCAACTTCAGGACTTGGCAGTGTGCAGCGTAGTTTGTCTTCTGTTTGCAATCCCCTTGGGCTTTTTTATCTAAACAGAAGAAGAAAAAAGAAAAGAATTTACTCATGATAGTATGAGTTACAATGACTTTATTTACATAAACAACATGATTCCTACTGTGCACATATTAAAGCAGGTTGAATAAAATACCTCTCTTTCTCCCAGGTGGTTTCGACCCTTGCCACTTGTCTGTTGTCTTGGCCTCTGGGATCTTGTCTGTGAGGGAGTCCACTTGGTCTTCACAGTCAGACAAGTATTGTGGACTATTAGAGCCACAGTAGAGTTTGGAGGGAGTTGACCACCTGGAGGTGTCAGTGCTGCAGCTCACAGCATCACCGTCACCCTCCTTATGAACCAAGGCCTGCTGCATCAGGCTCTGCTGCCTCGCACACATCACTTGTTGTACAGGTGTTTCCACTCTGGAAAAAAAAAACAGGAAAACATAAGCCTTAATGTGAACTTACATGAAATAAAATGAGTTTGAGGACCTTATTCCTTTTGATACAGTAGCTGTAAACCATAAATGAGTAGCAAGTGCTTTTTGGAGCTTTTAGCTTAAGGATCACAAAGAAATCTGCTCATAAAAGACCTGCATGAAGAAATTCCTAACACTTATTCTCGTTGGTCTCTATGATCTTGTTGAATTGACTGGGTTGCATAAAATAAAGTTTCCTTCATCTTCAGCTTAAGGATCATTGGTTGTTCATATTTTTAACTGGTGTAGCCTGAAAAATTACAGCATCATACCTTTTCCTTGCTTTTGAGAGGAGCTCTCTTTGTGCTCTTGTTGCTCACTACTGGAGAACAGGCACAGGCAATGTTGTTATTTCCAATTAAGCTACTTGCATCCAGGTTCTGAATATTTAGTTAATAAATAAGTGGATCGATTGTTGCCAGGGGCTTTTTTCAAGACACTCGCGGTTGTCACGGTAACTAGAGGAACAATGATTGAAGCTCCAAACCAGCTTGGAAAAAAAGGTTATATTAAAGGCTATATTAAAGTTGCAAACTATTACATATAAAGGCTAATACATCTATAGGTTAGACTGTGTGTGCAAGATACTACAAATTTTATTTTCAGTGTCCACAATGCATTTTGAATGAAGGCTACACAATTCTTTCCTGAACATTTCGAAAAATAAAAAATTTCAGTCAAAAGTGAGGTTTTGGCAGATTTTATTAATATTGTAAATTAAAAAAGATCACGCAAGGATGCTTTCACTTGTGTCCCTTTACAGAGATGGAGAAAGTGAAACCTCGATGATAGCGCATCTAACGTGCATTGGCCCAGTTTCACAACAAACTTTATTGAGTCAAGTCAACAATTTCCCATGTTGTTGGGGATCCTAATCGAGAACCCTTAACAGGTCCGAGCTCCTGCGTTTGGAAACCAAAGACTTACAGCCTACAGTGCTGGTCAGTGCTATTTCTATCCATATATGAACTCAGCAAGTGGCTGGAGACGAACTCCACTGTCCCCCGCGTCGACAGACAGCTGAAGTTGCCAATCAGTCAGTGTGGTGCTGCGCCCCTAGGGGCCATCCCACCAATCCTGCACTAATGGAGCCTGGAGACAAAAATAGCCTCAGCAGAGTGTGTGTGTGTGTGTGTGTATGTGTGTGAGTGAGTGACTGAGTGAATGTGTGTGATCTCAGTGCTATGTCTCCCTCCGTCCTGGGTGCGCTCTAATAATAGAGGAGACTGCCTGCTCCTTTAAGAGCCTACTTGTTGCAAACTCTACAGAATATATTGTAAAAAAAAAAAAAAAAATGGTTATCAAAGTCTTCCTCGCCTCTTCATCGGGATCCACTGCGGTAAGCATTCAGCCAGTGCGACTGATTTCTCTGTAGACTGAACTTTCCTGGTTGTAGTTTAGTGCTCCTGAAACCGATCAGGACGTTCACTCACACTGACTCAAGAGCGTTAAACCTCGAAATGAATGTCACTCGCCTTTGATTTCGCATATCTAAAGAAAATTGACATGTGTATGACTTGATTCATGTTAAGATTTATGCTTGAGCTGTGCTTCAGTGCGTTTAATTACCTCGCAAGTCGACCTGATTCACATGCAGAGCTTTCTAGAACAGGGGCTCCCAAACTTATTCATGTCTCGGGAACCCCCGATATACTAACGCTTTAGACCACATAACCGGTGTTGGTAGAGATTTTGCCCCTAACAAAGAGCCTTTTAATACTATCGGCGATCTGATATAGCCTGAAGTAACAGTCTACACACAAGGTGGGGTGATAACCACTGCAGGGAGGGTGAATTCATCCTCTAGATCTACTTTTGGCAAAGCTAAATAAGCAGCTTGCACTGGCCTAGTGGTGGCATGGTGGCCCACTTGGATAGGGCTGTTGTCTCACAGCAGAAAGAGCTGCCTTGTTTGTTCAGAGTTTGTATGTTTGTAGAGCTTCATACTGTTGTTATAGATGAGTGGAGGGCTATTCATGTCTTTTCTACTAGTAGACTAATTGTTTAGGCTATAATTTGTCAAAAGATAGTGGAAAAATATACTTAGTTTCCCAGAGTTCAAAATAATGTTTTCACTTCACATGACATGACATTGTATAAAACTAACAGTCCAAAACACAAAGGTATTCAGATTATACTGATATAATACAGAGAAAAGCAGCATATGCTCACACATTATAAGCTCAAACCACCAAATGAACCACAATGATTAATCAATTATAAAAATAGTTGGCAATTAATCTTCTGTCAATCAACTAATTAATTATAACAGCAGTAGTTTACATATTTATGTAGTAGGACAGGAGACCAAGGGGAGGAGGGTAGTGTCATGTACCAGATTTTGAACCCATTGTGTCATATAGTGTGCAACATGTTTAATCTTTGAAGTAGAATATCACAGCCTTCTCCCCACACACTGTGCAATCACTGTTGGTTTTCTTTAAGCTTATGCTATTTGTTTTTCTGTTTCCCAGATCAAAAAGAAGCAGCAAGATGTGGTCGCCTTCCTGGAGGCTCTTAAAGTGGACTACACTCAGTTGGACATCGCCTGCAACGAGGAGAACCGCATGTGGATGAGGCAGAATGTCCCAGAGGAGAAGAAGCCTGCCAACGGCATCCCCCTGCCACCTCAGATCTTCAATGAAGAGAGCTACTGCGGGGTGAGTATATTCACAGCAGGGACTCACTCTGCTTTAGACTTGTGTTTATTAGCCAGCAGTTGGATCCAGATGTCAAACCAAAACATGGGGACCTCTGCAGAATAGTACAGAATTTACATACTTTAATGTGGGCCATGGAGTATATGATTAAGAGAGCAATTAAGTGACATTATCGGGGGAAATATGCAATTACTACAATCTACAGACCTGCTCCACTGAGTGCACATGATGTGTAAGCAGAAATAAAAGATGGAGTGGATTATAACAGAATGTTTTCTTATATTTTCATGCAGGACTACGACACATTCTTCGATGCCAAGGAGGACAACTTGGTGTATTCTTTCCTGGGGCTGCCCCCTCCTCCTGGGTCAAAGGTGCAAACCTTATCCTGTTTTCCACTGTGTAAAAAAGAAAAACCTAAACAACATGATCTAATTTCGTTTAACCTTATGCCAGGATGTAAATCTGTTGTGGTGGGACAGCTTCAACAGTATTTGTTTAATCAAATAGCCAATATATTGTCCTTCAGGACAGTTTAACTGTGTTGGAACAAATTCTTGCTTGGCTTAGTATGAATGTTATTGATATATATATTGTTGATACATTGTTAGTTTATTATATAGTGTATTCCTTTAGGATTTTAACTGCTTGAACAATACAATTAATGAAACACCTACCTGTCTTAGATAAGTTGGCTAATATCTCATTTATCATTTAAAGCTGTCCAATCAACTGGATTAATTATATCAAGACATCATCAGGGTATTAGAGACTTTAAAGAATAATAATAAATGACTTGTCATGCATATAGCTTGCATACAGCCTGCATGGATTTTTTATCTTTATCACTATAGAGTCCACAATAACAAGAGTCCATACCTTACATTATCATGTTGTCAGAAATCCATAAATTACCAATAAAGCATGTCACATTTTAATTGTAACCCACTAGAGAAATCAAAGTAAGTCCATCTTAGTTTCTTTAAACACATCATAATTAAATTCAAAACCATAGCAGTGTTTGATGATCTTTAGGACACACTTTCACCTCCATAGTGAGTAATATCAAGTTATGGTATATGGCACCTCAGGCAGACACTGATCAAATTTAAGATATCACTTCTTCAGAATGAAGTGGCCTGAAGCTACAATTTTACAAATCTGTTATGCATTTTTGATTTCACTATTAAATATGTTGAAATGCAAACAGCAGACTTTGATGTTAAGAAAACCATTGTTTGACAATAATCACGGACGCTGTAACTTCAAAATGTACAAGACAACATTGGCTGGTGATCCAAACCATTGACATCAAGGGCTGAGGGTTCTGTGTGATACACGTATTAAACCTGGTCATTTCATTGGCACAGGAAGCAGTGCAGGCGGACAAGGCGGATATTGTGGAGAACGGGACCCATGCAGAGGAAACTAATGCAGAGGGAAACCTTGATGACTCAATAGTAATGCCGTCGTTACTTCCTTTATGTTTTGTGTCTTTTCACTGTGTCTCACCTTTTCCTTTCCATTCAGTATAGCTAAACAACCCCCCCTCTGTCCAAACCTGTTGACTTGAACAGACTTTCCATTATCTCTTGTCTCAGTCATCACACTGACAAATCTTTTTGTGCTTTGCATGAGTGAAAAATTTTATTCCACAGTAACACAATGTACCGTGTCATTATAACACTGTGGCACTGCATCACTCAGACTGCCCCAGAGTGGTGGTGAGGCATCATGCTCCTACAATTCTTTCTTCACTTAGTACTTTACAAAGTGTAATATGTTTGGTTTGCATTGTGAAATTTGATGTTTTGTTTCCGTTGTTAATATTTTCTTCAATGCATACTTTAAAAAAGCATTTTGTATCTTCTATACTTCTTGATTTCAGTGACTTTCTAACATTTTTCCTCCCAAAAGAAAATCCCTGCTGTCCTCACTTTCATCACAGTCCACAATCTGAAGATACCTAACTACATACATCTTTCAATTTCTGTGTTTGACTCTGCGTTAACCTTTAAAATGGAATCATATTTTTGTTACTTACAATTGCAAGTCAAGGGCATGAGCAAACATTTCTCATAAGCAGGAATTTGACTCATATTCACAACCTCAATGCAATTTTACTCATTGCATCATGAGATATTGACATAGCTGCAAAATGTTGAGTAGCTGAAAAAGATCCAAAGGATTTTTGTTGTTTTTGTTGTTGTTGTAGGGTTAGCTAAAAACACAACTGAGGAGTCCTGCTTAGCTGAACCTGTGATCTTCCTTTTTTAAAAATCCCACAGGATATGATTCAGTACTGCGTGAACAAAGTGCAAATTGAGAATCATTTTAGCTGTATTTTGCTTCCAGCAGTTCAGTCCAGGAGTCCAGCTGCCCCTTTGCTTATACTGCTTATTTATTAAATACTGTTGACTAGACTGATGAGAGGAACAGATCCACACTTTGGAGAATATACTTATTTGCTTGTCTTTATGCTAAATGTGAAGCAACCATCAGCAGCCTGTTAGCTTAGCTTAGCACAAAGACTGTAAACAAGTGGAAACAGCCAGCCTAGCTCTGTCCAAAGATAATCAAAATCCACCCACTAGCAGATTTAAAGCTCTCTAATCAATATGTTATAAATGGTTTGTTACCTCCACCAATGAGCTTATGTTTTGACCCATATCTGTTTGTTTGTTTGTTTGTCAGCAGGACTATGCAAAAAATATGGAACCAGTTTGCTTCAAACTTGGTAGAGGGATGGGGGATGGGCCAGGGAAGAACCCATTAAATTTTGGTGCAGATCCAGTTAAAGGGGCGGTTCCAAGAATTTGTATTATTTTCATTAATATTGCAAGAGATAAAAATCAGACATTTATGGTATTGAAATCTATGGATTTTTACAATTTGGTGCAGATCCAGATAATTCAGATCTGGTGGAAGAAAATGTTAGGTCTTGGCAGAGGTATGTTTCATGCGAATCTAACAAGTGCCATTCTAATTTAAGGTGTAATAGTCTAGCACATTACCCCCTGTAAATTGTTTTGTATACACTTAAATTATTACACAGATTAAACAGACTTCATATAATGGCTAGCTAATTCCCAGTTTCTAGCCTTTGTGCTGAGCTAAGACAAACTAATTGACTACCAAGAGTAGCAAATAAGTGTGTTAGCCAAAATTTAGAACTATTCCTTTAAGAGCCATTACTTATTCTCACCTATGAGTTTATGATGCATCATTCCAAACATCTGATTTTCATGCAAAGTACTGACACTTCAGTCTCCACCTTTTAACTGCTACTCCTTCTTCCCTCCTCCACTTTATTCCCAGGATTAACCATCACCTACATTTTAAGCTTTTTAACCTCCCCAACTGATGAGCTCACGGCTGTGCTGTTTGAAGCACTGCCTGAACAACTCTGCCATTAATATTCACATTTTTTTTTATCGCATCATTTGTTGCCCTTGATCACCAGTTGTTGTTTTCACCTCACAATAAGGAGGTACCAGTGGAGGAGCGTAACGGGGATGCACACGGCAAGGAGGAGCTGGCACAGGCAGCTGATGAGGAGGAGGAAGGTGAGGGTGGTGAAGAGGAGGAGGGGGAGGTAGCAGAAGGAGAGACTGCAGATGATGAAGCCATGGAAGAAGAAACAGCAGGGGACGAGGCCCCTGCAGAGGAGGAGGAGGCAGTGGAAGAGACAGACGAGGTCACAGAAGACACAGTAATTGCCACTTAACTAGAATCCAGCCTCCCGTTGTTTAGCCTCTCCCTCTCCCATGTTCTGAGCATCTTTTTCCTCCACCTTCACATCATTCCTGGAATGCTCTGTTTTTCTCCCCTCAGCATCTCTACTTTCCCTTTAATGTCGTCTTTTTCCTCCATATTAAGGGTTTGCCTCCCTTTTAAGTTCCTGTCGTCCCTGTACTGCATCTCCTGCTCAAGTCTCTCTCTCCGAATTCAGTCATTTACTAACCCACAATGTGCAACATTCCTCTCCATCATTCCCTATTTGTCCCCTTAGCACCACTGGACATTTAATCTCTTTATTTTGCATTCCTGTGACTTTTTATGCATTTCTGTTTGTGTTTAATTTACCTTCACTTCTCACCCTTTATATTTTGCTCATGACACTGTTACCACTTGTCTTGACTATTCAACCCACATGACACTGCATATACATTCAATATTAACTGTCCTGTCTATGTTGTGTCAGTAGGTTCCCGAAAACACCCGACCCGACTGCGTGATTTTTTATTTGCCTGTTCTGTGAATGTTGTCGTGTGTCAGTATGGATATTCAGTCATTACCGTCTATAGCGAATATCTCCATGTGCATAGTCTGAAGTGTCTGTCTCATCTCCTCTTTCAGCAGGCCCATGCAGAGGAGGAAGAAGAACAGGTGAGTTCCTCTAAAGTTTACGATAACAGTGAACTCAATTCAAAGCTGAGGGGGACCAGTGTTCAGCCATTTTCCTGTCTTTTCTCAAACAGGAAGAAGCTGATGATGACAGGGTAAGAAGGGACACTGTGTGTTCTTGGTGCCAAATGTGAAGGGTGTTCATAATAAAAGCAAACAGTATCAGTTCATGCCAGCAGGCAATGTGCCAACATTAGTCGTAGTAAGCAATACCTGTACTCAGTAGACGCCATACATGTTTCATTATATCAAGCTAATATTGCATGTGAAATACATTCATTGGATGTTCATGAACTAACGCTTTCCTTTCTTAGCAGTAGTTGCTGGTTTAGAAGCAGTGCTATGACCAATCTTCACCAGTGCTGCCCAGCCATGTCTGCTTACCAGATACTTGATCTGACAGTGTCGCCTAACATAATGAGCACTAACATGAGCTGAACTTGTAGGGTTGCTATTAACTGTCAAATTCATTTACTGTCTGTTTTAATTTTCACCTGACAGCCAGATAAGTAATCATGTAACAAAAGTCTTTTTTCATAGTGGTAGTGGATATTGCAAACTGCTTTGCATCACTTTTAAATCTCTTTGTTCAAACAGTATGGTACTTGTTTTTTGATGTCCATATGACACATGTTTACATTTATGGTCTCCCTCACATCCACCCCACAAACATATATATATATATATATATATATATATATCTATCTTTATTCAGTGCCAACTCCTGTATCTTTGGCAGAAGATGGGCAGCTATATTGACTATGGCTGGTCTTTTTTCCCAAGCTACTTATCACCTACTTTCTCCACTGTAGTAGCTGCTCATGCCAATGTGGGATTTGAGTACTTTTTGTCTTGTCATGAACCATTCAAACAAACTAATTTTACAGCCTTTCTTATCTATGATAAGACATTTTAAGGACGACTGTTGATTAAACTTAATTTGCCCCTCAAACAAATTCAGAAATGCTACGATTAACTTTGAACTTGAGACTTTGGCAGTTGGTTTTGACTGTGAAACATACACCATAGCTCAAACCACACTGATTGGCTGATGCATCTATTTCCATCTGCTACTTCAGATAGCTGCATTTAGGAACTGACATGTTTCCCCAGTCCGTGTTTCACTTCAATCACTTCACATCACTTAGACGCGACAGTTTCAGAGGTCCTTCTGCTGGTGTTCACACCAGCCATGTTCCTCAAGCACACACCGTATGGTGTTTGACCACTTCTTTGCCATTTTGTCCATCTCTTGGTTTGCTCCCTCCAGGAGGAAGAGGATTTGCAGTCAGAGGTAACTGTGCGTCGGTGATCGTCTCTTTCTGCGGTTCCTCCGTATAGTCATCAGCAGTGTGGGTTTGATGGTGCAGAGGTCAGGGAAGACTGCTCTGGTTGAGTTAGGGTGGGGTGGGGGTCTTGGTCTGCTGTTCCCACTCATCTGTATTCTCTTTGATTTGCTCACTTCAAGACTTCACCCTTCTCTCCCTCCCTCTCTACCTGTTCTCTCTTCAGCACTCTACTCCATTTTTTTTTTTTACTATTTTGTTTACCCCTCTCTCTCTCTCTGCTAACATCCCGTTCCTCATTTCTCCCCAGTCCTGTTGCTGCTTCCTGACAACCTCAACTATCCCCATAGTTTCCATTTTAAACTGTTCTGTAGCGCATGCCTGTGGTGCTCTTTTGCTCCCCACACAGCCTGCTGACCTGCTATCTGTTATTCCTTATAGGAGGAAGAAGAGCTACGACAGCTTGAGGTAGATTCATGTGATTTTTTTTATTACCTGCTCCTAGTCCTCAGTTCGTCCTGTCTTTTTTCAATCACCTGTGCCTTATAGTCATATTCTTGCTTCCTTTGCCACCTCCCTGTATATCAAGCTATTCAGCCTTTTTCTTCACTAGTGTTAGCGTTAGTTGTTAGTACGTCTCGTCTCACCGAGGATATTCCAGGGTATTTGCACAGTTTGCCATGCTGTCAGGCCAAAAGGGACCAATCACATAGCTGGATGACTAGCATGGCATCTGTGGTAACAAAGTTAAGAGTCAGAATAAAGTACAAGGCACATGACAACACTGTTGGCCATACCAAGAGGTTTTGCTTGTAACCTCAAGTGTGTTATATATGCAGTGATGCAGTGATGATTAATCTATGACCTCCAGTGATTGTCTTAATGAAATTGCCAATTTAAGAAACATTCTTATAAAATAACAATGTAATTTTCTTCATAATTGAAGTCCCTTTCATCACTTTTGTTACATTAGTTTGATACTGCCCTCTATTAAGAGTACAATGAATTTACAATGTCTCTTTATGACTCCCTGCCACATCTATTGTCATATTTCACACAAGCTTATATTCATAGACACGTGTGAACATGCACTCACATACAGGGATGTAATTACCACTGTGGACGGGGGAGCTTATTTTTTACTCACTCAGTTTTACAGTTTCACTTTGATTTACTGACTAAAATTTCTTTGAACAGTGTCTTCAAACTCTCTGACTATCATAATCCAGATGACAGAACACTGATTCACTCATCTAGGCAGCCTTCAGTTATCACAGTGTGCTGACAGACTAATGAGCTTTATCATCAGCTGTAAGTTCGTTGTGGACATTTCTTTTGCCCAGGTTTTGTCAGGGTACATACAGGAAGAACACTGATTTACTGATTTACATTGTACCCCACTCCAAACCAAACTTATGCACTCGCCTGCACACTGTTTTTCACATGGCACATGAAGCTCTGACGACAGGGTTGCAAGTTTCGGGACTCCATGATGTCCATGATCGATTTACTTTCCTCACTTTTCCACACAGCACTTAATTCAGGGTTAGCTCCCCTAGAGATTTCAGAACTAACCAGATCTGAAATGCAGCTTTGCCTGCTTTGGAGTGCAACACTGTGAAGCCTCAGTTAATCTAGGTAAAAAAAAAAATCTGGTTAAAAAACATCTGTCCTAAGTGCTGTGTTGAAAGGACTCTGCCTCTCTGAGACATTCCAGCCTCTGCCTGATCTTCTATCTCGTATGCTTCACTGCTTTGCTTTGCTTTGCCTTCTTTCCTTTCCACCTTTCCATCTATTTTGTCGTTGTTGTCCAACCTTTGTTGCAGGAGCAAGACGAACAAGGCAGTGAGGTAGTTTTTTGTGGTTTGTGGCGTCTTGTATTGTTTTGTATTTTGGCCTTATAGACTTTAGAGATTTTCACTGTCCTCCCTCTTTCTTCTGTCTCTCTCTTTCTCTGTGTGTGCTGCATGGATTTGTAGATTTTTCTCCATAGAGATGCCTGACGGTGTGCAGCATGATGAATATGACAATATTTTACTTAAACTTTAGGTGGATTTAGTGAGGTAAAAGAAATACCAGTCTTATAAAGACCATTAGGTTGGCTATTATCATAACTTCTTGTTGTTCACATACTAAACAATACCTTATTTAATCTTCCATAGGAAGAAGAAGAGGCTGAAGTACAAGAGGTATATTTTGATTTCACTTCTCCATGTTTTGCATGGTGTGAAACCTATTGGGGTTTTTGTGCATGATCTGATTTCATACAAAGACTGTATGTACAGGTTTATGTAAACTTCTCTACTGTCTCTCCCAAAGGCAGCCTTGCATCATGCGGTTCAGTGCACAATTACTTCAGAGATGACGCCACACAGTATTTGTTGTTAGTTCAGTGTTGTGGTGGATCTTACGAAACATTGATGTATGCATTTTCTGTGAGTCTGCCAAGACAGTTTTACTTTTTTGTTTTGATGCCATAAGAACAGGTGGAAAGTTTCGTTGTGTTGTTCAACTCTGCCTGTGTGCACATGAGCATAACTTGGACATGTTTGTTCTCAGTTTGGTTATGTTGCACGGTCAAGGGATGCACTGTCTTGACAGGGGGACCTGTCCTTTTCTTTCCTCTTTTTTAAATTTTTTTTAAGAAGTCATGGCTTTTGCTTCTTTTTGCCAAGAGCACTCTGAAACAAAGTGGATGTGACAAGTTCCAAAGAGGATGGAGGAGATGGAGCACCTCTTGTCACTGTGCAATACTAGGAGGGAAAAACAGTCCTGTTACCGCCTAATTTGTTTCCAGGTCGTGTAGATCTATTTGTGTGACAGTGTTTTGGTACTATACCTTATGTTGTACAACTGGATGGAATCAAATTATCATTGCATCTAATTATAGATAATGATGTCAACTCCCTTTGTCCCCCAGTGAGCGAGTTGTTTACTTCAAGAAGGCAGTCATCAAACTGTACTAACAAGGAACAGTCAGTGCAGCTTGAGTGATTGCACTCAAATACAACATATAACATGTCGTTTCAGAATTTAAAACATCTTATAGGGTGCCCCCGTCTTAAGCACCGCTCTTGTCTCACAAAGCTCATCTCAGAATATATGGAAACCCACAGGTCATTAGTTTCCTTAGTCTCTCTCGTTCCCTCTGTCTCCACTTTTGACTGCACTTCTCTCGGATTACTCCTCCATTTTTAACCAACCCATCGCTACAGCCACTAACATGTGAAGTCCTCTCACCTTCCTGCCATTTGGACCATGACTTCACACTACCCCCTTCTTTCTTTTTCTTTTTAATGTGTCAAAGGAAGAAGAAGAAGACTTGGAAGAAACACAGGTAGTATTACAGCATAACAAACTGCTTGATCTGCTTGCAAAAAAAGTCTTGTTTCACTCTTATTAAGAGGATGGCTCTGTGTGGGACACAAATACACAAAACATGTTGATGGTTCAGCCCCAGCAGTGACTGGTTTATGTTGGATTTTGTAGTCTGGGTAGAGCAACAAGAGGCAAGATAATTGCTTTTGCAGAGAGGAAAACTTCTGCCTGTTATATATCATCTATGTAATCTTTTTTCTTAAATCCATTAATCCCCCTGCAGTGGATCTGACCCAGGTCAATGAGGTGAAGGGGTGAATTTTCACTGGGATCTTTCAACAAAACTGACTAATTTGCCATCAGAATAGTTAAAAAGATGGTGTAATAACCTAAAGAATGACAAAGCAACTTAAAAAACTGATTTTAACACATTCTTGCTGATTGTCTACCTCAACCATCTTTAATTGCTTTCCTTAACTACATGATTATTTCTTTTTGCAGGAGGAAGAGGCTGAGTAGTTGAAGCCAGGAGACGTGGATGATATTGACTTACTACTGTCCAGGTAAAATGCATTTTCTCTCATCGCCGTCTTGTTTTAATGCTTCTGTTTTACCACTGGAGGGCAGTACAACATTATGTGAACTGGTTACAAACATCACCACAGCATGAATAAATCCCCTTTTATATTTGGCATTTATGTAACCAGATTAATTAAACAGATAAACACGTATGCTTTTGTGTTCCTTTTTGACCCTGCTGTCAAATCAAAGGCCACTGTATGGTAACAATTACTCAACGTGTCTGCTTTATCTACACTGCACACTGTCCCTATGAAGCAGCGGTATAATATTCATTATAATGTCATGTTCTTGCCTTTACATATAAGATGCATAAATCTGCAGATACTCTCCTTGCTTCACCTTGCTTGTCTTTTGTTTTTCGTTGACATGCACTGAAACAAAATAATGCAGCAGCCTGTTTACAAAGGACTGCCACTATTGTCTCCATCTGCAAACAGCTTCAGTGAGCACACACAGTGCCTGGGGATCATCTGGAGCTATAACAAAAACATCTCACAATTCCTTCTTTTTTTTTTTTTTTCTTTTGTCCCTCTGAGGCAGAGGCAGGGATGATGATGATGATGGTGATGATAATAATAATAATAATAATAATAATCCTAATCTTCAAAGCCTGTCCTTCAGTTCCACAGTGCATGTCAGGCATCTATGACCCACTGCAGGAAGAACCACAATGCGGGCTTTGAAGGAATGGCAATGCTTCTCTCCCTCCTCCCTCTGCTGTCTCCCAACCCCTGCGAGCCCCTGTCACGCCTTGTTAGAGGAAGCTGCTAAGTGAGCTTCAGATTTGCCTCTAGAGGAGCAGGCACGCTAGGTGGCACAACCATAGCGGTGGTGGTGGTGGCTCCTTCAGCCACCACAGACAACTGGGAAGTGTGTGACCTCGTTTTTTTGTTTTTTTTTTTCATTTGTTTCAGCCTGAAGGAGCCTCCTGTCCTGTCTTTCCCTGACCCCTGATGCTTGACCCACTCAACCCCTCAGAGAGCCCCGTCCACCACTCCCCAAGGCCGTACTGGACCCCACTGGAAACCGTCGGTCATGTGCTTGAAGGCGTCAATCCAAACTGAGTCCTAACCCACATATGCAACCCCCATCCCTTTTGACTGCAATGTTGACTTAATTTTTATATTTTGCGTGTAGAGTCATACTGTAATGAAAATGTGCAGAGTAGCCTAGAGGCGTCTGTTTGTTTTTAATGAGTAGCTTTTGTAAAATGCACCAACAGTTATGTTGTTAAATTCAAACATATTTCTCATGTTTTACTTTTAGAGATTCTAGTTTTCTAACACAAAGAGGCAGTGACCTTTTCAAACAAAATATACTCCCTTGGCATACCTTAGCGTGTGCCTCCTGGCTTTCACATTCAAAGGTTCACAACTCACTCTCTAGCAAGTGTCCTGTACTTTTATTACGATGTTGTGCCATGATGACTCCTTCAAACAGCTGAATGTATGAATGCAAACTACGACTCCTAATGGCCACATGAGAAAGAAAATACACACATCCTGCAAGATTGCAAACTACTCCCCCACCACTGCAAATACTTCTGCTAATACTACTGTCTAATCAATGCACTTTGTTGAATGAAGAGTAAAACATGTGACTAAGACCATCCTGGATGCAATTGAAAATGCAATAAAGTAGACTGGTAAAAAAAAAACCTCTGAGGTTCTATTTTTGTTTTATTTTAAACTCTTTTGTTGGCATATTTATGAATCAATGGACCATTGTGCTGTCTGAGCAGTGTTGGGGCCAACAGGAAAGCAAATGCCTTGTCCCTTGAGATTTTGAATAGAGGTGGAGAGGAATGTACACCATTATTATTAGATGACATGGTATGAACTGTAGTTATCTTACTGAAACATCTAAGCATTGTTAATATGCTAAATATACCTATAATAGCCTGTCTTCTACGCAGGACCACCACTTTACAGGAACTAAAAATAAGAACTGGGGAATTTGCTCTTTGTTTAATCTCGAGAGTCAAGACACAAACTTTGGCGTAGAGTTGGAAGGTCGCAGTAATGGAAGAAGTACTCTGATCCTTTACTCAAATAAAGTATAAACAGAAAAATGTATTGAAAGTATCAAAAGTAAAAGAACTCAATAGAGAGAAAAAGCCCCTGTGAGTTACAATATTAGGTTGTGAATACTGATGCATCATTGCTTTAAGCAGCATTTTACTCTTGCACCTGGGGTGAAGCTAATGTTTAGCCTAATACTTAATACAAAGTCTGGTAGTTTAATCCAGCAGTTCCCAGCCTAGGGGTAAACTCTTCCTCAGAGGGTAACAACAAATCTGAGGGTTCATGAGATCACAATGAGGAAGGAAAGATGATAAAACAAAGTTCTGCTACACAAACTTTTCTTTTTTTGTGTGGAGGATATTGGATATGTTTTCTTCTTTGGGCCTTGAATGTGACAAAGGACCCTTACTTGACACTGACTTTTTAATTTTGTTTTTATTGTTTAACAATCGATTGTATTACTAAAAGCTTATGATATGTGTCTTGATGTAAAATCTTCATCTGAATAAAAAATAAGTATAGCTATCAAATACATGTAGTGGAGTAAAACATAGAATATTTGCCTGTGATTTGTAATGGAGCTGAAGTTTCAAGTAGAAGCCACTTGGCTTCATGTATGTCAAAATAAACTTAAGTACATCACTTGAGTAAATATGCTTTCTGCAGGAAATATGTCTTTGCTAAAGCACTGAACACAAATAAGATGTCATGCAGTGCACTGGCTTTGACAAAATATGTAAACTTAAAGTTGCCAAATGTTTTTTTTTATTTTTTAAATTACCAAAATAGGTCATTCTTCTTTTATCATTCATTATTCAGTATGTCCAAATGCATTCATCTGAAGAGGGTGGGGGGTCTAGTTATAGGGCCCCTGGGAAATAGGGATTTACAAGGGACATTGTTTGCAGAATGAGTCACACTGTGTGTTTACATCTGCACAGGACAAAGTTCCCACTGAGTGTGGTAATATTTAACGGGACAGCTTTGCATGATAGAGCACCATGGCATGAGGAAGAAGCAGCATCACTGACATGTATCCACTGTATGTGACGTTCGCTGCTGATCCACAGAGACGCCAGACTGAGGTGAGCCAGACAAACTCTGGGATTTATTGATAGTTATTGTAAACTTAACCTCGACCTCAATTTTAGTCAGGAGATGCGACTTTCTGCCATGTGTGAAAGAAATGGTTCAGAGAAAGGTGCCGTGCAACGAGTTACATACAAGATCTCAGTGATTTTACTGGTTAACTTGGTGTTTTTGAGTAATAATACAAGCTGTAATTGTCGCACTTTGACAACACAGAAATACTCTTTACATGTGTGGCAGAGTGATCAGAGAGAACTTGATGTTTCTTTCATGGAGTTACAGTCCTATCTGTGGTCATAGAGACAAGAGGTAAACGGTTAACAGATGGTTTGTTCAGGTGCCGTCACATTTGCTGTAATTTACTTTGAGTCTTCTTTTAAATTAATGATGTTTGGAAAGGCATGAACGCACAATGATGGATTAAACTCAGAATAATAAAATGAGAATTAATCTAAATTTAACAAAAAAGGATTTATTACCTCTTTACCTGTTTTTCTTTTCTTAATTTAATTGTATTACCAGCTAAACTTAAAAGACAAGCTACAGAGGATGCAAAAAAAACAAAAAAAAAACACCTGAGATTATGATAAAATGTGGCCCGATATATGGAATAATTCAATTATTTTAATTTCAGGATCATCCAGCATTGAACAATGGTGGTTCATCTGTTGGTGTTCCTACTTTCATGCAGGATTCAAGGTGAGAGTTCAGCTCATGATTTCTACAAAAAAATAGGGGTACTGGAAATATAGAAGTAATCCAACCGTCCTCATGGATTGCCATATTTGGTGGACCTGTTGGCAAAAATATTTCAGTAAAGAAAAAACAAATGTAATTTACCTCTCCAATAGCCAGTTGCAGAAAACTATTATTATGAGACTTCAGTTCATGACAAACACAGGAGCTTGTTTGACTGGAGTTGTGTCACAGAGGCCAGTAATATGCTTGTATTAATGGCCACATTCAGTGCCGTGGTGTGTTTAATAGCGGAGCCCTTCAGATTAAACCGACAGACAATCTAATTAGAAGGCCTAATGATCTATCTGCACTTTATAATTAATTTTCTTTAAAATGGCTGCCTATCTAGTTAACAGTAAGATGTTGCCGGTGGTCAGGGGACTTCAGAGTCACTGGTTCACGGTCCCAATAGGAGCACGCACAAATTATGCTCATTAGTCTGCCATTCTCTGATTGCAATGAAAAGGAATAGCTGTATAGGCTGGCCTAGATATTTCTCAGACCTAATTTCCTAAACGGATGCATAATTTATGACTCTGCATGCTGGCTGTAGAAGGTAACACAGTTAGCTCACCGTAAACAAGTTATACATCACCCTGAGTACTGTGGCATAAACATGTTATTTCATATTTCACGGTCATGCCATTAATATCAATTCCTTTTCTCCTTCATTTGTCAGCAACAGAAAGCCACAAAGATGTGCCGGAATTTAACTGTGTGCATGTGTCTCCGTGTTTATGCGTGTGTCCGAGTAATGTTTATAGAGTAACTGAAGAGTAGGTCCTCGCAGTAAACTGTACAGCTGGTTATGGATGATTGCTCAGAGTCTGTTCATCAATTTTAGCCCCAATCGTGCAACGCTTGTAGCTTCATCAAGTTCTGCAGGTTCCTGTTAAATGTTTACCCTGCAGAGCGATGCTGTGGCCTGTTGCTGGCAGCTACTAATGAATTTACACTCTCCTCCTTTGTCAGTATTTCTTCCCTAAATCCTATTTGCCCTCATTCATCCTGACAAGCCAAATCGCCAATCTCTCTCTGGACAGCCACAGTAAGAAGCAGATTTAGGGAGTTGTGCTGTCATTCTCCTTCTTTGTCTCTTTATCCCTTTCAGGCTTTGATGTCTCTCTTTTTCTCTTACTATCATTTCATCTCTTACTTGCGCCCTCCGTGTCCTGAATGTTCTGTCAAAGTTGTCTTGAGGAGATACGCATTGGGTCCTCTGCGATGGGAAGGTTTTGATTTGTACACCGAAGCATTAACCCATATTCACTCTGACCAAGCTGAATGTATTCATACTTACTGGCCACTGACTCTACTCTACATTTATGGTTTTTCCTTCTCCTTGCATACACTAATTTCAATCTATCCCCCCCGAGTCTCTGTGTATGTCAATATACTGATTGGATGTTTTCCTTCTGATTTCTACTGCAAATGCGATCTTGCTGTTTATGTACCCTGGATACATTTTTATTTGGTCTGAAGGCAATTTGTGTTGAAAAAAGTGAAATATTGTCCAATCCTGTTAAACTTGTGTTGATGTTATTGACAACTGTAGCATTTGACAGTTGTTAAATTGTGCATCTTTAAAATATACATTGCTTGTGTAACCCATCCCATAAGTAGACGTGTGTGGTTTACATTTTGTATATTGTAAAACCAGCCTCTTAATTGTGATTGGCTTAATGCTTTTCATTTACATTTACATTTATTTACTCAAATGGCAGATGCTTTTATCCAAAGAGACCTACAAATGAGGGACAACACTAAAGCCTCATATAATTTAATATAAAATTGAGTTATATATTGTTGCCAGGCAACCTCACTGTGACAAAAGGCCATTTTCATTTTGGCTTTTATACAAATTAAACGATATACAACGTGTTAATTTGTGAGCTGAGACAGGCTAGGTGTTAAGCTAAGCTAACCGGCTGTAGCTTCATATTTACCAAACAGACAAGAGAGTGTCAAACTATTCCCTTCAAGGTAGTTCAGAAGCAGTGGGCGTAAGTGATGCTATGGTGTTTTGAATCGTTTTCACTTCAGATTCACTACAAGATATATGTCACTTCAGTTACAATATTTTATGTCTGTCTCTCCTTGGACCTTTAGCAGTTGGAGCTCAGATGAAGCTGTCACCTGAAACATTAACCGTCCTACGAGGGGAGGAGGCCCGCTTTACGTGCAGCACCTCCAACACCCAGTGGACCGTTATGGTGTGGCTGCTGGACGGCACAGTGGCACTCACCATCTCAAAGTTGCATGGTGTCCTGCCATCCACCAACACTAATGTGACAGCTGAGAAAAGCCATTTCTCAAAAGACAGCTGGGTATTTGTCCTGAAGAGCACAGAGAGGAACAACCAGGGACAAGTGACCTGTGACCTCCAGGACTTTGATAGGAAAACAGCAAGCCTGTTTGTACAAGGTCTGTATGGTCATATGTGAGCGTATGTTTGCGTGTGTGAAAGTCAGAAGAGGTATTGTGTGCATGTGTGTGTTTTGAATTGAATTTCAAAGGCTTTTTGTGCAGCCAGGTTCTCTCAGGGATACTCACTTTCTTGCAAACACGAGTATGCACACAACACACACACACACACACATACACACACACACATATGGAAAGGAAACCAAGCAGATGGCAAGTCTCTTGAAAACCATTGCAGTGTGAGAGAGTGCAGAAATAAACTGAATTTAACCTTGACGAGGCAAAAAGCAGTGTGGAAAAAAAAGAAGAAAAAAAAAGAGGTAAATGAAGGGACTAAGCAAAAGTTGTGTAGCTGCTTTGATTCTGTCCACCCACACACTGCTCTCTCTACTAAAAAAAAAAAAAAAGACACAAAGAATCAGAGAAAAAAAAAAACATAGCATTTGTTTGTAGAGTAGGGTTCAGAGAATGAAAGTTTTCTGCTGCACTAGTGCCTGAGTGATCAATCATGGTGTATATCACGGGTGGGAAATCATTTGGGTCTGGGTGGTGGAGTACAGTTACCCTGGCGTGTTTGATGGTTCTTGTGACATTGTTAATGACAGTGTGGGTGTGGTGCCGAGGACAGGAATCGATTGGCCCCAGATATAAATACCAGTTGGAAAGTGCTGAACTCCATGGCAGTCAGAACAGGCAGCAGCTACAACCAATCTCCTCTCCTCTCCTCTCCACTCCTCTCCTCTCCTCATTTAGTGTTTATTATGCAGATGCTGTGCCAAAGGGGTTATGCTGTGTGAGGAGGACTGGGTGACACATTTGCTGAAGAGTTACGAGTCAGGACTTGATAAAAATCTGTTGTTCTCTGCACTTCTAGATGGAGTTGTTATCTGTAGCAGGAACTGCAGTGAGAACCAGCATTTTAACAAGCGGGATTTCCTTATAGTAATTAGAAAGAAAAACACATCCAAAACAACTTAGAGTCATTTCTGCACTTCATTTGGCCCCATCATTCACAAACATTTTCATTTACATACAAATTAGGGACTGTACAAAAATGATGGGTGGAGGGGAAGATCAGAAAAGGGTTTGGGGTTATGCAGTTTAAATTTTTGCTTGAAGGGAGGGTAGTCTGAGTTTTTTGGGAGAGCACAGAAAGATAAATCTATATTTCCGCCTTAACTTGTGGAATTAATTAAATTGAAAAAAAAAAGTCATAAAATAGGTAAGGTGAGAATTTTGTTTGTCCTGCCATGGTCATCTAGCTAACTGGACCAATATGCCAGTGTTGATAAACACACAATGGATCTTACGGATCTTAGTGATTAAACATTATCACTTCCAGTTGCTCACACATTCACTCAAATCTGCATTATAACAACATTAAACCAAGTTAAATGTGTCATATAAAGATGGCCTATGTTATAATTAAAGCTCAGCATTTTTACTATATCTGGCTGGAATATTTATTATTTTGCTATACTTATCATAAATTTGGAAATTCTGTGAAAATGATTATTACATGAATATATTAAGATTTAAAATTAGATTTTAAAATTCTTTGTCACTTTAGCAGTAAGAAAAAAGGTTGTTCCAATACAACCAATCCTATATTTAAGAAGAAATGAATGGATGGTGTTGATGTTTCTTTCTCTAGGTCAAATTAAAAAAAAAAAAAAAAATCTAATAACAGTATGCACAAAGTGAACTGAGAGCTCAGCTAAAAAAAAAAAAAAAAAAAAAAAAAAAAAAAAAAAAAAAAAAAAAAAATCAGCGTGGAAACATCCGCTCTGCAAAAAGCGAGAGGAAACAAAACCAATGACCCATCGCCTCCAATATATTATGGAGAGAGCCCTCATTGCTGCCAGTGCCACAAATCCCCACTGACATATGCAGCCATTAACAGTAGTGTATGGTGAATCAGGCCCTCCAGTGTAGATGCAGAGGATCACTATGGCCTGACACAGCCTTTGAATTAATTGTGCATCCTGGCACGCCCAGTTAACAGTCAGCAACTCTGCCTGTGATTTGTGTACTGCAGCTCAAATATACTGTTGGAATAGAGCCACAAATCCACACAGGCCTGGTTGACTCCGTGTGCTACCATCCACACTCCCTGCTTTAATTGTCCAATATGAAGATGGTGTAAATATGACTATACGCTCCCGCTAGCTCTCGCCGCTCCTTCTCTGCTTATTCCTCTTACTCACTCCAACTCAAATACACAAACCTTTCACTTGAACAAATCAATATGCGCTCATGACTATAAAGAGGATCTGCAGATGGCTAGAGCTGCAGAAAAGGAGAACACTTTGATATAAATCAGAAGAGTGAACATGCATGTGGTAATTGTAGGGGAGTAGTGCCCCTCTCATTTGCAAAAAATTCACACCCAAACATAAAGTGCCCATGTTATATACTGTTCATGTAACACACACGCATACACACCAATCCTACACACACACACGTAAAAGTCTATAAATATTGCCCTCAAAGTGGCAATTTCCCCTTTGACGACCCCTGCTGAAAAATCACCGAAATTAAGAATTCGCTGGGGGCTCACGGCCTCTCAGAGCCCGCCACCGCAGCCCACAGTCTTCAGACTTTCCCTTCAGTGATTAACAAACCTTATGAAACCTTATTTCAGGGATCACTTAGATCGGAGCTTTGGGAGGAAGTGCTGATGTCATTCTTTTTCTATTCAGATGTATCAATCAGCCGTGATCACCCAGAGCCCCTCAGTCAGTACAAATGAGGCTGCTGGTTCCTCGCCAACACTTTATCCACCCGTGCTGAGATTCTATCCAAGAGCAGCTGGAGTCCACTATCAGAACCGGTCTCTGTAAGAATTGGACGGTACGATGTTTATGACACCAAATCAGGCATCAAATAAAGGCCCCTGGAGAAAAGGGACAGCCAATGATTTGTACTAAACATCTGAGGATATGAAACTAAATCACCACAGACATGTCATTCGCTTAGACAAAGCACTGACGCTTCTGTAATTATCTTTCTGTCTATAGCAATTGTCTGTTGCATCCACCGCCTTTCATTCTGCTAGATAATAACTTCAAATGTGAGATACTGTATCTCCCAGGGCCTTAAGTGGCTTATTTGGCTGTCAGGGAAGGAGATGAAGGGGAAAACGCATTCGTCAGGCAACTGAGACTTTTGAGACATGCGATCAATCACCCGGGACGAATGAAATCCATCTTCAGGCCAACTGGAGAAGTGATGCTCATCTTTGGGTAAAGATAAGAGCATGAAGCTGCATGAATTTCAAAGGAGACTGTCGATGAAAATCAGTTAAACCTACTCACACTGGTGCATATGCATGAATATACAGGCATACATACAGTATACTGTGGATGTGTGTGGGCACATAAAAAAGAAAAAATTCAAGTTTGTGAATGTACTTTCTTCTGATTGCAGAAAAGGGCAGCGTGAAAGTCTTTGGGGACAATAAGTTGGCTTTCCAGGGCCAGTCAGTGCTGTTTGAATGCCAAGCAGTAGGCTGGTACCCTGAGCCCAGTCTGCAGTGGCAGGTGAACGACAGAAAGGTAAGTACATAACTGCAACCAGACATGCTCATCATTTTCATCTTTATAGTAAAATAGATCAACGTTTTGGGGATTTTCCTTATCTAAACTGAGGGATGAGGATAGATGATGTTGTACGCTGTACAGGTTGTAAAACCCCTTTGAGACATGTCACTTTGAGAACTTAAAAAGCAATTTTATATTAGAAACCCTAATCAAAATACACTAATGCCAAAAAATTGTTTATGTGACAAAAATTTCACAGCTGCTTTATTTTTACTTACTTAATTTCTACTTACTTTACTTACTTTTTACTATTTTGTACTGCTATCTATTTATTGGCTGTAACTTACCCTAATACAAATAAAATGTACTCAAGTGCATTGAGTTTATAGTATCCCAAAAGCCCCAAAATTATGTTAAAAACATTTTCTTCATTGCCTCTTTCAAAACTTATTAAAACATTTTACTCACAATAATTCACAGTTAACATTTAGACTCAAAACTACTTTCTTCTCAAGTATATCTATGAAGTATATTTGGAAGGGGTGGCTTCAAGTCTCTTCCTTTGGGAAACTGGCAGGTTGTCACGGTGATTAGTGCACTGCTTTTAGAGGCGATGAGAGGAGCTGATTTGATTAGTAAAGTCCATCCCTTTTACTGTACTGTACTTGTAATGTATTTTTGCTATGACAGTACATTCTGTCCTGCCTCTGAATAGAGTGGGAGTGGTGCTGTCAATGCAAGTTGTTCTTGTTCCTTAGGCTGAACCGATGCTAACAAATCTGAGACAGATCCCTCACCTTCATAAAGCTCAACTTTTTAAAACTTTTCATTTACAAAATGTGACAGACAGACTCACCCTCAGTCCTATACAGTAAACATTTATGGGTGAACTGCTCCTTTAAGCTCAGAAACATTTGGCGTACTTACAGAAAAACTCTGAAAAAGTCTGGCAAGTTAGAACGTAGTCATCCCAATTAGAATATACTGTAAGTGATAATAATCGTCTCTCTCTCTGTGGGGAATGGTGTGGAGGTGAGCCAGGGTGAATACAACATCAGCAGTGAAGAGTCAGGGAAGAGCCTCTTCACTGTGAGCAGCAACCTCAGTGTGACGGCGGCAAAGAGCTCTTATGTGTGCTGTCTGGCCTCCGTGTCTGCCCTCCCCACGCCACTGAAGAGCAGCGTCCGCCTGACAGTGGGTGAGACTGTAACACAGCCATCGTGTTTCACATTAAAATAATGCACACACACAAATGCACAGTGAGAGCCGTCTGTCAAGCCTCTCTTTGTTCTGTCCTAGTTTAGATCTGTCTCTACATTTTGTGTGTTTCTCTCTCATCTTTTTTTTTTTGTTTCATTTTGTTCTCTCCCTTCTTTTTGGGATGCTTGTGAATCATCACTCAGCATTATTGTTGAAGGGGAGAGTGGAATAGAAAGTAGCTGCCAGATCAACACTGCATGAGTTTGCATCACAGCCACTACAGCGGAGCTGAGGTTGCAAACCTCTCTAAGGCCCGCAGCTTCAAAATACAAATGTTGCATTATTATGTTAGTAATGTTCCCTTTGCAGTTATGGCTGTAACATTCTCTTGAAACCTAAAAATTAAAACAGGAAATTAAACACAGCTTTCTTTACACTAGGTCGGCAAATCTGTGATTGAATTGCAAGGTAAAAACACTGCTTCAGCGTTTTTTTTTACTAAAACACTGATGTGACCTTCTCTCCCTCAGTTGCAGAGGTGGTGCAGGAAGGAGATGACTGCACAGTCCCGCTGGCAGTAACGGCCTCCCTCTCTGCTCTGCTGCTGCTCCTCCTGCTCTGCATCTGCACTGTCCTCTGTTACAGACAAAGGAGACAAGCAAGTAGGCACTTTTCTCTTCCTTAAATTGCTCTAGGTGAAAAAAAAAAACCTCCCCTCCTCCCCCTTCCCTTTTCCAGTACAGAAACTGTGATTAAAGTATAATGAAGGAGATAGGTGGTTACACGCTGTGACTCGGCACTGCCCTGCGCTGGCCTTCACCAAGGGCACACGATATTTTTTCTGACAAAGGCAGAACATTAGTTGTCAGCAGAAAGCTTTATTTCTCGGGCAACAGCAGCGCACAAAGATGTTAGAGAGGTATGTGCATGAGTGCAGGGCTGGCAGTTTGAATCCCGAAACAACTGGGAAAATCAAGACAGGAAGAAATAATGACTATCAATCCTGAACATCTACTGCAGAGGAGCAGGGCATGGTCCAGGCATATCACTAGTTGGACAGTTTGTGCAAGGCAGCTTTCAGGTGTTCAGTCCAACTGAAATTAAATTGGTTTCTTTTGCTAGAGCATACAGTGAGTCAGATGCAGCAAACTTAACAACTTTAAAAATGTACTTGCATGTGTAATTCTGGTCAGTTTAGATGCTGTTGTGGTCATTACTCATCCACTTGTAAGCTACAGTTTACAGGGCAAGTTTTGTCACTACATTCCCCTGCTGTGTCTCCATCTGCTGGGCTGCAGCCTGCTGGCTCCACTGTCAACTATTAAGTTAAATAAATCACTTGAACATTAGGTTTGTCTGGAAAAGACATGACTAAATGTGATTTTGGCAAGACTTGAAAGTCTGAAATCTAAGTTTTTTTTTAAAGTTTTTACTGAAGTAGCATACCTTACCTCATTTGTAATCATATTCATTACACAGTGTAAATTTATTTCCTTGGGCATCAGAAACTGGACAGTTATGGAGCCAACCACGGTGAAGAATAAGTCACGGCGGAAAAACTAGTATATCTTTGTTTGTGCACTTTATTTTGTAATTTCTATTTTTCATTATTTTTTGTTAGTTGTTATAGTTTGAAGTTTGTCCTACTGTACTTTTAATGTGCTATTACAGTATATGAACTACCAAGCTAGTAACAGTTGTTTCACTCCCATAGGACCTGCAGCCTCTTCACTGCTGGTGTTTGATTTAATAAAAGTTGTTGCAGAAAAAAGATAGGTTGTAATTTCAGTGAGCCTCCCCTGTATAAATAAAAGGGGCTGTGTCTCGGTCCTGGGTTTATATCCTTAAACCTTGATAGTCGCATTGGTGGGAGCATTCTGATAAAGGCTGAGATGTGAAAACAAGTTGACAGTTGTGTGTTGGGAATGCAGTGGCCTTGGACAGGATATCAACCTGTTTGCTAAAAGGATTACAGTTTTTGGCACACTGGCAGAAATTGTACCTTGGGGAATGAGAGGTTCTGAATCACACCTGGTTCGTGCCTGATGAGTCGGTATGTTTGACTGAAGCACTGTGCCACACAGAAAGGACACAGCGTATCTCACAAGTTAGTTAGTCCAACAAAGGAAGTCAGACAGTGGTTTTTTTTAACTCTCTTGCTGAGTTAGATTAGGAGATTAATACCTCTCTCACATCACACATCTACTTCTCATCAAAAAAACAAAAACAAACCCTAAGCATAATTCCCAAAACTATTCCTTTAAGAGTGACAAGTTGAACTTTTGTTTTTAAAGTTGAAAGGTGACTAAGGCAGCACCAACTCTTCCTTCACAGCCCTCCAGGTCTTGCATGGGTCAGGAAATGCTATAAACCCATTAATAAGGTTTTAAAATCACCACACAGTGAGACAGTTTTACTGCAACTCTTTTGGAGCTCATAACCCAACCTGGAATATTTGTGATGTGGCCAGGCTACTTGTCACCTCTCCAAGCAGAGAGGTCGATACCTTGGCGAGGTGCGGAAGTGCAGTGGCGTGATGTTGTAAAAAGCCTGGCCAGGAAAGCAGGACGTTGCAGAGATGTTTCCTGAGTGCCATCTCAGAGGGGATCGTTGCTCTAGCACAAGGAGTAGGAGGAGGCCTGTTTGTGCGCGATAACAAAAAGTGGCCCTGAGTCACACATTAAGAAGTCACTGTAATCCCTGTGACTGATTCTGGACCATTGCAAATCATGGCCATGGTTTAGAGCTAAGGGATTATCATAAAGCAGGTGTGACCTTTCTCCTTCGGCAGCTGATTCCGTACCTGAAACGTCTAATACCTCCTTCACCGTCGTCCTTGATTCAGTCTCAGTATCGTTAATGTAACAATCCCTGAGCAAGTTAAATTAACTTCATGAGGAGGTTTCACATGTTAGAGGATGTGGCTTGCTTCCAAGTCACTAAGCTTTTCTTTGGGTAATCCACCTCAATGGGGAGCAATGTATGCTTTGTAATTATTTAAAAAATAGAAGGGATCTAATATAGGCCCCCTCAAAGACTTTGGCCAGCATGACAGCAGGGATTTAAAATATAATGACAAAGGCAATTTCTCTCCCTGTTAAAGGAACACTTTATACCTCTCCTGGGGCAAGCACCATCTGCACCATTGTTATATTGTTGTATTTTTGCTGTGGCCAGGAGGACCTCTGGCAAAGACAACCATGAAGCCGTGTTACAAAACTCATTAACACTCAGCTCCAGCTTTCACTGTTGAACTGACTGGAGGCTATGATAGTAGTGCAGAACCCAAAACTAATAAACAATAGGACATTTACAGCTTTCATATTGTAGATGCAGTGAGCTAGCACAATGGGTCTGTGGTCAATGCAGTGAGAATGATTAAGTTAACGTCTGATGTTCTGTAAACTTTATGCCTCTTTTTTTTTTACCTTTCAGAACCAAGTCCACAGGCGGCTATATGGTAAGTTTTAAAAGCTCTTTTTCTAGACTCATTCTGCTTTATGAGGCTATTTTTAAACAATGAACACGTTGGATTTTTTCACTTTTCTGAACTAAGAAAAAGAACTTTGAGACAAACTGTGGCGTCTTAAGTGAAAGTGACTTTCTCGTGGAGGGAGAAGCTTCAAATAATCTGTGGCAGAAGCAGAGACATGCAGGCCTGGCTGTGTTGAGCTCCATTTATACTTTACATAAGCTACTATAATATGAGGCCTCAGCGTGAATCTTAGTTAATACATACATCTTATTTCTGAGCCTGAATGGACTTTTATTGTTCCTGATAATAAAAGAAAACTGAAGACATGAATTTGAAATTGCATGCATTAAATAGCCATTACAGTTTGTAGCAACTTAATTAAGATTCAAATTGTCATTAGCTCATTTAAGAAGATATATCACGCATTGTATTTGTCAGCACTTTTCATGCAGCTGAAATACAATTTATAGCTTTTCCACTGAGCACACTGAAGAGAGAGTTGAGTACATTGGTTGGGGCTAATAAAATGCAGTGATAAATGATGATGATGTTCATTTTTTATCTATCAAAGCACTTTATGATGAAAACAATGCAGCAGCCTCTGATACAGTGCAGCAGCTTTATGTGAAAGTAAAATTGTCTGTTCACCGCAGCATAGCCTCTGACAGCGTAGCTCTGCCGTACCCCAGCTAAAGGTTACTTTTTCCATTGGACCGTTCATTTGGGTATTTGCAGGTTCGACCAATCAGAGGTTGGGAAACGCTCGGTTGCTGAGGTGACAGCGGGGGAGGTCAACCTGGGATACTCTAGCGAGGGCCCCACAGGTAAGAGAGCAACATGTAGTTCACCATGACAACTACAACTGTAAAACAGAATGACACTGCATATCAGAGAGTAAAGAGAAATATTTCAGTAATTTAGTTATAGTAAGTAGGTTACTACTATGCTAACTGCATACGTAGGTCACAGTTTTAATACCACTTGATCAACAATTACTTGATGAGCTACAGAGGTTTTAGTTAACATGTCAGGCTAATATGACAGTAGTAAGTTTATAGTTTCCTCACAAACCTCTATAGCGGTCATTTGTGGCACATCTCTGCTCTGCTTCTGACTGGTCACTGGTAAAGGTCAATGAACTTCATAGATTACTGAAAAATACTGCTTCAGCCACTTTAAAGGACCTTTCCAGTGTGTTTGCATCTGTCAGCTTTAGCTTCTTAACTACAAATTATGAAAACTTTACATTTTACAATATTCTTTAATGCATTCTACCTATTTTTCAGGTTTCTGGTTGTTTGTTTACTATAGTTTCAGGAATTTATTGGTTTCATGTCATTTCCATACAATATGAAAATCAATATTTTGCGTAATATAAAGTCATGTAACTGAACATAAAATCTGTATTTTCATTTTTTGTCAAAGTTAATGGAGCTATTTGGAAGTTTTGCAATCGCTACATAGCCAACATTAGCATAACAAACTTCATTCCTTTACTCGCCAATAGCTGTTTCCAGCGGTGGAAAGGACCACCGGTCTTTTCTTCTACTGAAGTTAGCATGCTAACCAGCTAGCCATGGTCTGTCTTGTGACTTTCCCATAGAGACTCACTGCAGCCTCCAATCTGCCCAACTTTGACAAAAAATAATACAGACGTGATGTTCACTGTGACTGATTACACAACTCAATCATATTTCAATAGTCTGCTAATATATTTTGATATTGTACAGAAAGCAGTGGAGGCCAATGGATGTGTGGAATGGCAGAAATTTTCTGCACACTGCAGAATGGTTTACAGGATAGTTAGCTGTAATATTGTGGTAAATGGACTAAACATCCAAAAATGATTGGTTTATCACCTTATTATTTATTAGTAACATACAGTGAACTTCACAGAAGTATTAGCCTATCTGGGTGAGGTACTTGCAAATTGGCTTTAATCAAATGGTCAATCACAGCTAATTGAGCAGCTGCAAAACACAATGCTGGTTTCAAAATCAAGCAAATCATATTTAGTTACATTTTTTAATTCTGTTTTTCAGACAGAAACAAAAGATAAATTTAAAATCAGGATGCCGTGCCTACTTTGTACACATCTCAGACCTCTGAGCCACTAAATCGCTTGAATCCTACTATTTTGCTGAGGTCTGAGCTGGTGGGCTGTAGCTGGTCAGAGGGGCTGTGAGGTTAGATCAGGCTAAATTGCTGTTTTTCACCCCACAGATGCAGATTACAATGCGGTAATCACGGCAACTCATAGCCAGATGGACTTTGCCAGCTTTCGCAAGGTACGTTAGAGACAGAGAAGAAGGTGAGAGGGCTGAGCGAGAGAGAGAGAGAGAAAGAGAGAGAGAGAGAAACCAATAGAGGCAGAAATCGACTGAAGCTGAATAATGCATTCAGTCATTCTGCAGCTGGAGTTCCTGCTTCTCTCACACTGATGAGAACAGGAGGGAACTGCACCGCTACGCTGTCTCATGTCAGGTGGCCTCCCATCAGACAACTGAAACTCAACCACTGTTGAGTAAATCCAAAATTGTAGAGGTTCTCAAAATCAGCACCATTTTTAGCTTACAGGGCACTTCTAAGCAGCTCCTCCATTACTGTGTATGATCCAAATATTGTGATGAACTACAAGTGTACATGTAGGACTAAACTGAGACCTGATTGAGACACAAACTGATAAAAATACATGCTGTGTATCCTGCACGTTTTCATTGGCCTAACGTGATCCCAACATGTTCATGTTGAGGTAATTGTGCCTCGGGGAGTTTTTAATGTGACTGACTAATTGATTGTCACACTGATTTTGGATAAAATACTCTATTGATACTTTGTGTAAAATCCTGGTGTCTAATAATGAAAGGCGGAGGGACAACTGCACTCTTCTGGACTGGGTTTTCCCCAATTACCTCTGATGTGGAGCAGCTCTGACTTGAGCGCACAAGTTCAGTTCAGACTCCCTGTCTTTAAAGTAATGAACCAGGTGCTTTAAATTTGGTAATAGGATTACCTTATCTGGAGGTACTGAAGGTGAAAGACAGCCACTTTTAGAGCCTTTAAGGCAATAGCTGTCTTCAAGCTGTCTTCAGATATGTCTGAGGGTCATCATACACTGGACAAAGACACAGTATCACTGCTGCACTCATGTACGATGGTGTTGTTTCCAGGAAAGCTTTCAGGATAGGAATCTTAGTTTGTAGCCTTTTCCTGTGACTGTTGTCCATCGACAGTGCTGCAGAAAACTACCTGGTGTATTGCCACTAAGAGCTAAATTTGATGGTGTTCTCCAGGCCCCTGATGTTGTGCACTGCAGCAGCCTGTCTGTACACAGTGAGAGCCAAGAGGAGGAAAACTACAAGAACATCAAGAGAATTACCACAGTTTGAATATGTTTATTATGATGTTATTTGATGTAATAAACATGATGAAATGTTATTGAAAACAGTGTATTATTCTGATGCGCTCACCAGTGTTTGTATTATATAACTGACATTTTTATAAAGGTAGGTGCTAATATTATGTGATCTTGAGCTGTACAGCACGGTTTCTGCAAAGATATTATCACCTTTGGTGTTTTTTAATGAATCCTCAAAATAAAAGTTTTTGAATAAATTACATTGTATTTTTTATGTACAGTAAATGTTTTATTGTGTGTTTCTTGATGATCTTAAAGCTTTTATCTACCTTAGACTTGAGCATTTTTTGGGAAAATTCTGGTTTATCATAACTTGGGTTTTATTTTTGTTGCTTTGCCCATCATTTCTGTCAGTTATCATAACAATGTACTCGACAAGTTGATTGCTGAGCAATAGAAACACAATGAAATTGATAAAAATTTGATTGGCAGAGGATAAGTGATATGTGATTAGTTTTCAGTTATCCATCCATCCATCCATCCATCCATCCATCCATCCATCCATCCATCCATCCATCCATCCATCAAATATGATATATCAAGATTGACTGGTAAATCAAGAGCTTTACCCTCCAGCTAAGCTCCTTCTTCACCACAACAGTCCAGTACAACGGTCCAATACAATGGTCCAGTAAAATACTCGCCAGTAAAATACTGCTGCACCGATCCGCCTGTCAATATCCTGCTCCATCCTTCCCTCACTCATGAACAAGATCCCAAGATACTTAAACTCCTTCACTTGGGGCAGAAACTCCATCCCAACCCGAAGAGAGCAATCCACCATTTTCCTGCAGAGAACCATGGCCTCAGACTTGGAACTGCTAAACCTCATCCCAACCGCTTCACACTTGACTGCAAACAGCCCCGGTGCATGCTGGAGGTCCTGGTCTGATGAGGCCACAGAGCACCACATCATCTGCAAATTACAGGGAGGGAATTGTATACTACAGAAAGTAGACTAGAGGTCAAAGAAAACTGTGATAAATATTACGGTGGTGAGTAGTATATGTCACCACGTTCTGAGAACGTAGGGAATAATTTGGTGAGTGCAGTGTCATTATTGCTGATAGAAAGAAATACTCTGATAGAAATAATTGTTCAATAGTTGTAATAAGCCAGAATTATCTCTTAGCTCATCCTCCCTAGTTCCCTGGCGATCTTTATCACCTGGATTCCTGACAGAGAAATATGGAGGCATTCAAGGGAATCTGACTGAGCTGTCGTTTGTTGCTTGATATCCAGATTACTGTTACTGTTAGTGTCTGCCTTGGCACTACTGACTGGTGAGGTTTGATGTGACTCTCTTCAGTTTTTTCTGATAGTCCCTCACAGAGTGAACTAGGCGAATATCATAATCATTTGATCCAAGGGAGAGTTTCTCCTCCAACAATACCTCATCATACATTACTGTAGTGCCACAGCCCATTCCATCATTTTGGTCCAATCCTGTTTTCAGGGAAGCAATAATCCATTATATGCCTCTTTTTCCATTCCATATGTGGTGGCGTCTCAAACTCAATTAATTTCCCAGTCATGGAAAGGAAATGGTTATAAAATGCAGCATGAATGGTAAAGACTGGAGTGCAAATTAACACTGTGTGACTATGTGCTGCAATGAGAACGTTGTGGTGCTGAGTTTCTGTGTTGTAATGCACAGAATAACAGATTTATCTCTGCGTGAAGTGGGCGGGTGACATAACATTTGCATTTCATAATAGTAAAGGATGGAGTTGAGTGGAGTGGTGGAGATGGAGGTATATGAATCTCCCAGACACTCTATAGTTTCACCAGCATTGCCTTTATTAACGGAGTTGGAATATATTAAAAATTTGACATGCCTATTGCTGGTGTCCATGAAAGAATAGGCCCTGAAGAAAAAAGGAAAAAAAACCCCACAGGAACTTAATGTACTGCTGCAGTTCATTTTCCTGCCGACACCCATGTATTATTTTTCACATTTCAGAAACCATCTCCTCTAAGTTAATTAAATTACTTACCACATGGGTCATTATCATTGTTTGATAATGTCACAGTGTCTAAGTAAAAAATCTGTACCAATGGAGAAACTGAGAAACTGTCTTTTTCTGGATAACGCTTTGACTCTTTTCATAGTAATGCCTCATTTGTCATCTCTCACTACTACAAAGGCCTTGAAAGGAAATGGCAAAGCACATAATCAGCAGCTTGTATTTTGTTGAATGGGAAATATGCTTTCATTTCACTGAGGGCCAATGCACATTCAGATTGGACCTTTCAGTTTTAGACTTGATTTATCTCTACTGGCAACCATTATTAGCTGAATATGAATGCGATCCCAGAGAGCGGCATAGTGGCTTAATGTCTGCAAATACAACCTCTGCTGAAAACAAATGCAGTTATTTGCAGTGGGCTCAATTCTGAGGTTGTATTTCATCATATGATAACAAATGTAGTATGGATGAGGAATCTACAGGGTGGTCAGAGGTCAGGATCAAGAGTGAGGACTGGAGGTGCAGTTATCTCTTATGTATTTTTAGGTGAACTGGATTTATTTATACTGTCTCCAGCCAGATGATGGACTCAAGCAGTGTGATAGAAAACAGGAGTCTCGTCTTTTGTGTCAATTGGGCTGAGGGTAAAAAGAGAAAGAGAAACAGATTTATACCGTGGGATGTAAATAAAAGGCATATACAATAAACGCACAGAGGCTGACATTTCACAGAATTCTCCCCTTGAATTGTCAATTATATAGTGACAGCATGCATGCCTGCATTATTGAAAATAGCACGCTGACATAGTTTCCTGCTATTCTCTATCACCAGATGGCTGAACCAGATCTTCACTTTGGAAATCACATCTCGCCAGTGCATGTGAGGAAAGTGTTTGTCCTCTCTCTCTCTCTCCCGCTACGCTTTCATCGTCGCTGCCTTCTGTTTACTCGCGCCAAACACCTGGCATTGAAGCAGGCAGGCTATTAAATAAATTAGGTTTCTGACAAAGACATGCGCAAAATGAGAGGCCTATTACATGACCTGCGTTGGTGTTTTGTTTTCCAGCTTAACCTTACCCTTCCCCGGGGCTTACTTAGGGTGTCGGTTACGCTCCACAAAGTGGTGTGCTTGTATTGTTTGGAGGCATCTAAAGCTCACAGAGCCTGCCAGGCCAGGGCCGGTCAGTGTCTGCCTTTCCAACAGTGAGGCTGTAACAAGGCCCCTCACTTTCACCTCAGCCATCTTCTGGAGTCCCCGTCACTCATTCGCCGTCTGCCCTGCTCCTCCTGTCCGTCACAAACCGATCTCCTCCTCATGTCACTGTGTGACACTACAGTTACACTGCACATGCTCAGTCTCCAGTGCCACTCTGGCTCCCAGTCTCTTATCTCAGTGTACAAACTTCTTGAATCTACAAGGGACCACCTGTCAGTACAGCAGGTATCTCCCTCCTTCATGCATGCATCACAGAAAATTTCAGAGTGGAACAGAACCATCAGGGATGGCGAGAGGGGAGTCTGCTGCTAGGGTGCACCACCCTAGCTACCTCAAGAGTTTTCTGTTGGCAATTAGCAAGAAGCCACTGCACTCTTTTTTTGTGTATGGATAAATACATGGAAACTTTAGCTAATGGCTCTCTGGAGTACAACATGATGTCTCCTGTGGCTTGTTATATTCTTCCACTTCCTGTTCGTCAGGGTCCATTAGCAGTCCAGTCACTGCTCTGCTGTAGGAGAAGACGCAGAGCAGAGCAAGGACATTAAAGCCACACATTTAGAAATATCTTACTGCCAGAGTAGCATTGCCTCCTGTTTGTGTTTCATTATTTGTCAATTTAAAGGTTAAACTGTAGATATTCTATATTTTTGTTATTGTCAACAAAACCAGACCGAAACCAAGTGTTTCACCATCTCTCAACACTTTCCACTGGCTCATACTGAGGACGTAAATCTTTAAAAAAATGGTTCACAAATATGTAGTTTCATTTTTAAAAAAGATTAAGTAATTTCCTAAAACAACTGGACAATGTAGTTTTTAGCAAACATTATTCCACCTGGAGCACAAAATGCATTTGTTGGGGACTATTTTAAAAGAAACAAGGTGCTCTTTGCTAGTTTATAAACTATAGATTAAGACTCCTCAGCTAAAGTGAGCCAACACATAGGTGGCGACACCTGCACCTCTGTTATCACTGAACTTTGAATACAGGAGGCCACAAGGACTCCACTGTTACTCCTCCGACATAAATATGATAATGGAACATAAACCCTGAGAGCACTTCATCATCGGCTTCATAAATATTTATTAATGCACAACAGACCCCAGTGACATGTAAAAGCTTCGCTGCTTCAGAATGCCACTGCGCTGATTGACTTGAATTAAATGGGCCCTCTTGGCACTGGTCAGTGCAAATTAAGCAGTTCCTGCTTTGTTTGGGCTCTGGAGGGCCAACACTGGTAGAGCACCACTGATGAATAACTTAACACCTCCTCTCATTATTGAGAGTCAATGCTTTCAAGAGCGCCGTAGCACGGGGCTCCTGCTGAATTAAAGGCCTTCAAAAGTAACTTTGTGCCACTGTATTATGTGTCTATGGCCATTACCGGCAATTGAGGCTAAAATCCTTGACACAACCTTGTTAGCATAGGATACTCTTGATTAGCCGTTTAATGGGATTCTGTGAAGTGTTTTCGCAGACTAATCACCACAGCGCACAGTTAAGAGTTGTTCAATGGTCAGTATTTAAAAAATAGAAAAACTGATTATAATGGAGTTACTTGTCTTTTATGTGGGGTCCCTGTGGCTGATTAACTGGCCACCCACTGCTCTACCCATGGCGGGTAGAGCAGTGGGTGTCAGCGGTGGCCGCAGTCTGCAGCCTGGCTGAGCAGTGCATCTCCTCTGCCTCTGAGATATTTCCAAACCCATCCAGTCTCTCTGTGCGTGTGACTCACTGTGCTATGTCAGATCACATCCAGTCGTTCATATTTGCTAATCTACTGACCTGAACCGTGATTTTCAAACGAGCCAACAATAAACAGTTCAAAAAAAAAAAGAAGCAAAAAGCCATATGCTCAATCAGTATGATTTTCTTTGTAATATTGTGTATTTAAGTAATTACTGGCATCACACCTTTACATTAGATTTTTTTTAATTTCTAATCTGAGTTAGGTGTCTGTGTGTAGACCAAAAAAATTGATTTTCATTTATTTATTTATTGACCCAGTCAAAAATCACTTCTTTAAGGTGAAAAACAGTCTTTCCAAAATCTTTGAAAACTTAATACAGCAATAGACAGGCTGGCTAAATGGTGACCATGAATTCTGGTCTTGGCTGTCTTTTCAGGTACAGTACAGTAATTAAAACATAAAACAACTTATTATTTATTTGTAATAATTAATATTTGGTGGAACCTGAGCAGAACTGACGTTAAACAGGTTGAAACTGGCAAGTTTCAGAGCGTTGCTATGTGCTCTACAGTGTGCCAACACTGCGTGACAGAGACTGAATCTGTAAATTGTAAAATTATATGTAAAATGTAAAAGCTGAGACCTACTGTGGCCTTTATTGTTGACTTCTTTACTTGTTGACAAGTCCACTATTTTCTATGTGTATTTAAAGTGCATTATTGAACTATTTTACAACTACAGCTACTTACCAATTTTAAAGTTTTGTATGTAGTCAGTTTTTGCACTGATTTAGACCAATGATTAATCTGCTGGCTGTCTGAGCTGTGCTCAATAATGATTCTACTCATCTTTGACCAAACTCTACTGAAGGTGAGCTGATGCTGGCCCAGATCAATCCAATATTCCTAATAGACACAGAGTCCTTGTGTGTCACCCGAAGGGACAGGGATGGCTGCGACTGTGCAAGCTCCTTGGGCCCTTTTTTATCATGAGTCCTGACCTGCCCATCTGTCATGGCCGGGCTCAGATGGCAACAACGTTGGCAGTGCAGTTCAGCATGTCAGCGCTTCTGCAGACCACATCCCCTGATAGTCCTGTCCTGATAAATGATATTCAGCTGTCATTGCATGGGCACCCAAAAAGACTTATGCACCAACTCTCTTGTAACAGAAAGCACTTCTCGTAAAATCCAGCACTGACTCGTTGCTCAATCTGACAACCTGTACAGTAGCCTGGTAAAGCAATTCCCACAGAAACACAGGGGCTTCTTCTCTGCCATGTGCTGGGCATCACTTGTGCAGCTGACATATGCAAACTCAAGTAATGCTGCATACATACTTGTGCAAACACACAAGACTAGGCAAGACACGTTTGCTGGACCGCCCAAATAAGTTTTGAGTCTAAATGAGTTTCTGTCAGATTGGTTGCTGTTTGACATTCAGTTTGAGGAAGGGTCACAACGCTTAATGATCTGGCTTTTGGATGATAGGTTGAATTTCTGGTAGGTCAGAAAGTTTCAAATGTTCTAGTGTACCTTCTCCTTCCCCAGGCTTGACTCTCACATGCATCCTCTGAACCCACATATGTAACTCTAGGTTTGGTCTGTTCATAATAATGCAGTGGTATCGCAACCTCACCTAACCAGATGAAAATGCTGGAAACACGTCAATTGTTGCTATTTCAATTAGCAATGACAATATATCAGTGGTATAAGACATAATGTAAGTTCTGCATGTGAAAAAGAAAATGAAGAGAACCAGTGCCTCACATCATCACTGCTTATTGGCATATGAAATTGTATTTGCCACATCTGGTTGACTACATGAACCTAAAATACAATATCCAAAGAGAGCAGTTTATTATTGAAAGCTGGAGCTGACCCTCAAGCAGAAGCCTTTGCAGCAAGTTTGTCAAACAAGTGCAAGATGTGTGTCAAAAGCTGTTAGAGTGAAAAATTAGCTGACTTTAAACAAATAAGGCTGCCGCTGCAATATTCCAAACTGCTGTCAGTTATGCAGTCAATGCATTTGTCATGTTGCCACTGATTTGTGTGTTTCAGTTAAAAAGAGGGAACTGCTCGATTGCCTCCTAATAGCCCAGAGGACATGGTGGTCGATGCGTGCATCATTTCAGAGAAAACCAAGAATTCCACATTGATAGAAAGAATAGAAAAATGTCTCCTTGATTTCTACACAGAGAAAATGAATTGAATGAAAATGCATAATGAATCTATTCATGATTTGCGCTGTTGGTGGACATCATTTTCAAACTCAGATATCTCCAAGCATTTGCAAATCTAAAGTTGATCCGTCACATGATTTTTATATAAAAAAAAGATTTGTCTGCAGTAAGAAAATGAGAATGAGAATGGGAATAAAATGAATGAAATTATTGAGTGCAAGGAAATTCTATTAAATGGCTTTTCAAATTACATTATATGATGAATTTATATTGAATGTCAAATTCAGTTTCATGGCTTAAATAGAGAAAAACAGACATTCATGCAAAGCACTAGAAGTACGACTGTCTGTGGAAATTTTTGAAATGCTTTAAACTTATCTGTGGGATGTGGAAACACTGAATTTCAGGAAGTGGTGTCCAGGCCGAGGGCACATAAGGGGATCATCCAAAAATGACAGCTGTGCCATTTGATAAAATGCTGCAGTGGACTAAGCTGTGCTAGCATGTTGTGATGAACTGAAAGCCTCTTACAGGACGAGCTACACTCTCCACTTGCACTTTTTCACCTGACTCTGCAGTTCAGGAGCCAAACATACAACAGATTTGTCCAACAAACTTCAGATCCGTACTGTAAATGTAGATGCTTATCTGTACCCCTCAAAACATAGCAGCTAATTCCATGATTTGTTAAAATACTTACAGGAAGTTATACAGAGCTGGATTAGAGTCAAAGTTTGGCTCCTTTATTCCAAAAGTTATAATGTACAGTAGAAACACAAACCCTCCTGCAGTCCTCCATGATCTGGCTTAAATTCTTGAGTGTGTAAAGCACACCATTGATTTTCTTTTTTTCCTTCCACTATTTTGAGGCGTAAGGCAGATGAAGTGTGGGTGGCTTTCCTCCCTGAGCATGAGGTGGATGCTCTTATACTGTGTAGTAAAATAGCCTTCATCTTCCCCCGAACTCCCTGGGACCCTGCCTACTGATCGAAACCATCTCCAACATAAAAGATAAAATACAAGCTGAGCAACAAGGATACATGGTGGTGAGAGAGAGACAGAGACAGAGCGAGAGAGCGAGAGAGAGAGAGAGAGAGAGAGAGAGAGAGAGAGAGAGAGAGAGAGAGAGGGAGAGAGAGAGGGAGATGTTGGATGCCATGACACAAGAAAGAAGATGTATCCGTGGAAGAAGCTTTGTATAATTGATACGCTCAACTAAGTCCGAAGACAACTATCTCCAACATGTAGGAACACAGATCAATTATTTACAAGAATTTCTTGAAGAATTGTTTTCAGAGAGTGGTCCATACTCTGAATGACCAAACGAATACACATCTGTGAGAACAACAACCTGCAACAAATACTACTGTACCTCACTCACAATGTTTAGTTGTGTTGTAAATACTACTTTAATTGTATGTTGACTAATGGTATGGTATATTTTTGATTTGTTGTAATTTGTGCTGTAGTATTTTAATACATTACACTGAAAGGTTATTGTGATATTTTTACCACCATAATTACATATAGAGGAACATATAAGAAAAACCCCACAATGCAGTACAATAAGACAATATCAGCTATTAACTACTGACTTAAAAAATGAGGTTCACAAAGATGAGGGAAAATTCACACATATTCCAGTGACTGTCAGGCGATAAAAGTTTATGAGTGTGTGGATTTTCCCAAAGTTTCACAAAGGTGGATTGTAGTACAATGTATAGAGGCGTCGATCTTCCTGATCTCTTTGTGTAACTAACAATAGAATTGCCGCAGCAAAGAGAGAAACCATCAGATCAGGTGAAAGATTCGGGATTACAGAGAGAGAAAGAGAGAAGTGCCTGACTGCATAAAAAGTTTGTAAGACAGTGACCATTGGTTGTACCACCTTAATGTGAGTGCTTCTCGTTTTATCATTGACAGTAGTTCTGTGGAGATTAGGCTGCCTTTGAACTTCCCTGGGGTTCATATTGTACTGCTCCATCACAGACTCCGATAAACCATTGAACCGGCAAAAAATCAGAGACCTGGCCAAACATCTCCTGAAAGAACTGGCAGAAAAATGGACCATTTGAGGCCCCTGATGATCTTGCCAGACCATTTGGCAACCTCAACACTGGTAATTTAAACACTGTTGGCAATATCTAAAACAAACAAACCCATTTTCAGAGACCTAGGAAATCTATCCTGATAATGAACCATGCCCATGTCAATTTAATATATATATATACTTGTATATTATAATCTTTTGCAGACTGTCCTAAAATGCATTTCCTTCTGCTCTATACAAGCCTTTCTAGACACTAATTGCATTTTTGTTGCAGAAGAAACCAATAAAATCTAACAGAAGCCACGGTCGTATTTAGGTTCAGTAGGCTTAATCTTTTGACAGTGACTCCACATGTTCTTTCATCCCTAATTGATCTGTCCTGGTCTCTTCATTCCATCTCCTTTCCTTTGGGTGAATGAGAAATAATTAATTTCCAAACTAATGAGTATTGATAGGCCATCAGTTATGTACCCTCACGCCACGCCAGTCTTTTGTGCCCCTTGTCAGGAGGGCTTTTGCTTCGTTCAGCAATTTGTCTCATAAAATACCAGTTTCCAATAATGTCATTGGGAAGTTGGAGGAAACCAAGGTCTTCTGCCTGTGTAGTAATTAAGCACCAACTCTTCACGGCTGCTCTCTTGCTTGATGCTGAGTTGACTGGTTCTCCCTTTCAGGTCTGTGCTCTGCTCTGTGGCTAAAATACAGCGTTATTCAGTTAATGGGAGGATCTATGACTTCTCTCTTTCCCAGCTGAGCCAAGGACAGCTGTAATTACACACCTCCTCCAGTGTGAATTTTTCTTTTTTTGTGCATGCTGATGAACATCTTGATTTTACACCCTTTCCTCGGAGGAAACGGAGAAGTCAACAGAGAATCACCCTGTTTCTCACAGAAACACTGAACCAGCAGACTTCCTCTGCTCTGTTTTTCTTTCTGTCCTCCCAACCAAACAGAGTGTTTGTTTACCTGCGCATGAAACTCTACGGTCTGATTTTACCTGGCATTTTCAGACTCACAGCTTCAAGTTTTTTATGATGTCTGCTCTCTGTTAAGCCTGTTTCTGGATGTACTGTCATAGTTTTACACAGTTGCTGTTTTGTGTGCAGCATCACGAGGCAATAAAAACACCTAAGCGTAATGGAACAGCTGCTTTTAACAGCTCCATAAATGTGGGAGTGGTAATGTAAAAGTCGTTCTTGGCATGAAAGTGCATCCACAAATAATTTTGTATTTCATAGAAATTGACAGTGTTACAGCTCTGTATATCCACACAAATCTCTCTGATATTTTCACGTAATTCTTGTACAAGATGATGGTATAAATACGGCAATAACCCTTGTTTCTCTTGTCTCCGCTAAAAGCTAACGGCACCATCTTCCATCTCACTTTGTGCCAACTAAACTGCACTGCTATTATTTTTTTAATAGGCACAGAGTAGACAGGAGCCAAAACTGAGAATGGCAAAACACATCAAATATAGACACGTTTATGAGGCATTTTTAAATATATTAGATAACTCTTATTTTGTTTTTGTGCCAATCATTACATACTGAAGATCCAGTAGGAAACAAGTGTAGTGGCCAAGACAGCTGCAATAATAATCAAGTCAATGTCACCATATTAATAACTAAGCAGACTCAAATGCAGTTGTAGTTGATAATGACACAGAGGGAAATTGCTTAAGTAATAATATAAATTCAGAAAGGAAGGTTTTAAAGGAATAGTTCACATTTTGAGAAATACCCTTATTTCCTCAATTGCCGAGCAGCTAAGCGTAAAGACTTAATGTCCAAAATTAAACAAAGTCTTCAATCAGTATTCTAAGATAAGATTCTCCTGACTGTAGCTAGCAACATCTGACAAACACATATGAGAGAGCTAATGGTATTTTTATGTAACTCTTGGCAGGACAGCAAAACAGTGTGTTTCCCAAAATATCAAATTATTCTTTTAAGGAGCAGAGGGTTTTTTTTTTCTTTACATTGTTTTGAGCTTTAGTGCTTTGTTTATTTCATTTTCACATAGCTCAATGTGCGACTTCTCCAGACTTTTCACTTGTCATGACACACAAAGCTGCCTTCGACCCTCAAATTGACTTTGCGATCAAGTGACAATACAGTTATCCTTAATTTGCTATTGATATACATGATGAGAGGGATCGGTTTAAGATGGATTCAATTACTCCCAACGTGTTTCTCCCTGATATGAATAAACAGCGGTATTGCCAATCCATCCATGTGCAGGTGCTGACAGTGCACATTGGTTTGGCCCGGCTCCACTTGTAATACAATTGGTATTGATCAGCAGCACAGACAAGGGAGGACAAATTGAATCCAGACTTCACCAGTAGGCAAAGAGTGCTAAATTCACTCTCAGGACATCAAGTCGGTGGGTTTGCACTTCATTCATCGCTGTCTCTCTCTCTGTCAGGCAGACGTTCAACTGGCGCCTGACATGTAGATAGCGTATCATCACTTTCCTTTGACTGGCAACACTCCTAGTAATTAGCACTAATAACTGCAGTGTACAGAGCTGAGACATAAAATGAACTGTCTGTACTCTGTTGGAGATCCCCACTGGGCATGGCAGCCATGTGCAGAAGGTGAGAAAGGTGTGTGTGTGTGTGTGTGTGTGTGTGTGTGTGTGTGTGTGTGTGTGTGTGTGTGTGTGTGTGTGTGTGTGTGTGTGGATGTGAAAAGGGAAAAGATGGGACGGCAAGTCTGAGCATGTCTTTCATGTACTGCTTGTGCACGATGGCTGAGAATCCAGTTTTTCTAAAAGCATATTGCTCAGCCTTTAAAGGAATAGTTCAAAATTTTAGGAAGTACATCTACTGGCTTTCTTACGGACTTCAATGATTAGATCTCCATCCTTTGGTCCCTACCATCTTCCAACGCTGAAGTAGTGTAGCTGTGTTTTCCCTCCTCTCTCACACAGTATGCATCTCATTAGCAGCACCCTACTTTGTCTTCAGCAAGCTGTGTGCTAATAGAAGCTGATTGGCTCTGTGGCTGTCAGTGCCCAGCAGCTAACACTTATTATAAAAATGGCTCTGCACACTCTTGATGAGGAGGTGTGTTTCACCGTACGCACGGACCTGGCCGCAGCAGCCGACGCTTCACAGAGACAGGGAGCATCACACGAGAGGAGGGTGACGAGGCGTGTGGCAGCGGCTGGGAGTCCCGCAGGAGGAGGGGATCACCAGGAAAGGACATAGAGAGGAAGACAAAAGAGGAGCGTATAGAAGGAGGGAGAGAGAGAGAGAGAGAGAGAGAGAGAGAGAGAGAGAATAGCTGTAGATCATGAAGAAGAGGATCTGAGGGCAGGCGGAGCTGTCAGTTCTCCACTGTGCGAGATTTCTTTACGCAGCTGTCCAGTGGTGTCCGTGCTCACGATTAACTTCGTCATAACAACAAGGAGCTTTGTCTCTGGGCTCTTTAGAGACAACGTCTGTTTAGAGAGTGTGAAGATGCATGCATGCAGACACACAAATCTGTGATGGCTGGCCACATGCAGGAGCTACAGGGTGTATAAAAGTACAAGAGGAGCAGTAATAGCTAAAGAGCAAAAGGTTAACACTCCTCCACGCTGGTTTCATCATTATAAAATTATTAGTCTCTGTAACGTAGAAAAGTAGCTCCTTCCCTCATTACTGTAAAACGCTGCAGGTTTGAAGTGAAATTCTAGCATCCACTTGCTGACATTTCATTTAAATCAATTAATTAATATTCAACTTAAAAAATCACAGAAAAGGAATGTTTGACAAGCTCTTTAATGACAGTGAAGACAAACTAAAGAGTTCTGCCTTGACTGCTTTGTAGATTCATTATTAATAAGTATTTATTAGTAATTAATAAGAGATATCCATGTTGGTTACGAACCATATAAACTGATTATATGAGCTTGCTGCAAATCAGTCTGTGCTGTTCGAGCAGGGGCAGCACAATTTTAACATTACTTTGTACTCACACATCCCAGCATCCCTGACCAGAATTATAAAAAGCTGCCCTTGGAAAGGGGCCGGTGTTGAGTGCTGTGTGATTGTACTTTAATCAAAACGTGTGGAGACAAAAGATGTTGTGCTGAGCGATACAGTGGCCCCAGGCTTACAAACAGAAAAACCTGATATAAGAGAAATGGAGCTACCTCTCTTCTGTAGCTTCCAGCCTTGTACCGAGACTTGGCCCCTGGCCCACGGACAAACCAACAGGCTGAAATTAATTCTTGTGGTTTCAGTCCAGTGAATTCCAACACTGGTGGATTTACTGTATGTACAGGTGCAGCCTATAAAGGTGAAACAACAAAGAACAAAACGTTCAGTTCTAACAAAATAATCATATTAGCATCTCTTAAAATTACATGGTCCTATAATTTTACCTTTGGGTTGTATAAGGAAAGACTAAAGATAATGAAACAGAACCTGGAAGTTGGATTACTACTATAGCTGATCAGAGTCAGACGAACAGGAGTGCGTAGAAGGCTGGGTGGGTGATGGCAAGTGTATTAGGCCTACATGTGCACAGTTTGTGTGTTTGCAACCCTGACAAAGATCACCAATATCGGATGATCCTACAAAAACCAAAAGATTATTTTTCATAACAACTCCTTTTTTTTTTTTTTTTACGTCCAACAAAACGCTTCCAGAATTCTGCAGTGGCACAGCAGATCGGCGGTAAAGAAAATGTGGTTCCAAAGGAAAGGGCTGTTTGACGGTGGGCATTTTTTAGAGGGTGGCCCCCGTCACCCAGCGGTACGTCACTCAGCTTCTGTGCAGGTACTCCCGGCTGCTTCTTTAAATTAAGAGGGTGCCGATCCAAATCTACTGCGGGTAATACACTGACTATGTTTAAATACCTCACACAACCCCACGTCAAATAACCCAAACTATCACTTTAAAGGTGGGAAAGATAAAAAAAAAATGTCTGTAATATTGTTAGGGTTAGGCAACTAAAACACTTGATTATGGAAAGCTTGTGCTTAGCAAACATGTGAACATCTATTTCAGGTATATGACAGGATACAAACATCTGATGCACTACACACTGATCCACGGCCCACACACTATTTTCTACACTGACTTTCATCAAGAGGTGTATAACTGCCCAAAATGGATGTGATTCCAAAAGATACTGGGCTGGTGTTTGTGAGAAGGATGATCTTCAGTTGTCCAGCCTGAGCTACAGCCTCCTACACCTACCATCACTGTTACTCTTTACCTTCCAACAGAAAGTGCCCCAACAGCACTTGCACCATCTCCAGTTTTCTCCTCTCTTTCTACACCTCCAAGTTCTCACAGTCTTCAATCTACTCTTTCCTGATGTTGTCTCAGACCATCACATCCTCTATTCCACTTGCTTTTTGTCCTGGATCAGCTCTCAACTCACCTTGTTTCTCAGCTTGACCAAAACCTTTTCATGTACTTTTATATGAGACATTTTTCTCAGCGTTGTTTCTCTAATTCTTGTATTCACTTTCTTCTGTCCCCTCTTTTGTGTATATTCTACCTTCGCTTCTTTTCTCTCTTTCTCAAAGGCGCCTTTGATCGTCTCTCTCCAGGCAGCCTCCAGGAGTTGGTTGTTCTTCTTCTGAGCACAGAGACTTTCCTTAAGGGAGGTGATTTCCTTTTCTTTCTTTTTCATCTCATCTCTGTCCAACTAAATTTAGTATCATCGTATGTTCTCTACTCTTTGCTTTCCTGATCCTTAAAAACTAGTAATTTCTTCCATGAGAGAGCTCATCATCATTTTATAGGGCTGAAACTGAAAGCTAATTGCTCCTGAGTGTCTTTTGCAAATGTATTACTTGTGTTTATTCAGTATTTCATTAGCTGCACAAATGAACGTTCTGTTACACCTGGCTGAGAAACTGATTATTGTCTCATTCTCTCAAGATCCTACCTGGCTAATTCCACTCCCAACAGCCACATTTACAATGTTGAACAAAGACGATGTGCTGGAAAGAACGTCCAGTTTAAATGAACTGACTGAGTACAGAGCTGATATGGAAAAATATTGTTTGTTGGTACCAGTCAGAGCAAACAGTATTATCTGTGTGTGGAAATTAAAAGCCATGGACACGTTCATGGTGCTAGTACATATCAGGGGTCAGGTTAACTGCAGGCAGCCGTCTGTAATTGCAGATCAGCTTCCTTCTGTGGAGTCTGAAATAACATAACGATAAAGATAAATCACTTCCCTCTGCTGCAGGGTGAATGTGTACGTGTGGACTGATTCGTACTGTGTACTCGACTGTGCACCATATATCTGATGATGTCCCCTGCAGTGCGCAGTGACTGTGAATGATACTTTACACTTTGCTCCTGTTGTTCATACTGTGTGTACTGTGAAACTCTGTAAGCTGTCGCCACGTCTGCACCAGTGTCACCAAGACAAATCTGTGTGCGTCTATTGTTCTCTGCCATTCAAGGCACAGTGAATCGCACTGAATGTGGATGATAGAAACCTTTTTTTTTTAAATTTTATTTATACTAATCTGGTTTTTATTTTTGCAACAGAAGTCACTTAACATGGAGGAACAACATAACAGACTCTTTGCAGAGAGCAGAAATATGGCTTACTTCATCATCAGGGTTTCAAAGTTCAAAGGTCAAAGTATCTTTACTGTCCCTACTATCCTGATTTCATTGGCATGTTCATGTATACATATTCATATATGTAAATGTTTTTCCCAGTAACTTGGAGCACACCTTTCTCACTCAGCGTTTCTCATGTAGTTCATCTTATTTATCTGTGCTTTAGAATTGCAGATGACCTGAGGAAGTAAATCCCATTGGAGTTGGACAAGGCTCTTACTATATTCTGTAGAGATACTGTGCAATGATCTGCAGCTCTCAGCACTTGTGCAATTGCTATATAGATAGTCGAGACCCACAGTTCATCACAGTATAAATATGTCCTCACTGACTATCCCTCTTAGTCTGTCTCTGTCCTGTGTTGTGCTTTAGAAATAATGATGTATTGTATACTAATATTTCTGTCAGCAAATCCTATGTAAATCCCAAAGCCAACAGTGTGTTAGTCCGTCTCTCAGTACTACACTCAACACTGACTCTCAACCCCCGACCCACTGAAGATGTAAATCTTTCCGCTCGCAGATGTTTACTTTCAGTCTCTAGAAAGGCAAAAAATGTCCTTAAATGGCTGAACACTGTAGGTTTTACCAAATGTCACTTAAACAGGAGTAAATAGTGCATTAGTGGGGGACTATTTACAGCTGTGGTTTACTAAAACACACATTTGGTGCTCCACTGAGTATTTACAGCAGCAAGACGGTCTATATGAGACTGATTCAAAATCAACTACATTATCCATGCTCATAGTAATGAACAGGTAAGGGACAACAGTCAAAACCCCAGTGCAGTGCGTGACCTTGGAGTATTACTAGGTACTAAATCTATTCAATAAGGTGAAGGGCAAGAAGATCAGGTAAAGAAGTGCATCGAACATGCAGAGTAAGTGCCAGTTGGGTATGTTATCGTGTTGGGTGTTCGGAGAGGAGGTACTCTCGCAGGAGATGAGTCTTCAAGAGATTCATGAAGATAGAGAGGGACGCCCCTGCTCTGATAGCATTTAGTAGTTTGTTCCACCATCTGGGAACCACAGATGAGAACAGTCTTGACTGTGATTGCCTTGTGTGCAGGGATGGCAATGCCAGACGACATTCTTTGGAGGAGCGCAGTGGTCAAGAAGGAGCATAAGCCTGTATGACTGAGTTCAAGAAGATGGGTCTAGACCCAGAAGTCACTATGAAGGCAAGCGATAGTGACTTGAATTTGATTTGGGCGGCCTTGTGTAGCCAGTGGAGGTCAATGAGCAGTGGAGTGACATGTGCCCTTTTAGGCTGGTAAAAGAGCAGGTGCATTCTGGACCATCAAATATCTTATGTCAGACTCATTTTTCATGTTGTAAAATTGCTCTTATAATGTACTTCTGGAACAGTCTATCAAACTCTTCATGTTTTTGCTAAATGTTCCACTACACTTTACGACTTTTACATTTTCACACAATTGCTTGTAAAAGTTTGATGATGAAGTGACAATAAAGTAAAAACACTGATATAAGTATAAACACTGTATATTTGTATCATTTAGACTATTTATATCACTCGTACAGTTTCTGCTGGGTTTGTGAAGGCATTTATTTTTATCCACATCGCCCTGCAGCAAGAAGGACACTGAGGTCACCCTCTTTGCTCCTCTGTACCAACCTACTGGGCTGAGGTTGGCTTCTTCAGAGAGACAGAGATGAAAGGAAAAACTGTCTGTGCTCGAAATGCTCTCTATGTCTCCTTTAATAAAGATGAGATTGTGTGCATCAGAGAGCCGGTGCATGCTCTACACAGGCGATATGGAAGAGGAACATTGTTGAACACACACCACGTGTTTGATGTCTTATAACTGTCACATATTTTTCTTTCTTCTAAGTACAGTTAACAATCGTACGTTTCAAGTAATGACACATATTCCTTGGTTTTCATACAGCGCATGTATAATCTTTTCATTGAGTGCATGCATTTTTTTCTTCTGTCATACATTCAGTTAGGTTTGTTCGAATTCATCTGTTCATCTTCATCCCTGACAATAACACACTTTCAGGACCAGTCTTCACTCCTCACACATCTTGTGCCAAATCACTTACACCAGTCACAAAACAAGGCAGGACACCGTAAACACACATTTTATAGCAGTTCTTTTTTCAAATTAAAGAAATGAGATTGATTCATAAATATAGAATATAAAAATACTATTATAGGATTCGTATGATCAACAGAACCACTTTTGCACCTGTAACCCCTCATCTCAAAGTGTTTATCCTGATATGATTTTTGTTTTAAGTTTTAAAAGTGATTAAAAGTAAAAGTGATTAAAAGTAAAGGAGAAGCAGTTTTGGCTCCAGACATTTGTTGAGCACAAAAGAGTGGAAGCGATATCATACAATATCACATAACATAATGATATGTACTATATGTGTCATGTAATGATCTTGTGAAATTTTACAGCATGGGTTCATTGTGTGTACTTGGGGCTTTGGAAAATCATTTAAAGTCCTGGAGAAATGTATGCAAAGGTCTACAAAAGGCCTGATTAGCATACATTTACATATACAGTATGTGGCATCAACACACACGCACACACACACACGCACACACACAAAACTAAAAATAGATTCTTTGCAACTCTCTGTGGGAGGAGTATCTTCAATACAAAAAGCACAATAAAGGTGTTTCTTTGGAATAATTCATGAGTCAAAACCCTGATGGAAATATAACAGAGCAGCATCAAAAATGTACACAGAGGAATGGAAATATAAAATACAGGCGCACGAGATCTCACAAAAAGTTCAAAGAAACAGTCCACAACATATTACACATATTACTATTATTAAAACATATTTTTATAGTTTTCCAAGAGGAAGAAATAGAGTTTGTTCATGCGGTGGACAGTATGTTTAGACCAACAAGAAAGATGGAGATGCGGTCGGTGTCAGCTCCCATCCACCCCTTCATGAATTGTCCTTCATCACATCCCTAAATGGCTACAATGATCTGTGTTCTGTGGATGACCTTTGACCTCTGAGGGTGGAATCACATACTTGAGTTCTTCACCTGTGCTCTAAAAAGGAAAATCCACTAAAATGAGATGACAAAAATAGAAAGAAAAGACACAGCCTTTTTTGTTCAGCTGATATAAAATCAGCTAAATGGAAATTTGATATTCAGTCAGTATCGTCTCCAGTCTGATCTTTTCTATTTTCTGCACAAAGCCATACTGCTGTGGCGCTGTAGGACTTCAAGTCATTACCTCCAGAGTGGGTCGACAAGTTTCCCTAACTTCTCTTTAGTTAATGTGCTGTGTTGTTTGTGTCCTGAACGCTGTGAAGGACAACATTAGCTCAGCTATGATGCTACATTCCAGCCATCACAGATTGTGCTGTGCCTTGCTAACTTCATAAGCTTCTACAAAAACCTCAGTACCATCTGCTGCACTTGGCAAAACAAAACAACTTCCTTCCCTCCAACTCTCCTGAGCAGAGAAATTTAAGGACTATTTCTGCTGAACAAAGACCCCCAAAGCCATTTTCAGTGCAAATCCACTCCAGCTTGTCAGCCGCTTTGACAGTTACCCAGAGACACACAGGTCAGGTCAGAGCAGCAGAGATGTTAGGCTTCATTTGTAATCAGTTTCTTCTTCTCCCATCCATCAAGACTCCACTGGGACTTCACTAGAGCTCCAGTGGCAGTCCATAAGGAAGCTGAACAGCCCTCAAATTGCATTCACATCAGAGCTTCAGTCCTATTTCTCTTTGTCCGAAACCATTTCCTTTTAGATGTGCAGGAACCACATAGAGGTCACATCTGGACTTTGGATTGAAGTTGTTCTATTTGACAAACCCTGGCTGTACTGAATTTTACAAATGGATGCACGGATTAAGGACAAATGATAATTAGCTACCTTAATTTGTGAAACTGATGTTACAGCAGATGAAAAGGAGGGGATGGATATGGCTGGATGCAATGAGTCTGATGCAAAAGGATTAAGCCCACTAGAAATAGGCACCATCCTTTCTGATAAGTAACCAGCTCTTTCTCTTTCAAAAAAGAAATTTAATAAAGTTAAAACACAAAGCTCAGTCTCCCTGATGCAATAAATTCAACATGGAGTTATTTGGGAATGTACCAGAGAAAATCTAATTAGCTTATTATACCACAGTAAACCTTTACTGGATATAATTAATCATGCAATAAATATGAGAAGAATGCCACGCACACGTCCAAGCAAATTTAATTTAAAAAAATTACTATTAAATGTAATTTACAAAAATTATATTAAAAAAATACAGCAATGCCACTTTGGATAGACATTTGGTTGTGTACAGATGAACTGTAAACCCCTGTGGTTGAACATAATTTTACTTTAGAGGTTTTGTTATGAACCTCACACCCACGCACTACTGCACACACTCAGGTGGGTGTGACAATGCTACATGTTATGAAATTACAATTTCTATTGATGACATGGTGAGTGGCGCATGAAATGTCTCCCAACGCTCACATTAGTGAGCGGGTGTTCATCAACAGGAGAGAGACGCTCCGTTTGGCTGATCATGATGAAAAAGGGCTTACACAGCGTATGAATATTTGAAGGAGTTGGGTGGTGACTTGGGAGACACATTTGCCCACGGCGTTCCTATTGGTTTATTGGTGACGTGATGACACGGAGGAGTTGGTCTTAACACTTTATAAAGCTTCTCTGTCCGCGGCGAGCCACTCTTTTAAAGACCACCGCTGCTGAAACTTCTCATTCCGCAACTCACGTACTGGGAGCAGGCGAGCAACCTCGACACTATCTTCCACCATGAGCGAGGTAGGACTATTTTATGTTTTAAAACAAAGAAATGTCGGGATTAACCAAATTACGCACGATCCGTGCGCTAATGCGCAGATGGAAACATCGTTAATGCGAGACCTAACAGCTGTTTGTCGACGGATTTCTGTTAACTGATGAGATTTCTCACCCGACATTTACTGTTGCCGCGTGGATACGTCTCATTACAGTGTCAGATGTTGCACAGCTGCTTTGTCAAAGCGCGCCGATCAGGGAACACCAGGGCGCATCAATGTGCTGTGGGTTTCTCCCCCACGAGTGACAGTGTAGTGGGTTTACGATAGATCATGACATTAACTGTTCACTACAATGGTTCAGAGCTACTTCACGTTTAGTCATGATATGAATTGTATTGCACGGTTTGACAGCAACCACAGTATAAAGAAGTATGTTCAGTATGAACAGGTTAGGAAGAGAAACATTTGGCGTGAACAGCGCTTACCTTGCGCTCTTTGAATTTTGGAGAAGCGCGGCAAAATGGAAGAAAATGACAATTTAAAGTCCCTCATGTTGTAGGAAAACTGAAATGTTTTGCAGGCCATTTAATTGACAGCATGTAATTGATAGTATATTGCGCAGCGCAGGTGGATACACACTCAGGTGATTGTACCATAATGCTGTAGGTGTATCTCTCAGTATGAATAGCCCAGCAGTTAAGAGCATCAGGGATCTTTCACTGCAGGGGGTTAAAGCTTGCAATGGAAAACTGCTGTTAGGTTTTCCCACAGCTCACTCCCCCCCCCCCCCCCCCCCCCCCCATCCCATATAGTCACAGATGTTCAGCTCCATTCATTTGAATGTGGAGGAGGAGGATATTAATAGCTCTTTTTTAACGGAGAGTGTTTATTCTGCAGAAACTGTAAAGTTCATTATTGAACGCCTTGGAGAATTCTGCTAATGTCACCACTCCTGGCGCTAATTTGGGACATATCATGGATGTTATAAAAACAACTACAGTATTTGTTAGTCTGTGAAATATCAGAATAGGATAGGAACAACTCACTCAGCCAATACAAGTTGTTCAGTTCAGATTCAACATATGCATTTACTTTATAGAATTAATTTAAAAAATACATTTATAATGAAATATTTTTTTAATTTTTTTTATATTTTTTGAGAAAAATCTGAATTGTGCTCGTCACTGCTGCTGCTGCTGCGATGCTTGAAAAGAGGGGAGACTGAACATGAATGACTTTGCCTTGACACTTGCCCTGGTTTTACACTAAGTAATATGTAGTCTATTCTGCTGCACTAGGACAGAGTTCATATATAGTGTTAAATGAAGTCACAACTTTCTTATTCTATAACATATATGTGCAGTGGGAGTATTCTTGTTTGGCACATACATAATGGGTGTACGGTATATTTGCTTTTTGTATTACACAGAAATTTGTGTTTGTCTAACCCTGTGGATGCGCTGATGTTAGGAAAACATACTGTAGGAGTAGATGTATGCACAAAGGATAAGCTGCAAGGCTGAGCAGCGGCTGTAAAGCTCCTCAGACCCAACGCTTCAATCTCACCAATGGCTGCTTTCAGGTAGAAGTCAGTCTTACTGGAGTTGAATCTGGTCCTCTAATGGTACGCAGACTGCCATTCCCTCAAATGGATCGGTGGCAAACATCTACATACTTCCCTGCAAGCTGTTTAGAACAAGTCATTCACTAGCCGCCTCAATAAAAGATGAATTCAGGGTGCACACACACACACAACAGGAGCTATAGCAGCTTTGGAATAATTGAATCCCTCGCCGGCAGCCAAATCAGCCAGGTCTTTTGTTCGGTAATAATGTGCAAAGTAAAGAGACGCTGTCACATCCTGTTGATTAAAAGAGGTGTAATTTTAGAGAGAACATGACCATGGTGCGAATGTCAGGAGGAGGAGAAGGAGGAGGTAGAGGAGGAGGAGGAGGTGGAGGAGGCAGTGGAGGCAGTGGAGGGGGATGATTTTTCTGCTTAGTTGATATCTTTGGTCAAGTGCTATGCAGAGTGGAGTTGTTCTCAGTCAAAGTCATCAACGTGTTCATTCTCCAAACTTGACTTGAAGCCAGTAACTGAAGCAGAGCAGCTCAGCATGTTCTGGATGGATGAGTCTCGCAGTGGTCAGCACTGCGGCGCTCCCGCCCTCATCCCGATCACACTCTGCGCCCTTGTTCTCTCCGCCTCCCTTCATCTACACATACCTGCTCACAACTAGTACAATACTCCAAGGTAAGGTAATACTGTTACACAGTTTTACTCTTACATCTCTGATTTTTACCTTTGGTCTCTTCTCTCTCTCTCTCTTTCTCTGTCGCTTGGCAAATGAAGCGAGTCAAAAACTTGAAAACCTTTTTAAAAATCCAGCGGAACAAGTCAGAAGTCCCTAAAGCTTCTGACTTCTATCAGTGTGTTCATGTCAGGGAGGAAAGAACACGCTGACAAGAGAGACTGAAAAACTGTCAGGTGCTCCAGACGGTGGGAAATGGCTGACTCAGACGCTTGAATACTTTTCTGTCAGATTCAGAAAATAGAGTTTAAGCTACTGACATGGTTACTAACCGTCATGTCAGTCAGGCATCAACTTCCTGAGGTCTTAAGCTACAGCTTGTTGTGTGCTCACGCTCCTGCCTGTCTGAGCAGTGCTGTGCTCCTGGATCACAGAGCAACATTTTGATGTTTAGAAATGTGAAGCAGACTCAGCAAGAGTAAATACAACTCCACAAACTCACAGCAAACAGTTTTCCTAATATGAAAAACAAAGTTCACTAATAACCTTAATGCTTGCATTGTCTGAGTAAAGCTGCATTCACACACTGTTGACAGAGCGGGAAGAACAGGAAAACCTCCTGTTGCCCTGACCTGCTCTCAGCCTCCAAGTCACATCATTTAAGCAGCTTGAATGATCAGTTTATGCAGAGTTATATAGGGTTACATGGAGTGGTTCGGGAAACCAGATACAAGTGTTAATATCAGATTTTATTTAGATGTAACTGCCAATGGTTCGTTGACAACTTTACGGTTAGCCCCTGTAAAACAGAGATCCCGCTATACTGCCATTCAGAAGACCCCTCAGAGGCATGACGTGTAACACAACATGGCGTCTTTCCCACCACGCCGGCTCTCCCTTTTAGCGCCCCGCCCGTAACAGGCTGTGTAAAAGGGGCAGTTCTTTTCACCAACTGGGAAATATTGTAACTGTCAGAAATTCTCAATATCTCAGAGTCGGAGGCTGATGTAAATGTTTTTTCTGACTCAGTTGCTCATAAATTTGATCTAAACAGTATGACATGAATGCAGCCTGAGCCTCTACTGCGAGCCAGCTATAAGAAGTGACACGCCACAAGCAAACCATACGGGAACAGCAGCCTTTTGTTACAAAGCAATATCCTGCCCTTTATTAAAACACTAAGGATGAATGCAAAGACGGCAGGATTAGAGTTTCCAGTTAACATGGACACATTTCACTGTTTTGCTTTTCATTTCTTTATTTTTGAATTTTTCATTTTTACAGTTGCCTGTAGGTGGTCAGTGTGTTTCTATAAGTTAGGTAACTTTGCACTGAAAAACCACTGTTAAGAGTTACTGCGCATTTCATGGAACATTTTCCAAGGGTACTTGAACTCATGTTGACTCGCAGGTATTTTTGGAGTACAAAATTGCACACTGCTGTTTTATATTCCCACAGTCACTGACTCATAACTAAGCCGTCTTCAAGCCAAAACAGCTCACATGGCGGCAGCCGATCTCTAGTTTCTCCAGCCTCCTATGAGAATTAGTTTCTCTGTCTCTGTCTCTGTCGCTGTCACGTCAGCTCCGTCAACACTCACTCAGACTTTGAAGACGGTGTCTAAATTAAGGAAAAGATATTCTTAGATCTTATTGATCTTACTTTGGCACCTCCCCATCCATATTCTGCTCTGAGCTAATTAAGATCAAAGGAGCGTTGTTACGTACTGCTGTAACCCAATATACCAACACAGATGTGACGGGTGTGCTCATAAGACTGCATAAGTAAGATTTTCATGCATGTGTGTCGGTGCACAGGTGTCTACATTCCTGCATGTGTATGTGCATCCACACGTGCACGTGCAGTTGGAGAGTTGTGGTCACACTCAAGTTTTTTTTTCTTTTTTTTTTTTCAATCATTAATTCTATGACCAGCATCATTTTTGAACAAGTTGGCCCAGCTGGGAATGAGCAGGAATGCTAATTAGCATGATTAGAAATTAGCATAAACTTAGCTTGATTGGCTGCCAGATCATTATTACAAGTACCAGCTTCTTTGGAGATTTAGAGTTTTTTATGATAAGAAAAGCCTTTGGTCATGTGGACGACTGCAGTGAGAAATCATAGGCAGACAGACTATTCTGAATTAGCCCTGCCTTACTTTGAACTTGGCTGAATTCAACAGCCCCTGGAAAAGAGACATAAATTTGACAGAAAAAGCTGTTTAATCCACTTTAAGAAGAGATTGGAATTTCTCTAAGTACTTTGACTGAAATAACCCCGACCCGTGAAGTAACCATGAGGTCATCACATTAATAGTCAGCACAAATCAGGCAACTCTGAATAGCTTGACAGTTTTTAGGAGGTTGAGACCTTTGCTTCCTTAGCAAAATGAACCTATTGTAGTGCACTGTACTCAGTGGCTATAAGTGAGGCTTTGTGATTTGGTGAGAATCATTGAATTCCACTCAGTTCCCGAACTTGATTACAGTAGTTCTTCCTTTAGTTTTTGACCGAATGTGTTTCTCCAAACGCAAAACTTTGACCGAATATTACTGCACCAAGACGAAGACAACTGACCAGATTTAATTATATCTGACAAGAATCTGCTTTGTGTTTTGAGGCTGCAACTCCCCTCCTTCCATTGGTCAACTGTAATACTGGACTGACATCTTCACACATCATCGCCCTCCCAGTCCTCAGATTGGATTGTATGATACTACTCAAGAGGCCCGACACCGAGCTTTGGGTCGGAAATGTAACAGGATTTGTGATAAATCCACTGTCTTAATGTCTCCAGAGAAAAGTGGATGCATTTTCCACTTCAGTTTGATGCATCATGTTTATCAAAACTGTGGGAGTCATGGCATCCATTTTCATTTGTTGTCATTATCTGGGGTAGATGTCAGGAATTGCTTTGGGGAATGTCTTTTTCGCCCCCCTCTTTTTTGGCGTTCTCAACACTTTTCAAGCTTTTCTTCTCCACCCCATTTAAAAACTGTCATCAGCAGGTTTTTACCACGAGTAACACGAGTCACTTAATACTTGTGATGCACTCTGTATCTGAGGGCAGAAATCTGCATTTGTGCCTTGCAAAAGCCAAATAAGTCAGTCCTATAGTCTCTCCAGATTGGTAAATTTACAACAGGAAGTGGTCTGGCCTTCAGTTTGAATACTAAGCAGCTTTAGCGCAGGTACTGCTGGATTAGGGCACCTTTGTGCAATGTGTAGATCTGTTGAGTCATGGCCTCCAATGTTGTCAGTCACATTCTTGTTCACTGTCCCACAGGCAAATGGACCACACACTTGGAGAGACAGTTTTCATTCTAATGGGTTACATTGGCATTGCTTTGTAAATGGACTAAAATGCAAACCACCAGTTGTGATTTAATGCTGTGAGTTTTCTGTTGTAATGGACTTTCTAATGAAGGCATTCTGATGGCATGTTGTCTCTACAGATGTTTGTCCTGCAGGTGGTTTTAATGTTACGGACAGTTACACAGAAACGCCACCCCATCATGATGCTGTAACTTGTAAATAAAAATATGCAAGAGAGGGGTGTCAAATTAAAAGCTTTAAAAGCTTCTTTAAACAGTTACAATAATTCTATTATTGCCATTGTAAAACAATCACATAAACAATCTCATTCTATTAGTCTATTAATTATCTTAATGTTGATTCACAACAGGTTTAGTTTTCCCTGTGAGTCTACTCAACAAACACTCCATCAACGGGCACGATCTTTATCAACAGCAAAGAAGATATGAATGGCAATTTACTCAACCGCAGCATCATAAATCACTTGGATTGGTGCCGAACGCACAGTGAAACTATTACACACTGGGTGGCTAAGTGACTGGGATGAAAACACTTTTTGTAATGCATGTGTGGCTGTTGTCTGATTATTATGCTGCCATAAATTCACCAGCTGAGTACACAGAGCTGACGGGCCCCTGTTTCTCAGTTTCATGGATTGTGTCTTGCAGATGCAATTCACCATGTAAAGTGAATCAATAAAATAAATTGACATCTTTATTTAGCCTGTTGCTCCGGTGAAGTGCTTTGGAAGATGTTTACAGAACTCTTGTCAACCTGCTGCTGATGGATGAGTTGCTATCTGAGTAAACTACATGCAAGAAAAAAAAAAAAAAAAGTGTCTGCTTTTTGATGTGGACAGAAAATCATGATAAACTTAAAATGTTCAAACATTATATGTTACTGTTGTACATTAACATTCTAGCTATCAATATTCAGATTGTAACACAACAGATTGAGATGTGAAAGCACAGTTTGACAACCATAAAATGTGTTAATGTATGGTAATAGGCGTCATCTCTGTGTTAAAAAAAAAAAAAAAAAAAAAGCCATGTAAATCACACATTTCAGCAATGTCAGCAATAGTGCACCATGCGTGTGAGTGCTGGTGTGAATGTTTCACTCATTCACATTATGTATTGAGTGGGTGAGTGGGTTGGGAAGGGCTGAATTAGCAGAGCGACATTACTGCTACACGCTGCAAATTCACCTCCCACGAAATCATTACAGCAGCATACTCCACAGATCTGAGACTGAAACGAACACTTCGGGGACGGCAGGGGTCCGCAGGCCAACCTAATGAGTAAGGAGGTTACACAAACATGTTTGTGACTGCAGGGTCCCCAGTTTGAACATCTGGACAAATGGAAAAATCTCAGCAGAGGCAAATAGCTCCCTCATGCTCTGAATTAGGGCTTTTATAATATAAAAGGATTTCAGTGGTGGTATACGTGGTATTACACAGTATGTTGCCTCAACCGAGGTTTGCAAATGTATTGATTTTTGATTTTTTAAACTGTTTTGGCCACTGGGTTTGAGATGGTAGAAGAGACTTTTAGAAGATACTTTTGAGCACATTATCAAATTGTGAATCACAGTTAGTGTTCACACTTAGACATGTGTGTGTTCAAGCAGGAGAGTGAAAGTTAAAACTGCTTCTTGTTTTTCTCTATGGGAACTTAATACGGCAGCTGAGATATAGAGCTTCATTTCTGGTTGCTTAGAGGATTTGCTCATTAGTTTCTGGGATGCACTCACAAACACCGTCAGACACAGAACAGCTGGTCTGATATCTGAACCATGCTGGCAGCAACTCCAGTGAACAATGAAACAGTCAGATTTCCAGATTGAAGCTTTCATTCAGGACATTTAGAAGATAAACTGAGGTAATGTCTTGTTTGTTACTGTTGTGTTATAAGCCTGGTGTTTACTGTAAAGAATACAGTGGCTTGCAATGGTTAGGCTGAGAAGCCAGGTTCATTTTACTGTATGATTAAAATCAGGAAGATTCATTTGCTTACTATTAAATGAATTAAAATTAGTCAAACTTGCAAATTATAACCAGGTAACCAGTTCTAAAGGTTATAAAGGAGTCACTGTTGACTCCTTTAAGTCTCCATGAGATGGTACAGATTCTGCTCATCTCTTCTACATCTACCCCAGCTGACTTTGGTGTCAAATCAGCAAATTACCTTTGACTCTACAGAACATTCTGAACTTCACCTCGGGGCAGATTTTGTTGCTTAATGTCCTGTGTCTTTGTTCTCAATGATTATTATGAGCGGCGGAGGCCAGAAGTAACTGCAGCAGAAGGAAAATGTATTTTGAGGATGTTTAAAAGGACATGAAATGGACCGATTTGTTCTCATTTATTTGTTTTGTTTACCCTCATGTCTAAACCTCCTCAGGATCTTATACAGGGAGCTGGAGCCCGTCCCACGTCAGGGGAAGTGTTAGTGACACTACTGATGTGTTATATTGTGTGTCCACTTTAAGTATATGTGCACAGTCTTAATAGTTTCTTCAAAATGAACACATGCTCATAATTTCATCTTATCTTGATTTGTTATGCGTTTCCTGTTAAATTTGTTTTCATATCAGCATGTTACTACCACTAATACAGGAAGTTATTTAACTGCAGATATTTTAAGTTTGAGATTGTTTTTTATTGATTGACTATTTTTTTTGATTTTAAAGTAAAATAAACTTAAATAAAGTAGTAAATAAAACTAACAGTGGTACCAGCTGTCAAAAATAAGCTGAGCAGAATGGTTAATGCACCAGCAATATACAGAGCTACAAAGTTATCACTTTCCCACTTACAGAAATACACTTTGCAACGCATTGTTTTATTATGGTAATGTATGTGTGAGTGCACACTTCAAATATGTACAGACATTTTCTACATAAGTTCAAGATTAGACTTCTCACAACCCATGTTTCATCTGTCCGTATGTTTCCAGTTCACCTCTGTAATGACCACCTACATATAGTGAAGGTCACATCACGACAGTTGCATCAGCTTTCTCCAACACTGCACTGGGCCTGTTAGGGTACCAAACCTGTAGTTTATAGATGGTCTTCTCTGCTCTTCCCATTACGGACTAAATGGAGCCTAACTGCTGCGTTCAGTTCTAAAGGGTCCCAAGTGGAAAAGACAACCTGCTGCGCAACATTCAGCGTTTGTCTCTTTGGATTTAGGAGTAACGGACAAAGATGAGATCAGCAGGCAGAGCGGACAGAGATTTGCAGCAGCTGGCACTGAGGTGGAACATGGATTTTCTTGACGAGCGCACATAAATCACGAGCTGACAGTGAACGTCTGTCATCCAGCATCGCAACACTTAATTAATTTGGGACTGACCTGCTTCCTGAATGCCCAGTAGATCCATATGCTACTGTTTATGCTCCTGGATATTGATGCCATGATATACAACTTCCTAATAAACCCTAAGACACAAGCAGAGAAATAAACAACACTAAATCAGTTAATTGCCGGTGCTTAAAGAACTTAAAATGAGTTTTTCAACTTATGGCAGTTTGTGGGCCGATATCAACCCTCGTGTCGTACAGGTTTTCTATCACCGTCTTCCCTCGAAGCGACTGTCACAAACCCCTCTCGTCTGAGTGGGCACAAGCCAGAAGCCAACACATGCCCTCTGCAGATGTCACAAGGAATTCACTGCAGCTTTTGAGGAATTGTTTTACAAGATGGTGCCTCAGAACCACATTTAATCATGACAGGAGGCATTCTCTGGCACAATCTGTAGCTTGATTAGTTTGCTTTATTAGTCCAAAAAGGAAAAATGGTGAATGGCTTCCTGCAGCTTTTAGTTACTTTGGCTGTTTCCTTCCTTCCTTCTGAGAAATTTGTTGAACTGAAAACTTGATGTTCTGCTCATGAACCTGAGCTTGTGATTTCTACCGACTCTCCTCTCACTGGGAGACCAACGACTCGTTTCTCTCTGCCCTACAGTTGAAGAAGAGAAATAAGAAGAGGCGGTTTGGTCTTATGTTCTTTCTGCTTGAATTGTCTGTGGCCTACTTCTGCTTTTTTAAATTCTTAATGGCTACTGAGTGTGGCAGGGAACTCTTGGACTGTGCAAGCTGCCAAGTCTTAAAATAACCCAAAAACAAAAGAACAGAATTGTTAAATTATTCTCCCAATTTTTCATCCACCGCTCTACTTTGATTGTAATTACTAAGCCATACACTTCTAAATGTGTGGCGTTTAGTAACCCACTGGGCAAAAGAGAGAGGATCTGTTAGTTGAACAGCATCCAAACTATGAGTTGATCCTGATTCCTCACATTATCATCACATCAAATATGTGATATGTGACGTGGCTATGTCTTCCCTCGTAAGTTGTTCTGTGGGACGTTTGTACCCGACGGTCTCTGGTGGGGCAGCACAAGCAGAAGACAGATTCATCATTCCTCGTAATTAGGGTCTTAATTTGAACACCTTGCTCTTTTCAGTTCAGTTGCAAAGCTACTCTCCTGCTGCTTGGCCCACAAAAGCAGACTGGAGCGCTATCTGGGTCGCCTGGTTACTTAGCGAGCCCCCGCCCCTTCCACAGCTGATGGGCGCTTGGCACTGGATCTGAGCTACAGAGTTGCCCGCCAACAGGCTGGCCCGCCTCTAAAACAAGCCAGTCTCTCTGGGTCTAAGCTCTCAAGCCCAAAATGGTCAGCGTCGCTCAGCCAGATGAAGTAGCTGGAGCCAAAACATCAATCATCACATTATGCCAGCCGTGCTTATGAATCAGCTATTACAGATTAGTAAACTAAGAAGCTTTCCGGATCCACAATATTGATTTTCCCATTCTCGTCTCATCTGCTACAAATAGCAAGAAGCTTCAGTGTTCCACACAACAGAGTTAAGCCAAGAAACTACAGGAAACTGCCATCTGAAACCAACGTCAGCTTTCCCTGATTTTAAATATAGTTTTGCATGACGAAGATGGAGCGATACTGTGGGTTTTCTGAAGCAGCACACAGAGGCGAGAGACGGCCATGACGTGCAACAAAGGTCAGAGAGGACTACATTCATCAGCAGATGGAGTTTGTTCAACTGTCAAGAGTCTGTAGATGTTCAGCTTTCTATTATTCTGAGCAGGACTCCTCGTCGATTTTACTAAGCGCTGAGCTTGACCATTCATTCTTGACTTTGGAAACAACAGTTGACAAAAAAGCCGCTGAAAGCTGGTTGAAAGCTGTGAAACAAGCGAGTAAGTGGAACAATAGTTGAGACTATTTTGTCAACCTCTGTTTCCAAGCTCAAGAATAGACTCAAGAGAGACAATTTATTTTATTTACACATTTTTTCTTGGCAGTGAGGATTCACAGACTATTATCTGGGAAATTATAGTGACAGCCAACTCAGTGTGATGTGATATCTCGTTTTCACTCAGTTTGGAACAGGAGGCAGGAAGGAGCAGCATGTTTCAGGAAAATTAAGTCATTTATCTAAAAATGTCTCCAACTGGGGTTTGAAAGACTTTTTCTCAAAACTAAACTCCTAAAAGTAAAAGGTGAGAGGTTGTTTTTCTTCTTCTTCTTTTAATCTTGAAGTAATATTTTTTACACTATGAATGTGTCATTTTAACAGATTAAATAAAGAAGATATTACGTGTTGATTAGTGAGCTTTAGAGGCGCTGACGAGCAGATTTAGGTCCAGGCTAGCTGTTCCCCCGTTTCCGGTCTTTATGCTAAGCTAACCTCCTGCTAGTCGCCTACTGTTTACTGTACCGTTTACGTGGTATCAATCTTTTCATTTAACTCTTTACAAAATGTCAAACTATTTCTTTAAAATCAACTCAACTCTTTTGGAGTGCACCGCTTCTGTTCATTCCTGAACCAAGGGAGTTTGCTGTGAAAACAAATGTTGCTACTTCACCTCATTGGCAGATTGTTTTTATTGCGATTTAAGTAAAAACTGGATTTTCACTCGCACTACATGATTAAATCGAAGTACTTTCACCTGCAGCACCGCTTCTGTAAATCAGCTGGCTGATTGAACCCCAACTCCCGCCTGATCACAGGGAACTCCCTCATCTATTTACTGACCTGTTGGTTAGTTTGTTGCTCCTTTCAATACAGCACCGCGGTCTGTAGCAGCGCGCTGTACAATCCCAAAGTGAGGAAACCAATCCCCAGAGATTGGCGACACCCACACTAATGAAAGCAACGCCGAAAAATGTAATCTCGCCAATTTCAAGGCTCATTAAGTAGAGTAACAGACGGGAGTTTGAAAAAATAATTTGAAGAGGAGCTGTAATGTGTTTTCTCTCCTCTCCTCTCCTCTCTCTATCCCTCCCTCATCTCTTCTCTCAGTGGAAATTGCTGTGAATCAAAGTATTATTTTTTTTCACCACAGCAGCAGCTGTATTAAGATGAAAACAAATGATTTTTTATTCCAGAGGTCGTTTGTGAATTTGTGTGATTTCAGGCTTTTCTGGGCCACGAAGGCATTAGTGCTTCTTGGCTTGGCGTTAACTGCATTATGTGAGCTGAGCGTTTTCCTGCTGCATTGCAAAAATCATCCAAAATAAAAAAAAAAAAAGAAAGGAAAAAGAAAAAGAAGTTTGAGTCAGTGTGAGCGGTTTGATCAGAGCTTTTCTGGGGACGGCTCCTTGGTTGTATGACAGCTGGCCTGCTTTTTGCATAGACTCATAATTTTACCAAAAACCCTCCTCAGCCTGAACGTCAGAGGAATATGAAGGAGGCAAAGCAAGTGAATGCATGTCTCACACACTGACAGGCGTGCGCAGCATGTGGAGTCGGCTTGACAACGGATGTAGTTGTGTGTATGAGGAAGTGAGCAGTGGAGCAGCTACAACTGCTTTGCAAAAATGCTGTTAATATGAAAACCGAAGTGTGAGAGGAAGAGGGGGGGGGGGTGATCTTCGGCGTCAGGGCCTGACAACTGTTCACTTCAGCAGAGTGTCACCTCAGGAGTCCTGGCTGTCACACAGGAAATGGGAAGTGTGCAGCTGAGTTTCTGTGCCTCGTGGTGCACCCGGCAGACTGTGCCAAGGGGCCCAGCATCGCCAGTCAACATCAAACAGCTGATGTTTATGACAAGCAAATCAGCTGCTCCTCCTCTCCCCCCTGCTGACTCTCTCTCTCTACCTGTCCCCAAGGCTCTGCTGGGGAGAAAAAAAAACATCTCCACTCTTGACTTAACTATTAAATGATACCAGGCCACCTTCAGCTCAGTGTTGTTCCCAGGCCAACGTTCAGCATGATAATTAACAGGCGTCACTGTGTTGAGAAATTGCGTTATTTTCCTAGAACCCACAGTAGGTGTCTTCCCTGAACAGACTGCAAGGCATGAGAGCATTTTAGCATAACAAATGTTATCAAATGGTTTAATGAGAATAATCTAACTAAATGAATGGTGTCAAGATTAAATTGTGTGCTGCCATTTCCTCAGGCTGCAGAGGTGGATTTTAGCATAAGTGCCTGGCGCATATCTGGACTGGGAGTTTAGATACATTTCAACCTTAATTCCTGCTTCTCCATGGCTCACTAACGGCTTTCTTTATGTTCTAATTACTGTGGACAAACTACTGTCTGTCCTTTCAGGGGAAAAAAGTCCCAGCGAAAGTCAGTAATTATGTTTCGTGGTAATTATTGACCTCTGTGCTGCACTGCAACAGTAAGAAACCACCCACTTCCTCCTCGCTTTCAACTAGATGTGTACTGGCTGCCCAACAAAGGAAAGAAAATCCAAAAAATCTGCAGTGGGGAGTTATTGACCCAGCACTGATTTGGCAGTGTTTCAGTATGCCCTGTAGCCTTTATGACAGTATGGTTTATGTAACTGCCAATGGAGCTCATACAGATGAGTGGTCTGTAGCACACAACCCTGTACACACACACACACACATACACGCACACACAGAACACTAGTAGTAAAGAGCACACACAGACACACAGTCACTCGCGCTCCACTCCCACTGCCTGCACACTGAGGATGAGCAGGCTGATTTCTGAAGAGCTGAAGAGGCAGGAGGAGAGTAAGGTTAGAGGATCAAGAGGGAAACAGTGTTTCATCATGCAGGCTTTAAAGAGAGAGCCGCATCCTCCATCCGCTGAGCGTCGCCTCAGAGGCAGCAGCAGCAGAGTTACGTGCCGTCATGAATGATACCAACACATCACTGTCATGGAAACGAGGATTCTTCGCCCCCGCACATGCATTCCTCCACGTCAGGGTGTTAAATTTGTGCAAAGTGTTGATATGTTGCTGTGCACCAGTGAGACCAAGACATTTAATCAACATGGTGGCCTTGAAATTTTAAAACGACAATGATTAGATGAGAATATAAATACCACTAATAAATTAAATATGAAGCTGTCTGCTGTAGTTTCATGTTTACTGCTTCATTTTACATGTTGAACTATTCTTTCAGACTCTTGTTAAAACATGAACTCTTCATATTGATTGTCAATGGCAGCATTATTGATGAATATTCAGACTGGTATAAGGCTCCATGTCCATGAGGCTCTGCTTCATTAAGGTATAACCACCTGAAGATTAAATGTGAAAGTGCTGGCTTGATTTTTGGGCATGAATGCATATTAATCTTGACATCCATCTAAGAAAACGCTGGGTGTAATGAATTCCATTCTCACTTATTTTACCACTCATCAAATAAAAAGGAGTTGGTTTTCCGAGGTGGAAAATCAAACAAAACTCGGGTGCAAAGAGGCAGCTTGCCTCCAGCATCCTGTTCTGCAGGGCAGTTACTGTAACTGAGTTCGGCTTGGAGTGAGGAAAATTTTAAAGGATCTTCTCTGAAAACATCCCGCTCTCCCTCCTCTCTGTCCCCCGATGAATGCCCAATCAGAGATAAAACATATTTACATTTCTCTGATGTGCAATGTGCATACAGTATATTCACACTGTTATCGCTGCTGGATTCACCCTTGTATGTGTGCCTCTGTCGATGTGTGTGTGTGTGTGTGTGTGTGTGTGTGTGTGTGTGTGTGTGTGTGTGTGTGTGTGTGTGTGTGTGCCTGTTTTCTCATCTGTGCTGTATGAACGTGTGTGTGTGTGTGTGTGTGTGTTTGTGTGTGTATGTTTTTCCCCTTGAAATATCCTAATTGAAAGCCTGGAGGCACAATATTCTGATGCAGCAGTATACTACAGTAGCTCTGCTTGTTTGTGTGTGTGTGTGTGTGTGTGTGTGTGTGTGTGTGTGTGTGCATTTCATATAAAGACACACAAAAACACACACATCAAAACACTGTTTGTTGACCTTGTGTCCCTCTGAGTCTGCTAATGATTAATGAGAGGCACAATATGTATCTCTGTGCTCTCCATCTCCCTTGTCAACGTCATGTAATTACTGCTTTTCCTTTCCTGCTTGATTGGTTTCTCATCTACTTGTTTTTCAGCCTCACACCGTGCGAAATTGTGTGTTTGTGCACGCATGTATCCTGATGTGTCCACAGGTGTGCCGATTTGTTCACCAGTGTAAATGTGTGTGTGTGTGTGTGTGTGTGTGTGTGTGTGTGTGTTTTCATGTGCGGGTTTATCTGCAGAGTGGGGATAGACCCTTTCCCCCTCAGTAATCTTACTCATCGCGCTGCTGTTATTGCAATTTAGACTTGGCTCGGCTCCAGAGCTGCTCGACTGTAATGGTTCCTCCTCTCTCCGCTGCCCTCGGGAGTGTTACAGCCTCTCATCACCTCTGCACTGAGCTGAGCGCTCTCAGCATAAACAAAATGACCTCAAGTCACGTCTTGAATTGAAGCCAAGTTGTAACCTGTTAAACCCAGCAGAGCCTGCTGTGAGTATAACATTGTGATTATCATGGGTGAGCAGTGCCCACATCCACAGGGAGGAGACATTCAAAGGTTTCAAAGGTTCCATAGTGCCGTGCTGTCGAGTCAAAACCTCGTAACTCAATTCTGCTGGTGATTATGTGTGGATAAAACTTTACAACCATTGGTTTCATGAAAACATTTCAAGCATCCTTTAGAGGTGCTCAGTATTTGAATAAATGATTTTTTTTTAACTCGAAATCCTCAAACCAAACAGTACATACTGAATCATTAACGTTAATGACCAAATTAATAATTTGAGCATTCTGCATTTGAGCTCCCTTCACTAATCACTCGGACCAAACGCCATCATTTATAAACAGCCAAGAGACTGTACACCGCTCACTGTAGCCTGTAGCCTCTGAACTGTGATACTATTGGTTTGCTTAGAAAAAAAAGGACAAATGAACAACATGGTAGGTATCTATGAATCTTTGTACTGAACTGACATGAATCAGTGAAGTGATTTCCACCTCCGTGCTTATCCAGCTATAAACAAGGAAGAACTTTTTAGTTCATCGATTTTTTAGGTCAAAAAACACCCATGACCTGCTACATTAACAAAAGAGCTGAAATGAGAGGAAGGTGATTCAGGTGTGAATGTACAGTTTGTTTCAGACATAGTTTAAATTGATTGTAAGAATCAGAACAAGAACATTGGTCCATAAGATATGGATTGAGCTGGGTTTTTATACCATTAAATCTCCTCCAAGGACTTTAATGATGCAAAAGCCAAATTATATAGCCTTTCCAGCTGGTCTGTTTGTATAATACAATATTAATCTTGTTGCAACGATGGTGCAGTGTTACATCAACATTATATCTCAAAAGCAAACATGACCAGATGAGCCAGATGACCAACCAGATGAGCTTAAGGCCATTCTTGTTTGCAGAGAGCACTGGTGCAGTGCAGTGCGGACTAACTGGTTCCCTCCTCATTCGCTCAGCTGGTGCGACAGTAGGTTTTTGGTGGCCACATTAGTGTGTTGTGAGGGAGCAGCTACTGTAGCTCCAACGCAAGCACCAGTTCATTTCATGGCCATTACAAGAGGCTGATGGATAGACTCAGCTCTTCTCTTTGAACTGGGATTAGTAACAGGGAAGAACAAAACAGTGCTCTTATCTGGCTCTGATTTTTGTTTGGAGCTGCAGGGGGGCCAGAAGAGAGCTCAGCCGTGTGACTGTAATGTGAAACACCACAAAGCAATTTGATAAGTCGTTTCGCTTCGGGTTTTCCCTGACAGACAACTGAAAAGAGAGAATAGGTATAATTCTGATATGCATGACAGGTAAACATGAAGTGCAGTGTTGTGTGCGCATCTCTCGCACACTTCAAAATAATGTTTTTTTTTTTGTTTTTTTTTTTTTTAGGCAAAATATATCAGAATTGCATCAAAGACCAGCCTCAAATTAGACCTTTCTTCCCAAAAGGCTTGGGTGTGTTGTGCTCCGAGCTTGCGAGGATGCTTCAATCCCCCTCACCACCCAACCCTCTCCCAAGCATCAAAGCGAGGCACACGCTGTTTGAAATTCATTGAAAGCATTGGATTAATAATGCAGAAAGAGAAGCTCGGAAAAGAGGACACATAGCATGATGCCTCCTCGACTCCTCAGCTATTAAAGCATGGAAACCTTTCTGACATGACCAAATGGGAAACCTTTGAACGAGCGGGGAATAGCTGTGAAAAGGTTGCAGTGAAAGTAGCTGGAGCTAAATCCCCCAGGAGGCAGCCAGATACATGCTACCTAAATGAAACCATTTCCTTTCTCTGTTTTGTTACTGTGCCTACTTCACAGTGCTTTTGGGAGACAACAGCAAAAAAAAAAATCTATATTAAATGAGTGATTGAATTAGAATAAATAATAAAATTATACTTACATAGGGCTTTCAATGTCATGTCAAGTGCTGATGATAAAAGCAGTAAGGAAAAAACAAACTTAAGAAAACAAAAAATAAATAATTAAACGGTATAGAAAGTGATGAGGCGCCCATTCCTGAGGAAATATAAAAAATAAAACCCATTTTATCTGTAATTGTATCGCCTCATATTGTCATGTACCCATCATCAAATTATTACAGAAATAGCTCTACATTTTAGGATATACACTCATTCACACATTTAATTATTAGATGAGAGGTTTGGTACAACTATCGCTTCTCTACACTACATATGAAGCTAGAACCAGGTAACAGTTAGCTTAGCTTAGCATAAAGCGTGAAAACAGGGAAACTGTTAGCTTCAGAGTAAAACAAAGTCTGCCCATTAGTACCTCTAAAGGCACAGACACACAAACACAGGAACACTCCCACACACATGGACGTTATGTCCATTCCTGACTAGCTTACAGCAAATGTCTGTACAGTTGGTCCAGTGGACCAGATGGCTCAGTGATGTGTGAATGACATGAGGCCAAAAATATGCTTTGCTCTCTCTCTTGACAAAAACAGAGGTAAAACAAATGATATGGAGTCTCTGCTGCTTCAGTACTTAGCACACCTACCGAACGCACCTTTCAACACCAAGAATTTAGCCTTTTTGTTGTTGGGAAGCTTACCAAGGAAGAGGTCTGTCTCTTTGGCATGGCAGCTTATCGTTAGCTTACTGACAGGTTCTATCAGAAAGAACCGCCAGCATCATATGACACCTGCCTATGACTCACAGGCTAGCAACACCCATGACAACACATTGACTAACACTGTATATTGACACATATACAGACCGATCATTGTTGAATGTAGACTAAGGCTGAACAATTAACTGAAATATTATTGAAATCGCAATAATGCCGAGTGCAATACCCGAATAGGAAGAGATGCGATTTTTTTGATAAAAGGTAAAATGTGTCACAACAGAATGTAAATGAAGCATTGTGATGCGACAGAGAGGCCACTGCCTTCAAATCATGTTCGCCACATGTAAGGCATCATGCTTGTTTTGGTACAAGCCCTAACAAAAATCACATCATCATCATTGAAAACTTATAGTCCCACTGTTGCAGTCCTAACTCGCCCCTCCTTCCCATATTTTCTTTCTTTTTTTTTCTCTCCAAACAAGAGGAGGCAGTCAGAGAGTTGATTCTGGTCATTTATCTTCCCAATGCCAATGCTGGTGTAAGTACAGCTTAACTGCAGAGGGGGGTATTGATCCTACTCTCCTCTCCTCTCTCCTCTTCATTCTTCACAGGAAAAAAAATAAAAAAACATCATCATCACAGCTCCCGCCCAGTCTGTGCATATGAAAACACAAGCTGACAACCTGTCTGCCAGCAGGCAATAAACTGTGCAAGCTGATGATAAGGAGAGTGACACTGTAATTCTTGCAGTAATTTCATATGAGACTTTTTTTTCCTGCACACACTCAATACCAGGTTTAAATTCGACACACATTAATTGTATGGGGACTCTCAAGCCTCCAACCTGCTAACACTTTGTGTGGTTTCAGATGGAAATCATAAACATTATAACAACATCAATTTTAACTCGCTATCCAATTTCTGGGCATTTCCATAGAGCCACATTTCCTCTAGGGGATCTACTTTTTAAAATGTATGTGAAAACTAAATGATTTTGTGAAGCAGTGGAGTCTGGAGTTTTTTCACTCTCACCTTCCTCCACTGAATCCCACCTGCTCTTTGGTTGCAACCGTGAAGATAAATGGGCCACCAAGGCGGTCCCAAACACATGCCTAGGGACATCAGTTATAAGAGGGATGGCTGATGCTGAATTAATTACTATGGGCTGATACAGAGGAGCACCAAACACGAGTATCATTTGATGCTATCAGGTTCTCAGCAGCAGTAGCTCTGAACACTGTAGTGAGTGGTCTGCAACAAATCTCCATCCTATCAAGTCATGTATATCTGTAACATCACTTCATAAATAAGTATTATTTTCCTGAAGCAAGCACAGTGTGATCATGAGGTTCTGTATCCTAAAACAAGAAAATCAATCAAGACAAATGACACGTGGCTTTACAAAATACCTTAAACAATTGTGCAGGAACAAGTGGGAATATTCTTACAACACAGGCAAATTTTGTTACTTGTTTAAAGCAGTAGATCAACATTTTGGGACATACACTTGTTTGCTTTCTGGCATAGAGTTAGACGAGAAAATGTCACTCTCATTTCTGTCCAACAACCAGTTATCTTACTACAGACATATTGTTGTTTTTACTTCTTGCATGAATTAAACATTTTGGATTGTCTTATCTTTGGATAGAGCCAGGCTAAGCTGTTTCCCCGTTTCCAGTCTTTATGCTAAGCTAAGCTAACTGCCACTGGTTGTAGTCTTATATTTAATGTGAGAGATATGAGAGTGGTATCGGCCTTCTCATCTAATTCTAAGAAGAAGGAGTAAATTCTAAGAAAGAGAATATTTCCAAAAATGTTCCAAAAACTATTCCTTGAAAGAAAACAAAACTTTAAGGACCCAGAAATTACATGATACAAAGGAGGTTTTTTCAGCATATTTTTTTCTAAAAGTTCAGATTCATTAATTCCTATAGTGTAGTATAGTTGATTTCTGCATCTTTTCACCAAAACATGTCTCCGCGGTGCCACCTTAAGACTGTGTGATTAATAAGAAGCTTATGATGTAACTGCTCACCACAGCTCTTCCTCTTTACTTTCTTTCCTCAATCCGACTTCTTTTCTTTGCCATACTTCCTTTGGCTCCTTTATCATTCCCTGTGATATCCCCTCTTTCTCTTGCTCTGCTGCATATTAAAAGCAGGACTATAATATGGTTCTAAGAATAGCTTTGCCTAATCTGATCACTGTGATGGAGTGTCACTCCTGTACTCCTCTTGAGCACAATATCTGCTTTACCCTTTTCACGCCTCTAAGGCTGTTGACACCTGCCTGAATCCCGCAGGCCTCGGTGTACAAATGGAGCGATTTTATTTCAACAGGCTATATGTCTTTTTTTTTTTTTTTTTTTTTTTAAATGGCAACTTTTAAATTAATCCCTAAACAACACAAACACAAAAAGTCTTGAAGTCATTTACACCACATATTTAACATTCATGTTCACAGAGTCAAATATATCTGGATGTCTCATTATGAGGTGCAACTCCTCACGCTCCCTTGTGTTTACTCTATTTTAAGTGTACACTGACAAACTCACAATCTGTCAGAAAAACTGGGGAATACATGCATTAATACAGCCACTCGGTGTTATTTCTCTGGAGACTGGTGCCTATTTGTAGTTTAATAAGAGAAGAGTGAGTGTGTTTGTAGTATAGAGGTAATATGGCTTTGCAAATAAATAGCTGTAGGATGATGAAAGCTGACAGTAAAATAATGTTGTTGTGTTAGCATGTAATAGTATAACAATCATGTTATATCAGCTGAGCGTTGCCACTTATCGTTACGCAGCGTCACATTTAGAAAGTCATTTGTTAAACAGGAGAGTGTGCAGTACCGGGTAAGACTTTTCTTCAGGCTGTGCGGAAGAGATGTTTGGTTTTTTTTGGCAGTAGGTGGTTTTCTCATTTACATCCATCAGTCTGCACGTTTTTTACACCTCTGTATCGAGTGATGTGGAGTGAATTTAAATGAGGATGGTGCCATATGGCCAAGAGGAACCAACACTGCATAATTAGCATGAACTCTCCCAGTTGGAAAGTTTGAGATGTATGTTTGTTTCTCTATAAAGGCTAAATTCTATTTTTTATTTCATAAATATTCTTAAATAAAATATGTGTAAAATGATTTTGGATGGAGTTTATTCAGCATTAAAGGTCATTCTCACTGTATTACCACCTTCAGATTTATTTAACTATAAGAAACTCTGTAGTTTATTATTTACCCGGCAATAAGCATGGCTCAAGAAGGTCTGACATATTTTTTGAAAAACAGTAGGCTAGATTTAGAATTTGACACCTTACATAACTCTTACTTTCGACTCGGCAAAACAAGCACAATAAAACATAAGGACAACGGGAACCAAGTCATTTGCTTTGCTTCATGTTAGTATTTTTCTGACCTCTAAAGTGGCGTGTGACACTGTTGTGTCCCAGTACCATGTCATAGTAAACAGCGACACCTCGGGTATTATGTCACTCCTTCTTACTGTATATTGTCTTTAGGCCTTTCTACTGTCACAAGGCGCAAAGTCTGCAGGGTCTTCTCAGAACAAGGGGAGCCCACTGGCTAAAATACTGTAGAGTAGGGGCTTTAGAGAGCGTGCTAACAAATTAGGCGACAGCACAGCCCCCAGTAGATGTCAGAACAATCATGAGGACAGAGCTTAATTGGTAAAGGGCATAGAACAGCGGCATGTTATCAACTTATTTGGAAATGATGACAGGATTGTGGGAAAGTCTAGTGGATTTCATTATTGAGGAAAATGTACTATGAAAAAAAAGAAAAGCTATGTCTAAGTCTTTTTCTGTTCTGCTGTTTTTGCATTACAGAGACAAGGATCTGGAGCAGCTGCTGGCAACAACAAGACATCTGGAGAACAAGGTAAGAAAAACTTACAAGACCAGACAAGAATACTGAAAAAACTGTATTTGTACGAGCTACATTATAACATTTAATTTCAAGACATTCACTTGTATTTGCATCAGCAATGTTATGTTCAAGCCTTTGCACCAATTCTCAAAATAAAACTAACAACTGGAAAACTTACGGTAAGTCGGGGGAGACAAAAAAAGAGACAGAGAATGATTGAAGCGAAGAAAGGATGAGAAGGGAGGGAGGCCAAATGGACCTCAGTTTACAGTACATGCGGGCCCATGTATCTGAGATGAGCTTTAAAAGGCACATGTCACATGATTGACAGTAACAGGCTCTGAAGGACAGCTGCCATCAGAGTCTACACACACACACACACACACACACACAAACAAACAGACTACCTGACCTCAGGGCGTTCCCTCAGATCCAATCATGATCTGACAGGAGCTCAGACACTTTCATAACATTTGAATTAGCGCATTTCAACTATCTGTTTCCTGCATCTCTGTCATACAGTATGTGATACCCTGGAGACATGACTGTATCAGCACGAGCAAGGGTTGTACATTGTTAGTTATCTGTAATTACTGACTTTAAAAACAAAAAAACAATGTACAGCAGTGTTCTCATAAATCGCTTGACAAAGCTGAGGCTTACTCTCAGCTGTAATGTCCCGTCGCCAGGAGACAATACTGAGATGACCATCAGCTTCAGTAGCTCCAACTCTCTGATGATTGCCTCCCTGTACAGAGATGGACTGCCTGTATCAGTTCAGTCCTGAGGGAAATAAAGATCTGCTCCATGCACCAAGTGCATTACAAATCATGTTTATTGTTGAGCTTTCAGTCATTAAACCTATCACAGTGAAGCAAATAAAGGCTTCAAACGAGAAAACTAATATCTTTGCCGCTTTCACCTCCCCTAAATCATGACAGTGATTTGGTGCGTCGCCCTGACTCAGCACATCACTGCATAAAGAATGAGCTATTTTGACTTTATAAAATAGTGTGCTCTGTACTTAATATAAAAAAAGTCAGTAGAGGTGTGGTATCATTAAACTGAGTCTTATACTTGCAGATTTTTGCATAAATGTGTTTGATTGTCTAAAGAACCAATGAACTGTTGTAATTCTCTACTGCACAATCTGAAGGGCTACCAAGGTCAAAAAAAGCACCTCTGTCTCTTTCATCACCATGACATTTTTGCATGCCAGTGTCAGTGTATATGATAGTGAGCACAGAAACAAACAGATGACTTTGTATCTTAACCATCTGTATGTAATTGCTGTCTATCTGAGATTCAGATGTCTCAAACAGCTAGTAACCTGCTTCAAAAGGGTGCTAAAAAAAACATATTTATGATTGAAAGACGCATTAAACCATCTCTGGCGACCACTGACCCTCTTTGAAAAAAAAATTAATTGCCCTATTAAACAGAGCCACCATTCAACAACATTATTCACCACCAGCGATTAATGGGATCCAGTTTACCTCCAGCAGTTGACTGAGATGAAACACTGTGTTTTAGGAGACTCATTTTTCACAGCCTGTAGGAGTCAGCTCTGCCTTTCTATTCACTTAATAAAAGGAGAAAGTGAAGGAAAATACACAGGCTGCAGTACACACACACACACACACACACACACACACACACACACACACACACACACACACACACACACACACACACACACACACACACACACACACACACACACAAAAAGCACCCCTTTGTTGTCTGACCTTGACAATTAACTTGATACCTGGAAAAACTGCTTTCCTACGATGTCTTAAGTGTGTCTCTCAATATAGAGAGACATTGGGAGTGAAAGAGAGAGAGAGAGAGAGAAAGCACTCTCTCTTAAGAGTGGGCGAGTGGGCGAGGAGAGAGTAACGCTGCTATTGACTCTCGCCCACTCTGCATACCCCCGGCACACAGCAGAGCACGGTCTTTAGAAAAAACCTCTCACGGGCTCAAGGACGGCCATAGAAAGATCTATTCATATTCACTGGAACTCAATTTGAGTTGGGTACGTACAAGTACATGCAACTGTGACGCACCTCAGTGATGAAGCAAAGGCTGTTTACCTGATAACAGTGGAAACAGGGAAGCTGGAGGGTGGAAGAGTTTATTGTAAAGATAACGGCGCAAGATGGAGTGTTTATCAAGTGGATGCAATTGAATCAGACTTTTTTCCGCTTTGCTGCAACATGCCTCAGATTACCTCAAGATGCAAAATACAAACTGTACCGGAGACATTCAGAGTCAGGGGACAGTCACTGCTGTTGTCGTTGGTATTCATTCTTTGTGAATAAAAGTAAATAAGAAAGAAAACAGGTTCCTTTGTGTGTTAAGATCATCAGTAGCAGAAGTATTCATATCCTTTGCTTAAGTAAAAGAAGCAATGCCGCAGTGTAAAAATACACAAGTAAATGTTAATTCAAAAGGTGACATAACCTTGTTTTTGTTTCAGTGGACTTAATGTGGAAATGTTATTATATTTTATACTGTTGTATACAGTTGTATCAATAATCATATTTCATAAGCTCATAAAATGATTTGCATCTAAAATCTCAATCCCCAAAGTAACTGGTAACTATAACTATCACATAATTGTACTGGAGTAAAAAGTAGAATATTTCCCTCTGAAATGAAGGAGGGCTAGAAGAAGAAAGTATCCCAAAATAGAAATATTCAAGTCAAGTACCTCAGAACTGTATTTATTATTATAATGCTTCAGTAATGTAATGTATTTTGTTACTATCCCCCCCTGGTACAAACACCATCACAGACTCAGTCTTTTCCCCCTAAAAAGCCTTTTAGTCGTCATATGTGACATTGGTCGACATGGAGTCCAGATGTCGTGTATTTGGGCCATATGCTCCATATGTTCACTGACCTTATGAGTCCAAGTGCAACACAGACTGTTTGTGGCACTGCAACAGCTGGAGCAGCTTCGGCTTACTACAGCTTTACATCATACCGTACAAACAAACCACTCTGATGGGAACATTAAAGAACAGCACTTGGCCATCGTTTGTTAAGATGCTATCATATGTGACATAATCAGCTGCTTATTCACGCAGGACATTAGAGATGAAAACTGCTCTATTTCTTTATGTAAATTCTAAGCTACTGTCAAAGAACAACGTGGAAACTGTTAGACCAACAGCACCTCCCCCTTCGTCCCAAACAGGCACAGGCGTAATTTCAAATTGGCTCACCTTAAAGATCAAAGTCATCCTTTTATAATTAGCTTGCGACAGGCTCTTAAAGTTATGATGACCCATTTCTTACACACTTTTTTAATTAGCTTTACTGTACTCAATTATAGCCATAATGAATTTGTCTTATTCTGTTAAATATTGTTAGTAAATGCACATCGTATGCCTGTTTCAGAAGCATCCAGTGCTAGAAAGAGCTGAACCCACATATTTCCTCTGTGGGTTCTTTGAACATCCCACATTTTCTGGTTTCTTTTTCCAAATGTGCAACCACGTCCAAGTAGGTTACACAGACGCTTCCACCCCAAAGCAAAGTAAAAGTTGATATACACTGAAAAACCAAGCACACAGTACCAATCAATACAGAGCCAGTCCTTCATGTGTATTTGAATATTGATCGCCATGGTTTCTCTCATGCTTTTCTGCCCCTCTGGTGTTTCAAGGCCAGAGGGGTCACTGATATTTTCCAGACTTTCACAGTGACTTTCAACTGTAAACGAACAAACACTTGCAGGCACGCACGCACGCACGCACACACACACACACGCACACATTCCTGTACATGTACATAAATATACCTACATACAAAACACACTCATATGTCTTTTAAAATCATACAAAATGCGTGTCTAGATCCTTTGTCTTTTCATGCTGGATGTCTTATACTACGCTTACATTTTTGTGTAAAAATTTCAGGGTGCTATCGTCAAAACTAAATAAATAAATACACAATATTTTCTGAAACTGAAGATTTTACTTTCTTTGCATTTCCCTTGAAAAAGATTAAATGGCTGTTTTTCTGCACACATGCATTTGAGTATTAAAGTCATAGGTCACTCTGTCTATGATGTATAAGACATACGCTTTGTCCTTTTTGTGTGGAGATTCATTTGTAGAGAGTGGACTCGAGCACTGCAGGCACCACTCTTGCCTACAAACACAGGTCATGTCTTTCATGCCAGAATCCACTTACTGTAATTGTTTACTTCTATTTCCAGTCACATTCACTAGATAAAATTGCAGATGGTTTTGAATGTCTGCTGTTTCATATTTATTGCAATTTAAATGTGAGAAAAGCAGCATGTAACAGCAACTGTAACCACCGAATGTTTAGCATTTTTACTAGAAAAATTAAGAATATGACTCATCAATAATCAATTCATATACGGATCTTATGTTTCAGCACGTGAAGTGTTATTTCGCTGTTTTCAGAGCACTTCCATTTTTGCAGATAGAAAATTAACAACAGGCAAGGAGCTGTGAGTCTAAACATGAGCTGCCATACTGTGTTTCATTGTCACCACAGGCATTCAGACTTTGTTTCTGCCTGGTATAATTACAATGCAAACAGCCAAAAATTGCTTTTTGAAAAGAATGATCTAGACCATGGACTAAAAAATATTACCTTGATATACTTTTAATTCCTTGCAGATAGGAAAAATTGATACCAATACAATAGGATTTTCAAAAAATATGGTGCTAATTTTGGGTCTCCAAAGCATTCATGGTGTTTGATTTACCTCAAAATGTCCATTAAAGCAACAAATATATTACACGCTGCAGATTCCTAAGCCCAAATAGATGGTCATATACTGTGTAAAACACTTTTTAAAACAGGGTTTCACTCTACCTTCCAAAATCTGTCTCTCGTCTCAAGGTCTAGAAGTCCTTCTTTAATGCGTCCTGTTCTCAGCTTCCATAAATCCCTCTCATGGCTCAACTGGTTTTAACCAGTGAAATCAATAAGACGTCCCAGCTTTCACTGGGATTCAGAGCAGCTTTTAAAAGACATTTTGAAAGACAACAGGTGCCAACAGCAGAAAAGTCATGGCTGAGGGAAGTAAATCTATTAAGCTTTGGACATATCATATAACCTTCAATTCTAGTGGCTACTACACACCCACACCACAAATAAATATATTTTTCTCCTCTTTACTGGAAGCACAATCAAGATGATCCAGAATGGCAATCTGACAGCAGATATTACTCTCCCATTATGTGAAGAAGAGTCCCTCCAACAGTAAAAAACAAACCCATCTGTGCTTGCAGCTTATTATGACCCACAGGCACGATTTATTGTAATTACGAGAAGCGCAACAGATAAAAGTCAGGTGGTGTAGTAGAGCGAAAAATAATAAAGCTACACAGTCCATGTTGTAGTTTGGATGGAGTTAAAATACAGGACTTTCCCACAGGAGCCCTCTATTTGTTTCCTGTGTGAAACTGTGAGTGCTTGTTTTAACCATGACTGTTCAGCACCCTCATCCGCATGTTTATGTTTATAAACATGATGAGGAAGCTCCTCTTAAATTCCACCTGGCTGCCAGCGACCCATTCACAAACATACAACGTTTTTTTACAAAGGTGTTATGAGGGCGTAAATTATTCGACTGTTGTCAATATTGACATCCTACACCTGGTTAGAGTCTCAACGATTCAAATATCCAGTTAATTTTTGCAGTAACCATGAGCACATAAGTATAATTCATTCATATTTACGAGCATCATAAACCAGCAAAACCATAGAAGCGGTGGTGACTCCCTACCTTTGAAGAGGTCATGGCGTCCGATTATTTATATTCCTTTAGTCCACAAAGGTCCATGGATCAAAAAAATCAAGAGGGTTTTCTTGAAAGTATTCCAAATTGTGTTTTCCAAATTACGTCCACTGCAGACGGGCGGCTTCATCAATTCCTTCCACATTTCAACCATTTTCTCTCCTTCCGACTACCTGGTAGAGCAGCTGTATAATGGTTGCACACAGGCTGAAGAATCCCCATCACACCAGGAATCAGGATCTGCACATTTATTCTAGAAGAGCAGCAAGGGGCACAGTCAACAGTCATACAGTGGCAGACTCTCTCCCTCTCTGACCCCAGCACAAAAGTTATCCAGCTTTTTTTCCTCTTTGTGTGTGTGTACATCAAAATTCATACATATATGTAATAGAAGTAGATAAAATGTGCATATTAAAAGGCTATTTACCCTAACACAAAAATAAAATCAATATACACATAAACTAAATTTAATGGTTTCAGCAGACACCTCAACCTCTGGTTAATGTAAATATGGGCTTCTAATAAAGAAAAAAAATCACATTAAATAAAAGGCTCGTTTCATGTTGTTAGGGTACTCAATCAGTCCAACCCCTCCATAAAGGTACAAAAGAACATTACACCATAACGCACCTAGAAGAGCAGCAAGGGGCACAGTTGACACTCCTGTAGGGAGTCAGTATGGGTGAGAACAAATCTCTGAACAAATCGTCCGTCATCAAAGCTAATTGCAAAACTCAGCAACACATAAGCAATGATCTGCAGTTATATTTACACGCACTTTAAAATAAATTACTTTGAAGCACGCTATCTTAACCAAGGGAAAGAGAGCATTACAACATTTCTTACCAGCTTTTACCGAGAATGTGCAGCTACGTTACTCATGTGTCTTTTGTGCGTCGTTAATTAAAGCCCCCCTTCATACAACAGGTAAAGTGGAACTATGAAGACAAATCCATTCAAAATGGAGCCGTAAATACAGTGATATTCCGACTTTATGACAAAGAATATAACACACAAGTTTTGAGAATGTTCACCCCCCTAAATTTCACTTCAGGAGGCCTGGGTAAAGACAGCGAGGGTACTTGACCAAAAACCAATGACGCCATTCTGGCAGTCAGAAAATTGCTGCGTTTGGTTACTGTCTTATTCATCCTAGCATGAAGACAGAGCAACTGCCCTGTGGGATAGGACCAAGAAAGGGGGGTTGGGTGTTATTAATTATGTAAAAAGGTTTTTAGGCATCAAAATGCTTCAATATGTTTTGTACTGTTTTAGATTAAATAGTAAAAGCACAATTTTCCATTTGGAAATCTTTTAGAGAGATTCAAGGATACCAGTGAAAAAACAAACAAAAAAGTCCATAGCTCCCAACGTTTGGCCTAAAAGCCTGAAATTTCAAGCGTATATAAGTAGCTTTTGTGCCTAAACCTAACCAACCTTAAAGGTGTGTTTATTATTGTTACCATGATGACAAAGGTCAGGTACCCTGCTGATGCTAAAATCTTTTGGGTCATATCCGAGGGCAGGGACAAGCGATCTATATGGTTGTTTAAGTTGGAGGATTTATTAGTGAAGACAGGGGCACTAAAAGTGCTGCCAGAGGTAATAATTCTGAAAATCCATTGTGTGTGTGTGTGTGTGTGTGTGTGTGTGTGCTGAAGAGGAGATGAATCCTCAAACTGAGGAGAATGATGAGAATGAGAAATCCATCATTGTCACATTCAACCGCTGCCTCCTGTCTGACAAAAACTGATGAAAATCTGCCCTCAGGCCTCAAAGCCATTGTGAAGATGGTGACATAGTTCTTTTAGATGAATGCATGTGATTTTGCTAAAATATTAAACTTAATTAGTTTGTATGGTAACAAAAACACGTACAGCAAATACATAATTTAGAACTAAACTAAAAATGTTGACAATTGACCTGATACACAACATAGAGAAAATGCTGCATTAAGGTGATCAGACTTAAATCTCGCTGAAAGTCTCAGAGTTATAGCCTTGATGACTGTGCTTTTATCTGGTTGAAAACTAGGTGGACGCCAAAGTAATACATATTATCATTGTCTGGTGATTTTATTTTAGAAATCAAAAGTTAGTTTGTGCTGCAGCAGCAGAGTGAAAGAAGAAATCTGCAGTGGAAAACTAATGTTTTTGAAAATAAGGCAATATAATAAGGAAAATGTAAGGTTGTGAAAAAGAGTACTGATGAAACCTCATTCACTGTTGCATTGCACAACACTGAAGTTGCCCTTGCATTAGCTGATTGACATCAGCTGTTACATTTGTGCTTCACAATCATTGGTTCATTCACAGTTGATTAGTAGCATTCAATCATATTCATGCAGGTGCACAGTAGACCATAGTAACCTGACACGCCTCACAATTAACATAAGCTCACAGTACATTCTGAACAAAATTGCTTGGACATGGCCCCAGAATAGGATGTGATGTCATGTTTCTGATGCAGATAATAAATAAATATTGATCAGAGCAATCACAAACTATAAACAGAGAGCCATTCTGTCTAGTATTCTTCTGACAGGCCCTCAAATCACACTGACCCCATAACTGCATAAACATTTACTATAAATGGTTAATTCCTTGACTTAAGTGTCTCTGGCTGAAAAAAAAACAAAAAACTTCATCTCTTATTACTTTGCTGATCACATCCTGCTTCTGCCTTCACTCTCCACTATCACACAATCTAGACATCTCTTTAAAAAAATGTCACCAGCTTGTAGTACAAAGATTATGAACATGTCTGGTGCTGACACGGAGGAGGACACGGCTCAATAGCTAATGCTGCTGGGACGAAAACAGCAGGCATTAGAGCATCGGAAAATTCAATATCAATTAATGCAGGACTCAAAGCTCGGCTTGACACAGCAGTTAGTGTTTCCTCCTTGAACAGCAAGAGAGAGGTACTCAGGCTCAGCCCCAAGGGAACCCAAGGATTAGCTGCTCAGTCAATACATGAGTCGCAGCTCTCTCGTTGACTGTCATGCTTGTTTCTCTACAGTAGGCTCTGCTGATCATACTCAAGCAGATCAATCCTTTGCAGGAGTGTCGTAAGAATAGAATACACCCCCATGCTGAGCTTTGTACAGAAACAATTAGTGACTCTGAGCACTAAAAAGATTGAAAAAGCTAATTGTTTCAAGTTTGATCTCAGTTTCATAATCATTCATCTTCGTCATTGTAGACTGGTAACGGCTTAACAGGGACTGACAATGAAAGAAATCTTATATTAGCCACAGTATGTAAACAACACAGTTTTGCCACCAAGTCTTTGTTTGTGCGTCACAAAAGAAGTAGGCCAGAGAAACGTGATTCTTCACTGTTATTCTTGGTAACATACGTTCGCTGTCACAAGCAGACATTAGAGTCACAGTGAAACCTGCTTGGGTAAATGTTAGCTTGTCATGGCCTAAAAAAAACCCTGAATATCCCTGCTTCATTATATCCTACAGCTCTGTTGCTCTCCTCTCAGCAGCACTTTTCTTGTAATAGTACTGATTTGTACTGTTTTATGTATTTTATTACAAAATTTTAGTTGTGAATGAAATGTGTCTTACTTTGATAAATAATATTTTTCTTATTTTCATCTGCATCACAGAAACAATGTGTGAATAATGATAAAGATTTCAACGTTAACCTTCAATTCAACATTATGCAGACAAGCCTTCAAAGCTTAAAAAGCATGCTTGTCACATATTTACATGTGACAAGCATGTATACATATTTAAGCACAGATTTCCTCAGGTCAGTTAATGGGTACATTCTCTTGTCTAATAGTCAGTATTCTTCTGTAGTTTTACTTCTCCACACTTCATTGACCAGGAGATGAAAAACCCTCTTCTTTCCTTAATGCTTGCTTGTGTCAGTTTTTACTGGGATTACATTCGTGTCCTCATTGTCAGTGCTGGCTGAGCTCCAGGGAGGATTAAGAACTGGAGATCAATTTATGCTTTGGCTTTTGACCTGGGAAACAACTGCTCAGGCTCCCCCATAGGAGTTCTGCTCCACTATTATTAAGAGTACTGGGGTTTATGGGAAGCGCAAGGGGACATTTTACAGAGTAATATCACATTGTATTACTGCTTCCTAAACTCACAAATGAAGAGCTGCTGATTTACTGTGACAGTATTGTATACATATAGGAACATTCTGTGCTCATTAAGCCTTAAAGGCCAACATACCGTAATGAAATTGACCTTTCCATGGCCCCTTACTCTCACTACCCCGTGAAGCTTTGTGTTCTTGCATAGCACATAATGCAGTTTAAAATGAAAAGATATACCACTCAAAAGTCTTAGTAATTTATGAAAAAATAGGTTCTTCATTTCAGACAGAGATAGGCAAAAACAGATTATCATTATATCGGGCAACTGATGATTTTGCAAGTTAAAATAGCAGCTATCACAGGTTAGCTGTAGCTAGATAATTAAGCATACAATTATAGTAAACATTACCTCGATTAATAGCTTGAAAATGCAGTCTCTGGCTAACATTTTTGTGTTTCCAACTGACTTGTTTTGGAAAGGCTAAAAAGAAATATACCATCTGCCAAACTCTTTCTATAGGGAGCGTCACTCCCCAGCATCTTGAGGTTGCTAATGATTGGACAATCCCTGCTTGGGGAATGTCAATTCTACTAGACTTGGCAATGTGACTCAGACCAGTCTTTGTACACTGCTGTGAGTCACATCCAAATTTTCTTTTCCCTTCCAGATGCGTCCAAGACGGACGTCCCGGAGGACTTTGACATCGACATGGATGACCCCGAGACCGAAAAGGCGGCGGTCGCCATCCAGTCCCAATTCAGGAAGTTCCAGAAGAAGAAGCGTGTTGAGAAGTCCTAGTGAGCACCACGTTGCTCTGCCACTGTGTGTAGAGACGGCAGGTGGAAGTGACAGCACAGTGACGATGGTGTGACATTTGCATGTAAACAAATTCATACCTGTTGGAACTCCAGGGGTTGTGATGGGGTTGGGGGGTAGAGAATGCAATAGCCTGTTAATCATTTGACATGTCTGTGAATTTTCAATTTCCTATTATTATAATGACTATTATTTATTATTTAACTGCTGTATCAATAAATAAGTAACAGACAAAGTTATTGAGATCTGGTTTCTGTCCTGCCATATATGTTCCATATATCATGAAGTCTAGCTGGTGTTTGTGTTAGAATATGTTTTTGTACTTAACCCAGCCTCATAGATATACCTGCACCATACCTGTCTGTACTGCTTAGGACTACGTTTCCCAAAATCACCTGTGTTTGTGTGATTAGATGGAGCAAAAGCTAATGTCAGAGTGAAGGTTTTTTTCAGGAAACGTAGCCTGGAGCTTTCCATCCTGAACAGAATATTTCACCCAGAGGCTTTTTTCTTACCCGCATGGTACTATAAAGCTGTGTGTCAATGTACATTGAATAAATAAAGACTCTGTGTGGAACCTGCGTACAGTGCATGTAAATGCCAACATTTGTCAAACACCTGGAGCTACATATCAAATGTGGCTGCGGAATTGCTGCAGTACATCTGACATATTGCATTAATATACACTCTGCAGGGATAGCAGAGAGACACCTGCACACCTGCTCATTCATACAATTATCCAATCAGCCAATCATGTGGCAGCAGTGCAAAGCATAATATCATGTAGATGCATCAGAAAAATGTCGTCTCAGTGACTTTGACTGTGTCATGATTGTTGGTGCCAGACTGGCTGGTTTCAGAATTTCTGAAACTGCTGATCCCCTGGGATTTTTACATCTCTAGAGTTCACTGAGATTGGTGCCAACAACAAAAAAACATGGGCTATAACAGCAAAAGACCACATCAGGCTCCACTCCTGTCAGCCAAGAAGAAAAATCTGAGGCTACAGTGGACACAGACTCACCTAAACTGGACAGTTGAAGACTGGAAATACGTAGCCTGGTCTGACAAATCTGGATTTCTGCTGAGGAAAGCAGGTGGTAGGGTCAGAACGTGGTGTCAACAGCATGAATCCATTGACCCAACTTGCCTTTTATCAACAGTCCAGGCCGCTGGCAGTGGTTTAATGGTATGTTTTCTCGGCACAGTTGGGCCCCATAATACCAGTCAATCATGATTATCTATCAGTGATGACCATGTGCATCCCTTTATATGCTATTTTTTACGAATGTGACAGTGATGTGCAGCATGAATGTGCAGCTGACAAATGTGATGCAATCATGTTGACATGATTGCATCACAGTCACACATCACACATCTCAAAGAGATTAACTGAAAAAAAATTGAGGTGTTTTGAGAGTAGAGGGAGGCCTTACCCAGTATTAGTGTTCCTGATAAAGTGCTCAGTGAGTGTATAACAAACTATAAATAGAAACTTCTTCAGAATGAGCTCAGCTGAATCTATTCCCTTCTCAGCTTGATGACCTTCTCCATGTGGCGCCAGGCGAACTGACTGATTCCCACTGAGCTGTTCTCAGCTTCAGGCACAACAACCCAACAACATACACGTGCATTCATTTTGTATATTTTAGTTTGGGATTATAGATTAATAGTTCATCATTTCATAATTTGAAAAGGCTATTTCTGTTGTCTTTAGATTTTGAGTAAAAAAAAAAAAAAAAGAATCTGAGGGAACCTTGGCATGTGATTCTTGTTTTATTTGTCCAGCTGTTGCTCCATACTTTGTTTGACTTTCTCAGTTCTGTGTAAATCACCGGTGGGCAAGCAGCTGTCACAAACAAACTTTACTCCTTTTACAGTTGGTCAGTTGATCAGTCGCACCATTATACAGTATACTGCTCAATCACATTATGTGGTCTCCCTCAACAGCCTGCCAGAGGAAACATGTGAGAGCACACCAGCAAAAATACTGTAGCCCTATGTATTACGGCCTGAAAGGAATAACATATGAGCATAATACTATTACTATTACTACTATTTTGAACAGCAGAGTTCATTTCTGGCCTGGCTTTATGGCAACATTGTCTGTCAGTCAGTCGATCACGTTGATCCAGACTGAAATATCTCAACAACTACTAGATGAATGAGCATGAAATTCTCTACAGAATTTAATGGAACCCCCTGACTTTTCATCTAGTTAAAAATTTTCAGTTATCCTGTGAAATATCTCAACAACTACTACATGGATTGGCATAAACTTTTGTACAGACAGTCATGAATCCCACACAATGAATCCCAGTGACAGTTATACCCTCTGACTTTTCCTCTTGTGCCATTATGACATTTGCCGTTTTGGGTGAAATGTCTCGACAGCTGTTGGATAGACTGCCATGAATAATTTGTTCAGACATTTACAGTATGTTCCCCACAAGATGAACTGAATAATGTTTATAGTCCCTAAATTTTTCATGTAGTGCCAACACCAGGTGAAAATTTTAGTTTGTCTAATGAAGGTTTATCACCAAATATCAGCAAAACTGACAACATTACCATCAGTCTCACTGAGCCAGGTTGTATTTTATGAAACTAGTAAGAGAGTTTTGCCCCATGTGACCTTTCTAATAACAAAGAGGTGTTTCAGGTTTGGATACAGTATCACTCCTAATAAGAATTCCCCTCCAATCGAAACCTTGAACCAACAGTTAAACATATACAGTAGATATACTTATTATACGTGACTGTGATGTAATCCAGACAAGTTGTTTTACACTCTACAAAATACTGAAGGGGTTACAAGCATGTCAGGAGTTTAAACTGACAGAGGTTAAGATGATTAGGATCATGACATTGCATATGGGAGGTCAGTGAACTGTATTATAACACGGTCAATGGTGACCTTTGCACTCCAGGGAAGTGATCTTTACTGCAGATCAGCTTTGTAATCCTGGGAAGATTAAACTGCCAAGGCAAGTGCACACGATTTCTTGATATCCACAGCCAGATGTTTTACAGTGCAAAATAGAAAGATAAAGAAAAGCTTCAACCTCCATTTTATTTTATCTTTTCTCTAAAATTTCATAGTAAAGTCAGTGACATCACCTTAGTTTGCTTATGTCTTACTCTACTGCTAAGAAATCAGTGCAAATGAGGTTTGGGGCAACAGTCTTGCTTCCTAAATGGCAACAGTGCAGTGACCTTTAGATTTCCAGTGAAGGTCACTGTCTCATGGAAATAGAAGTCTCACTGCAGTTGCTTGTTTGTTTGCTTGCTTGCTTTATTTTCCACCCAGTTGACTGCTAAAAAAGATCCTGCCATGTCAACCCGAGGCCCACAGAGAATAACAGTCCTCCCAAGGCTCCGCTGCTCTCTTCCATGTGTTTGTGGGAGTGTGTGGTAACGGAATTTGAATCATGAAATTAACATATGTAGATTTTTTTCTGATCCTGCATGATGATAAGCTTTTCTCCTCTCATCTTGTCATCTTACATCCCCTTTCCTTTCCTCTTCTCTCCTCTGCTCCCTGCTCTTGGGGACAGGCAGATTGGGATGTTGACAGTGAACTGTGTCATCGCCTCCGGGTGTTCACTTTGTCTCTGAAGTTTTGGCTGAAAGGTGTACTTTTCTTACCTAGAAATTGGAGATAGATTACAGCAACATGGTCTCCAGACACAGGTGTACTATTTTGAAGTCCATGCTTGGAGTAAAGTCAACAGAGACACCTTTCTATATCCTCTGGACACAACAGAACAGCACTCATTCATCTAGCCAGAGTAAATACAACAGGGATACACTATAGACTATTTTTGGGGCAGAGATCAACAACTGTGGAGATAAAGATATGTTGATACATGCAGTGAAACTGTATTATGGTGAAATTTTCCACATGCACTGAGAATGGGACCGTGAAATTCATTGCGTGCCTTCTGTTCTGCCTACAGAGAAGAACATCACTCCTGCAGACAGCAGAATAAATCTTTAATAACCGGAGGTGGCGGGTGGGGCATTTTCTTTACCCCTCAGAGTCAGTGGACCACCATAGCAATACTGGATAGGGCCTCACTTCGCTCTCAAAACAGCTTCAGTTCATCGTGTCATGGACTGCACAAGATGTTGGAAACTTTCCTTTGAGCTTCTCCATGTTGACTGCATCACCTAACTTCTGCTGCACATCCATGCTGCCATTTTCCCATTCTACCACATCCCAAAGCTGTTGTCCTGGTTACAGATCTGGTGACTGGAGAGGCCACTGAAGTTTACTGAATGCACTGTACACCATCATGCTCATGAAACCAGTTTAAGACTTTTGATCTGTGACATAGTGCATTATCATACTGGAAGTAGCTATTAGATGATGGCAAACTTTATTATTTATTCCTCTGCTGTACGTAAAGCAAAGATTAATTCAGAGTTTATTGCGTATTACTGTTTTCTTTGCTCGTGTCTGCACAGCTACAGAAATCAAATTCACACTATGTGTTTATTGATAAAAATGAATCATCCATGATCTAATGAAAACTGACATTTTTGTGATTGGTTCACACACTGCTGCACACATCCACTTACACATGCATTTGTATGCATTTCCTTGAAAATGAGAGTACGTACAGATTTCTACAGCAAAATGGATACTGACACTCACGTACATCCTCGGTTTCTTTTTTTTTTGCATCATGTGACTGGCAGGTTGGAGCTTTGGGTATTTCCTGTGAGACTGTGCACAAATGGTCCTTGCAGATGTGGAGAAGGACAATTACACTGTGCTTGATTCATGAAATTTACATTAGTCATTAGTTTCCTGTCACACTAACAGTAACATGAATTTGATCTAATCAACAAGGTTGTGTGCCTGTGAGCTGAGAGTGAGGAAATTCACTGTCAAATATAACAGCCTAGTGTGTGTACAAATGACTGATGCTTCCACTGGAAACAGCCTTTCACTTCATCATACTGTAAAAAGCTTGAATTGAGTTCACCAGCACATAGCATCAGCAAACATCTCCTCTGTCCATTGGCTACAAGCAGTATGTCCTGCAGTGATGAGACAGGAAATTTAGTGTTGGTAGATTAAATCAAAAGTTACCGCTCATGACTGAGAACAAGGCAAAAAAAACCTAAAAGAATGACTAAAACTTCCTATTTGTATCTTTGTTGTCAGAAACAGAAGCAGGTGCCTGAGGAGTTGGTTTTAATGTTTTTGCATGAAACGCACCTTTGTGTGGTTCCTCTCAAGTTTACAGAGCTTCAGTAATTCAGAAAGTAACAGAAGCTCTTTGTAACATCTATGGGATTAAAGGAAAATTCTGATCGTTTTCAACTTGGCTCTTACTGTCATAATTGCATGAAGATTCTTGATAGTTTGGTTAGCTGGCAAGTTGCCCCAGAAGTAGCTACACCATAGCTAGTTACAGTAGTTACACAGTCACACTATTATCAGCTGTTCCTGTCAAGAGTGACATCATCTACAGAGACACGATTCATGTGCAACATATAAATATATTCATCATGTTTTATAATGTAATATGATAAGTAGTAAGTGGCAGCATTATGATATACTGTATGTATAACCAGAGCCAATGGGCCTCCCCATTAATCTTATTTACATAATTTAACATTTTACAATCAGTGTTTACTGCATTAATACTTTACAACTGTGACTCTATTTACTGTTTGCAACTTTTTTTCATCCCTTTGCATGAGATGATGATTTTCAGTGCCAACCACAGTATTTTTGGCATGGTTACAGTTTCAGTATAGACGTGCTGGTGTTAACTCAATACAGGCTAGATCATCCAATTCTTTTTATCACTTTCACCAGTGACAGGGATAAACCAAACCAATGCTTCAAACTGGAACACTTTTGTTAAAGTAGATTTTGGTTGAAGTAGCAGCTCAGTTACTCGGTGGCATGTTGCTGTGTTTGAGGCCTCACCACCCATCCATACATGGACAGCATGTAAACCAAGCCACAGACTATATGCAGTATTCTTGAACAAATACCCCTGTAAATAAACAGTATGCAGTCCAGTTATTTAACAAATTATTAGTCAAATGATTAAACATGTTTACAGAAGTATTACTGGGCCAGAATAATCTAGGTTAAATTAATGAAGTGAGCCCTGCAGCAGTTGCTTATATTTTTCTCTGTTGTCTTAGCCAGCTAGTGAGCTAATAATAGCTAACCCTGCAAATGGCTCATGGCATTTTCATCAGTTAAGACATCTTTAGCTTCAGGGTGAAGGTAACGTTCAGAAGCAGCTGATGACCACTGACCCATGGCTTTAAGCGTAGATACAGGGGTGACAGTTGCTGCAGATGTAGCTGCTCCAGTGCATAATGAGTGAGCAGTCTAAAGTCTCTGAGCCAACAGGACTGGCAGATGATACAGAGAGGAGGGGGGGGCGTGGCGGGGGTGAAACAAAGATCATGTCACTTGTTCCTCCTCCTCAGTAGCTCATGCAAGCACAGGGATGTCATTGATGTGAACAAATACAGATCAAAATTATTTAATGTCCTTTGTCAGATTCTGGCTGCTGCAGGAAGATGTTGAAATAGTGTGAACACAAACATCAATGCTACAGGGTGATAGGTCAAAGGATCCTGAGGTAGAAGAAAACACTAAGAAACCCAGGGAAACCATGACACTGCTTCAGTGTCTGTTCATTTTGGGAAAGATCACTGCTGTCCAAAAACATATCACTCTTTCAGTGTCTTCCTTTTTTTTTCTGCCATCTCACTCTCACACTGTGCGTAGTGGAATATATTTTCTCAGTTTCATATTTGAACACTGTCCTAGAAACCTTACCCCCTGGCAGTACTGCTGCTCTACTAACCTTGTGATTGTGAAGTAACCCCAGAAACCAGGTGCTATTTTTACCTGCTGTTCTCCCTCTCTAATGAGACCTCACCTTCACTGCAAATCCCTCCTCGAAGGATTTATCTAAATGATATATTTTCATGAGACTATAAACTATCCTTTGTAGTGTACTGTAATCTTCCACCTAAGCTTTTTATCTCTCTTTTATCTCAGCTGCATTATGAATGAAAAATATCTTACAGAACAAATTATTCTGATAGAAGAAGAAGATAGAGGATTGCACAAGCCCTCGAAGGAGGTTAATCAGACTCTATTTTGTTTGGGTGCTGTGGTTGTGAGGGGTTCCAGTTTCTGGCTAAGTCACCGTGGGGTGCTTGTATCAAAGCTATGTACTGTAATAATATATACTGTATATGTAACTGTTTCCAGGGCTTGTCAGGTCCACTCACATCCTACATTTAGCTTTATATAGACCCAAGACCTGTGGCAACAACTCACATCATGTTTTCAGTGAGTCTCGTATTAAGCAAAAAGACATAGTCGTCGCATATAGAAAAGAAAAAGCATGACAAAGGTCAGAGGAAAATGGTCAGATTGGTTCAGGCCAGCAGACAGAAAAGTGCTCAGATAACAGCTCAGTATGACATTTCTGACTACACAACCTTTCAAACCTCAAAGCAGATGGGTTCAACTTTCACAGATCCCAACCCTACAGAGCACCTAGGGCTAAAAAAAACTACAGGAACTGTGTGATGCTGTTGCAGCCACTGTGGACCAAAACCCCTCAGGATTACATCCAACATATTGCTGAATATATTTTCAAAGAAGACAATCCGGATGCAAAACCGGGTCCTCCAAATTATACAGTATTGTCAGACAATATAGCCATACATTTGAAGGAGCAATGTAGTTTGAGGACTTTGCAATATAATCTCAGAATAATGTCCCATTTTTCCTCCATCACTGGTTAGAAAATAGAATACACAATCACAGTAGAACTCAAAAGGCAGGAAGATTTCTGCCTACTTAGCATAAATAGCTGGGAACGAAAAGACACTCTGCCTTAAAGACTTCAAAATTAAACATCAGGTAAAACTGCATTCTTCTCCGCTGTTTTTACGGAAGTAAAATTCTCCGTTTATTGGGGAAATCATTAGAAAGACTGCATCAACATTATAGTTTAACATAACAGGTACAACTATCTGGGTGTAATACTGTATTTTGATAGGTTATAGCAAACAACAAAGATATAAGTCAGAGCTATTTGACTAAAGTACTATGGGAACTGCTCCTGCTAATTATGTCAGATGGCATGAAAAAGAAACCCTCCCAATAGGTTTTGGGTGGTTGACATTTTCTGGGTCCAAGTCCTGGGTTTATTTTTGATGTCCGCTGTTTCTGGAAGGATTATGTTTATTTTTATGTGCTTTATGTAATTATGTAATCATTGCTGCATGACTTCTGTTGTATTTTAATTGCTACCGCCACAAAGGTTTCTTAAGGGAAGGTACAGTGAAGTAATGTTGTGTTATCTTACTCACTGGCTTTAGCAGATGAGGAGACTCTCCAGACAAGTCAGACACATAATAAGCACAGAAGCAGATCAGCGAGCAGACAACACGCAATCCATCATTGTTGAATGACGAAATATGATGCAATACTCTAAAAGATTTACTGCAATCTGGTTTGCCAGTGTTACAGTCCTGCTGAAAAGTCCAAAATAACAACAGGTCAGGTGACTTAAGCTATGAGATACCAGCTACAGTGGATGCTCTCTGATAAGTCGCTGTGTTGACAGCTGGAGTCCAAATCCGATCAGTTATGTGAGCAAAACATAAAGTGAGGCAGTTGGTGGAAGCTTATCTAGAGAACATTACAATACCGGGAGTGAACACAGCAGCTCCAGTGAGATTCAAACCCCTGACACTGGTCGTATTAGCGCTCTGCTCCGCACACAGCTTTATTAAAGATCAAAAGCTAACGCCTCTTTATGTAGCACACTGCAATATTCTTCTGTGATACAATGCATTCAACAGACTCCTGGTCTGAGTCCAACTATCTATTACCAATTACAAGTATAATTGACAGCCCCCTTAGACATCGGCCTCTCTTAATAAGACTCTCTATCATTTAATTGTGGTCATTAACATGGGACACACGAAGAAGAAGATTCGCCTGTCAGGCAAATGCACATCTGTCCTTCAGACATTTGAACATTTAAGTTGCAATGTCTTACACTGCAGTCACTTCTGTCAATAATGAAAAGTTATATTTGATTACTTTGGTTGTGCATAATGAATTTGACTCTTCAATTACTTTAAAATTAATCTAATCATTTATCCTTGCACCTGCCTTAGTGGGATAAATATTTAAATTAATATATCTCCACTTATTTTGTTGTTTGTTATCTGTGTTTTTCTGTACACCAGGATATATGTATCCTACTAGGAAATGCAGTAGCAGACAGGGAACCCAGAGAAATCATTAGTTAAAAATTAAAAGTAATTATTTTATCTTAACTGACTTGGAAGGGAAGCTCTGAGAAAAACAGACATTTTAAGAAGTACACTACAGCTATGAATTTGTTTTCTGGACCATCACTCTCAAATTAAACTTCTGCAGCATGTATCAACATTTGTAAATACTATGATATAGTCATTAGACATAACTCCAAACCAAGCATAAATCCATGTGGTGTGAACGTGTCTGTTTGCCCTTGCTGACAAAAGAAACCCAAGGGAAACAATTTTCTAGTCAGAATAATCCTGTGCTCTTCAAGTCCGATACTGAGGACAAGGACGGGCGAGCTGCCGGATCAATACAGTGATCTGAGACAGAGAGAGAGAGAGAGAGAAGAGAGGGAGGTCAAAACAGGGTAGAGGAGAAAAATAATGGGTCCAAAAGAGAGATAAACATGGTAAAGCTCAATGTCAAGGAAACGAAGGAGAACAGTACTTGTGAGGCCACAGAGAGGGAAGTCAGGGTGTGACTGATTAGGGGAGTGTAGTGTGAACTCAGGGGGAAAGTCCTTCCGTTTTGTGCTCTCTAAATTGCCCCCCTGTCTCCTGCCAACTCTTCAGGCGCCTCATTATGAAACACAGTTGGGAGGACACTGGTCTATTCCTAACCTGCCTTTGCTAACTGACAGTGCTTGTCATGGCATGGTGTCCTTGGTGCATGGTTAAAACTAAAATCCTAATAAAAAATCTTCACTATCTCAGACAAGGACTACTTCCGGGGGAACTTGTTCCCCAGGGGGCTGCTTCTGGAGCTTGACTGATTTGAAAAAATAGAAATGACCATCTTCTTTAAAAAATATATCCACATATTGAATCCGCTGTAGCACAGAAAACCTAGGAATTTTGGAAAAAGAGCATAAAAACCATTTATCAAGCAAGAAAGCAATTAGCTAAAAGTAATAGATAAATGAGGGAATGAATTAACAGTTGAATATTAACATGAAATTGTGGGACAAAAGGTTGGATAGCCGAAAGTTAATCTTATTCTAGCTAGACGTTAAACAGCTGGAAAGCAGAATTTATTAGCGAAAAGGTTTAGTGTACATGCAGGCAGTTCATTCTGCCTGCATGTACACTAAACCCATTGGTTAATAGCTGAAATAAGGTTATTTGTCTAAAATTAATGGATAAAGAGTTTAAGTAGTTAAAAGTACTGGGTAAATTAAAAAGCTGAAAGTAGCGGATACATGGCTGAAGAAAGTAAAATGGTTGAAATAGTTAGGTAACAATTATGGAAAAATGGATGACACAGACGGAAAGTAACATATAAATGGTTAAACATCCTGTTTCAGTGGTAGATAGCACTTGTGCAAATTTTAGCAAGCCAACCTAAACATAACAGTTCAGCTGTATGAGAACTTACCGTAATGATATCCATCAATAGTATTAGAACATCTACCTTAAAATCAACTCAAATTAACACATTTTCAATGTGATGGGTGGTGTGGCTGAAGGGGTACTTGAGTTCATCTGACAGGGCTTTGGGGGTGCATCAGACAAAGGAGGTTGGGGACCACTTTACAATCTTATTAGACTTGAAAACTCCTCTTCCCCTAAACCAGAGTTTCCCTCTCTGGCTGCTGAGCGCTGTGGGAGGTGTGATAATGGCCTGCAGCCAGGAGGCGAGTCTCACACGAACACTCCAGTCCTGCTCCTTCCTAATGTATGAGGGCAGCTGCAGAGTCATAAAGTATGCTCAGTGTGCAGGTGGGCCATCCATCTTCATTATGCTACCACACACACCAGTGAGGGGAGTGTACAGATTTAATAAGAAACTTCAGTTATTGTCATTCAATTATAGTTCACTGACAGTAAAGTTTATCCATTTTCTTGGAATCACTTTTTAGTACCTGCGTGAAGTTTTCCCGGTGGATCAGCCGGCTGACATCAGACATGTATTCAATCATTCAGCAGATGATTTTGGGACACGCCATCTATAGAACGGGATAAAACAACAACAACAGATTATGTTTTTTTTCATTTTTCTGCTGAGCAACAGATATACTTAATTATGCATCAGTGGAATTGATTTCCCTGAAGGTTACTATAGTATGTGAGTGTATCTATATACATACGTAACTGTGTGCATGCAATCTTTTCCCTGCCACTGCTGTCTCATCCACATTCTCCAGGGCTGTGGCGATCAGCGTGACAGTGTAAACCTGATCTAGGCCCCAGTGTCAGCGCTGGCATGAATAATTCAACGTGTTCAGGGTGGTGTGCTCCTGCAAATGGCAGACACACACAGGAACAGACTGCTGGGTTGTCCTTGATGTCTCTCTCCAGGTTGTCACAAATAGTTTTGGTGCTGAACCATCCCTTTCCACCTTCTCAGAGACCAAAAGCTTACTCCTCATTAGCAGCAAATGAACTCAATTCAGTGACTGAACAGCGCCATCTGTTGATCAGCTACAGCTGCATCAATACAAACTTCTTCTAATGCCTTGTTTGTACCATTTCAAGGTTTTACTAAACTTTTACATGCTTCCTGTTGGTGTGTGGACACAGCCAGGAGAGTTGGAGAAATCTTCTCTTTCTAACTCATACACATGAATAATTCTGCCCAGTCAACATGACAGGTTTGTTTTTTTGCTGTGCAATTTTTTGTGTATTTGTGTGCTTGAGCTTTGTTTGTGTAGTACGCTGATATGAAAATATTTCCTCTACTTACTGTCAGTCACTTTAAAGTGAAAGGAATAAAAATCTTCAAAATGATCCCTTCAAACAAGTCATCTTTAAAGCTTATTCCCAAATCCAGTTTTGTTTATTTGTTATTTTTAAACAGGCTTTAAAGCCAAGTCTGTTTTCTGTAAATAAAACACTATTGTTAAAATTGTAGCATTACAAGCAAAATCTTTGGGTTGAAAATGTATATCTAAAAAATATATGTAAACAGAAGTAGATTTATTTTATCCCTAAATTACATATATTCTCTCAGTAATTAAGCTTTAGTACTTTACAATTTAGAATTGTATGTCCACAGAATTAGAAGACTCCTGAGAGACAGACTTTAAACAGAAGGGAAAGGCAGCGAAACTGTGACTTTCAGTCCCTCATCTCCAAAACATTGGACGCTGAACTTCTCATTATGCAGCTCAATGGCTTCTTTCATTAGACCTTTCCTGCCTGATAAATGCCTTTTGAACTCAGTGCCCCTAGTTTGCAGTGATAAGTCCAAGCCCAAGAATTGTAAATTTATGATTTAAAATCATTGGTGACACTTTCCATATTCCATCAATAGATTTGTCTAAGTAGAATAAGGCCATAAATTACCCTTTATGACACTTATGATGCTTAATCAATGACTTTTTTCAAGTGCTACGTTTAGTTGTGGGACCTCAGGTAATTAATATAATGGATTGCCACCATTGACCTTTTAGTGGTTTGACCCTTTGACCACACAATCTTCAGGTAAGAGGGTCAACAGTGTCTGACAGGTCACAGTAGGGAGCATTTCTGGGCACAGTGTTAATATGTGAAAATTGATTCACGACTTTAGTGTAGTTGTTCCTCAGGTCAATCAGTGTAGTGAAGATTGTGTGATACAAAAAGTGAAGTGAAGGGGAAACAGTGAGTTTAATGAAAATGTAAAAGAAAATCGATGTACTTTGACCCAAAGTACTGCAAAAATAAAAAGGTCTAATCCTCAATTGATGATTAATGAGATGGAATTCAATCAAAAATATATTCTGCAACACAAAATCTTTATATTTTTAGCCTTTTCTATGCTGTTTCCTTGTGAAATATTTGAGGTGAGACCTCTAAAAATTATTTCTCACACCTGACATACACCCCATTAAATCAGTGATATTGGGTCACAGCTTTGTTTTCAGGGGACACAAGCCAAAAATGTTGGGAACCACAGACCTTACATTAAAATCAGGTACTTTAAACATAATTTGACGCTAACCAGAAGCCAGTTTTTAGCAAGAGCTTTGGGGCCGACTTCTATAGAACTGTGAATAATCAGTTTTAGATTTGAGGACGGTCCATTTCAAATCTTACCGACCACAGCTACTGTCTTTCTCTGTAAATGACTGGTCTCAACAGAAAGTATAAGATGGATGTAGGTTAAAAAAAACAGGACAAAGTAGAGGACAAAAGAATGGATGGAGAAGGAAGAGAGAAACAGACAAGAACAAAGAGGGACGTTCATCTTGACACATATGAATCAAAGTCAGATGTGTGCAAACATGACTAAGGACTTTATTAACCAAATCATTTTCCCCGTAATATCCACAAATAAAAGTGATCTCTTTATATATATTCACATTGTATAATTTCATAGTGTGACAAAAAATTCTCTTTTTTTTTGGATTTCCAGCCATTCCTATTAATTGTCATTTGATCAGTCGCCATGCAGTCATCAGAAAGGTTGAAAAACATTACGATTGGTCAGCATTGGCGGCCGTGTCTGGCATCACTCTTCTTCTCCTCTATTGGCTCTTCATAGTGCTAAAAACCCCCTTGGTTACCCAATCACAGATTTCATCACACTGCGACAATAAAATAAAAATAAATTAAGAAAGCAATGTTTTTCTGCAGAGTGCTCCAGAGTCCTCCTCCCTTTCCCTTCTTGTTTTTTTTTTTAGATATTTTCTGTTTTTATATAATAATAATAGTAATAATAATAATGACTATAATTGTCCTTGATATAAATTCAATAGTATTTTTTCTCTTTCTCAAATTTTAAATAAATCATTTTGGCAATCCTCATATGTTGTCACTTCAGAATAAAAGAATACTCAAGTAGAAAATAAAAACTGTGAGAGAAAATTCATCAGAAGAGGAGCGAGGTGTGAGAGAATGAAAAGTGTGAAAGCAACAGAGAAGAGCGACAGAGGAAAGAAAGAAAAGAGTGAAAGAAAGAAAGACAGACTCAAAGAAAAGCATCCACTTCAGACGCATGTCAGAAACGGCTCTATATACAACAATTTCTGTTGTGGAAAACTGTCCATCCTGTGCCTGTCGTCTGTCTCTTGTCCTTCTTCCTCCAGTGTGTCTGCAGTAGTCCTGTTGTGTGTCCCAGTGTTATACAAGAGTGTAAGACTTGGCATAGGGGTTGTTGCTCTGTTTCAGGTGTCCTCTGGAGTCCAGCAGTGACTCCTGAGAGGTGCTGAGCTTGGCAGCCTGTGCTTGGGCAAGGTCTCCTGAGGAGGGGACCTCTGCCCGGACCTCACCCCGGGCCTCTCCCCTCTCCCGGACATCCCTGTGGGGGAGGGTGGAGGCAGTTCCTGGTTGCCACTGCTGCACCTCCCTAGGCGAGGGCACTTCCATGGGGGTGGGCTCCATGGGAGGTGGCCTCTTCAGGGTACGGCTTCTCTGGGGTTCCAGGCAGGTCTGGCCCATGGCTCCTCCTCCTCCTCCTCCTGCTCCCCTTGTTTCCCCTGTAGCACCAGCACCAGCACCAACTCCGCTTGCTCCTGCTCCTCCTCCTCCTCCTCCTCCTCCTCCACCACCTCCTCCCCCTCCACTGCTGCTGCTGCCACTGCTGCTGCTGACTCCTCCACCTCGGGCTGCAAGTGGCACACCACGGTTCAACAGGAAGTCCATACGGAGGTAAGGCGGCAAGTGGACCAGCTCTCCCCCTGGGAGGGAAGACACAGGAGAGAAGCAGGTGACAATTAAGGTTTGGTTAAATTACATTGTATCTCCATACATGTTGTTGGAAAGACACTCAAATGTCCTGTGAAGCTGAGATGAATAGAGTCAGGTCATAATTTTCTTTGGGTTCATCACTATACGTGTCTCCGTTAACATTACACATAGTCATTTGATCCATTGTTGATATAAAGAACATTGATTAGTGCAGCTTTAATTTATGGTCAGCTGCATTTTAAGAGTGCATTATTTCTTAAAAACAAGGAATAATGTTGTGGCTTTCCTGTCTGAATGAAAATTTGTAGTTCACAGTGACATTTGAAGAATTATCTGAAGATATATATTATCTGAAATCCTGTAAAATAATAACCTTCACAATAAATAACACACAAACAACATATACTTTGACTGTAAAACGTATTTTGCATGACAAGACCTTGAAAATAATGCAAATTGGTTCAAATGATGATGATATTCACTTTATAGTCTCCAGCCTGTCCCCAGGGACAGTGTAGCAGTTCCCTGGGATCGCCACCGTACATGCTCTCAAGAGGTCAAAGTTTTGACTTGTCTCCACAGAATCCATCATTCCTCCTCCTCTGTTTAAATTAACTGCATAGAGAGCTAAAAATCCATATTTAACTCACATTTGCATTGCTGTATTTGCTCACCTCAGGCCCTTCTGGGATTATGACTAACATAACTATTATTTTATGTAATACCAATCTTCTCCAAGTGTGAATCTATTTGAATTAATAGCTGCTGCTGGGAAAAAATGTGCAGAACATAATGTAATAGGAAGCTGAATATTACAATGTTATCTTTGCTATCATTGTCAGGGCCTGATGCAATGATTTGATTTATTTTTTCTTACTGGGATGAAGCTGAATGATGGACAATGTCTCCACTACACCAGCCCATTCTGAATATACTACATAAATTAGTTCCTGCATTTGGCAATTCTTAAACCCTCTCTCTAAACTCTGTGAAGAAGAGGTGAAAACAGCACAGCGGTTAATACTTTAACTGAGTGATAAACCAGGATTAAAAGCTGCCTCTTCAATCTTTTAGTAATTGTCTGAGGTGTTAGATAAGAGGGAGGGACTCTGGTTGCCAGATCCAGTAGGCTGCACTGGAGTCTGTATTGTTTAGCGAATGCTGAACATTCATCCTCACATTCATCTCTCAGAGGACCAGAGATCAACAGTCGTTTACAGGTGTACGATTCATTGCTGAAATCACCTTTCAACACATGTTCTCTCCCCCACGTGCCAACACACTCACATGTACACAGCCAACACGTGCACAAGTATATACTGTATGTAGACACACACACACGCTTACTTTCACAACCAGCCACTCAGAGTTAATGTCAGTAAAGACAAGGCTGTTTCTGCAGATTCTGTCCACCGTGTGACCTTAGAGAATGGATTTCTGGGTTCATGGGGAGAATGAATAATTTACTGTGTTTTATAATAAGCCCTATTAGTGCCAGCAAAGATGATGAATGGCTAGGAGTGTTAATTGAATTAAATATAGATTTAAGTGGTTCTGTGGGAGCTCATTAGAAATGTAGTTTGAAAATTCATTAGCCTGTAAATTGCAGATCGTACAGTAATGGGACCAGAATACAACAGCAACTCTGCCAAGCCATTAATCTGTGTAACTGTCTGTTGCATCTTCAACACAGTCCACACTGTTGTGAACAGTGATGTTTTAATATTTTCGGATGTATATTGTGTATGTCACTCAGGGACACATACACACACACACAGCACCACACGACACACACACACACACACACACACACACACACACACACACACACACACACACACACACACACACACACACACACCCTATTTATTTACAGGCCTTTTATAAGCCAACTGCTGCCTGTAGCTCTGTAATTACCAGCACCGATGTAAAGGTTTATGTGTTAATATGTGCTGAGGAACACACTGTAATGGGAGATGGGGCCCAATAGATTTGCTTTTATAGGGCACCTAAGAAGAAAAGCCCAAATAAATAAAGTGTTACTCTCTAAACAGCTCTGTTAGGTGAGGCAGGTCACATGAAATGATATGAGAGGGTGAAAGGAGAGAGAGAGAGATGAGTGAGAAGCTGTCCGTCCGCCTTCAATCTTTGCGATGGACCGGTGAGGTCAGCTCAGGTCAGTCAGATGTAATAGAGACAGAGATGGGGTTGAAGCTGGGTCATTCACCAGCTGTCAGTCAAAGTGGCCTCTGCACTGGGTCTGAGTTTCAACAGACTGATACTGTAATACGCTCTACTTAGAATTTACAAGTTTGGAGAGAAGTTTTTTACTAAATATTACGAAGGTGAAAAGCGATTTATTGATTGATAGTCGTAACTCTGTTGTGACACTGTACGGAAAACACAGAGGGTACTCCCATTGTCCACATATTTTTTTTTACTTTTGGTCTGGGAATGCTGCCAGATATTTTCTTCAGGACTTGGTTGAACTCCAAATTCATGCTAATGTTGTAAACAGGCAGCTGTTTGATGACACATAAAAACTTGGTGATATGTCAGTGTTGTGTTAACAGTGCAGTTAATGCTGCTTTAATGCTACATACTGTGACAGTGCCCTGACCTCAACCTCATCTGACGTCTTTGGGATAAGCTGCAACTATCACCCAACGTCAGTGGTCCACCTCACTGATGCTCTTGTGAATGGAGGTGAATCCCTGCAGCTTGCTTCCAATGCCTTTGGGAAGCTTTCCTATGTGGCACACCAATGTTCATGGTTTTGAAATGAGTTGTTCAACCATCACATAAGGGTGTAATATTTGTGTTTCCTCATACTTTTGGCCATCTAGTCTGTAGTGTATAGAGTGTAACAGACGACCTTTTCATATGTGGAAACAAACTCTGATAATAAGGATGAAGACTGGCTAGAGCAGCAATTTATAACAGCTTATTATCCTTTAAGCCCTTAAGATCCTGTGATTTAAATAATATGTGTAAATCCAACTGTTCCTCGTTGTGTCTGAATACTTACTAATTGCAAGACTTGCTGCAGGTTTGTGTAACTGTATGCCTCTCAGAAAGCCTTGTGCTTATCATTTCACAGTCCATTGACTGTAGAGTCAGCTGAAATATACAATGTTTGACACAAAAAAAAGCTGAAAACGCTAATACTCTAATGAAAATATATCATACACTTGACTTGGTCTCAGTCACTGATGATATAAGAAATGTACTTCCAATTTTCTTGCTTAAACCACACTTTTTATGTGAGCGCGTAATATTTGTTTTGCACAATGTCAAAACACAACTCTTTACAAATAGTCAACAACCTACCAGGGAACTGTAGAGGCAATGCAACTGTAACAGACACCACACCAGTCTCACACTCAGTAATGCCTGAAAGGCTAAGAGGCTGGTATTACACTGAACCGTCTCCACTGTGGCAGTAAAGTGTTGTTTTGTACTGAGTGACAATAGCTTCAGGTTGGGTTTACAGATAGCCTTTAGTTGCCCTCTCTCCTTGGTGAACTGGTGATATGAGTCTGCTGTCCTGTGCACAAACGTTCAAAACGTAATGAGGCCCGAAACTTAAGAAGCCGATCTGATTTCCTCAACTCCTGTCTGGTCAAATGGAGGATCCTGAGACAGCATACGTGCGCGCGCGCACACACACACACACACACACACACACACACCTACATTTCTGGTGCTAGGACAGGACACCTCCAACAACGCTCATTATCAGTGGCCCCAGACACAGTATTACATGGCAGGAGATGGAGTGATGGGTGTGGTGTGTACATGTGTCAGGGAGAAGGGTGTCTTTTTAAATGAGTGTGCTTCTGTGTGTGGTCAGCAGAAAGTCGGCTTGCTCTGTCAGGCCTCGTAATTGATCTGCGGGGCTACTCGGCGGAGCAAAGGGTCAGGTAAGGTAAGACTACAACCTGAGAGGAGAGAGCACAGCACAGCAAGTTTCCTCAAACTGCAGATGTAATCTATGAGCCTCCATGTAGTGTGTAAAAAATGACATAACTTACCAGCGAAAAAGTTTTCTGTATTCTTACAATAAAAGGCGTCCCTGTGGTCCTATTAGAGAAACTGCATCTCTTAATCCTTGTTCCTGATGTGTGAGGGGCTTGTTTAGTGTGTTAAGGCTCTAAAGGTTGGAGAAAAACTTGGAGCAAGTCCCACTGAAGACCGATAAAAAAAAGCTGTAAACACTTCTACAGAGTCTAATGTACTATACAATGATCTAATGAGACTATAATGCGTGTAGCAGCAGTCTGAAGGTTATCAGGATACAGGACCCCAGGACTGAAAGATGATCAAAGTTGAACTTGACCAACCATCAACAATGTCATTTTTGGGAGTTAATTGAGGGGCTTTTACAGACAACAAACTGATAAAAAGTGACACCATCTAGTTTCTTACAAACTGAGTGACATGTTGAAAAAAAGAAAACAAATGATGAAATGATGTTGACCCTAAACTAGAAGCTACAGAAGATTTCGTTTTGTGATGGGAAGTTAGGGATGAGGTCTTGAACGTTTGCAGGTAAAACACAAGATTGAATGGGTTGTGCATATAATTTGTGTAGTAAACTGCACTTTCTCACCAGGTCTGTGTGCCTTGGGCACGGCCATGTTCATGACCCGGCTGACATCCTGAGGTTTGGGCGGTGAAGCGGTAAAGCGGCAGATGCCCGACTCAGATGGCGTGCTGGAAGTCAGGCTGTCGGTGTAGTCGTTGGTCCCTGCTGTCATCTGCTCGGATGAGGTGTCAGAGATGAAGCACTCAGTGATGGTGAACTTGGCGTGGCGGAGCTGCTCTTCCATCTTTGCGTGCTCATAGGCTCTGGCCAGCTCCTCGTAGGTGGAGGACGCACTCTCTGTTGATACCATGCTGCTCCGTGCCCGATCTGATGACAAGTTACACAGTGTGAGAAATAGGTTTTATTGTTGTTGTAGAAATACTGCATAAAGTGCAGCACTAGATGTTTTAAAGTGCCGGAAAAATTCGGTTTTATTTACTATGTAGTGTTGTTCAGTGGTTTTTGGGGTGTTTTCATTTTATTTAATACAGTACAATGATCGATATGGTGCAGGTTTAAGTTGGATTCACATCCTGGAAACTTCAGCCAAGGTTACGCCCCAAAGTTGCACTTTCAAATTAAAAAACTTCAGCCAAAAATGTGTTGGACTGTATAAAATCCAATTCGCAAGTCATGTAGCCTTCACACTTGACAATCTCACAAAGGCGACATGATTTCTGTCACATTCCTCCCCAACAACTTTCTAACCTAATTTAAAAAGAGGCTGTGAGTCCATGTTGTTGCTGGTTAGGTGTGATGCTCACCCTCCTCCCCGCTCTACTCTACCTGTATCCTGTGAGGGGCTGACGCTGTAGCTGTCGCTCTCCTTGTCCACAGATCCAGTGGCGCGTGGTGTGGGGAGTCTCCAGTCAGTGGTCAGGGTGTGTGACGAGCTGGTGGGGTGTGGCCGGTTCAGGGTCCACTGGCTGGCGTAGCGGCTCCGTGCTGCGGCAGGACCAGCTTTGGCAGTGCGTCTGGCAGTGGGATCTAGTGAGGAGAGAGGGGGTAAGTTGTTTGTGAAGAGAGGAAATAAACAGAACATCTATTTTTGCTTCATAAGTTTGAGTCAAAACCATGCGACACAACATTAAAAAGCACTTGAGAAATTTTTACATTTGTAAAATTCAGATAGATCTAAATATTTAGATCTGAACTCATTCAAGTCAGAGAGCTTCTATTCTGTGAATAAATAAACATTATTAGTTTGAATAAAACAGTAAATCTGTATATCATTCACAAGCATACATCAGTGTTTAATGAAGGCGTCAATGTGTATATGGAATTGGATATTATAATATAAATTGCATTCTTTCAAATTTGTCTGTTATGAGAACTGTGTAAGTCTCTCTCGAGAATATATCACTTCCAAATTACTTTGTCATAATTCAATGTCAACATTGTACAGAATAGAAAATGAAGTCTTTAGTGATGGCATCAAACAAACAAACAAATTCAAACCCACAGGGACAAATTTGCCTCCAGCAGCTGTGATCTAATTTTTTGATAGACACAGACCAATTTAGGAACTTCCTCATTCTCTGCTTTAAGTTAACTATTGACTTTATTTTGGATCATCCATACAGTGAGAAAAAGATGACACTGCTAACAGCTGTTGATTTGGCTCATCAATGACCCAAAACTACATGATCTGTAGGAGAAGAAGGGGACAAAGTCTGTGATTCCAGCTGTGTTGTGGTACAACTCTCCTACTTTTACCCTCTCTGTGAACGCTGCACATTATCATCTCGCCGCTCTATGCAGTAACATTATCATCAATCTCAAACTCCAACTGTCTCTACACAGACATATAAATGGTATCATATTCAGCCTGACCCAGACAGGCTGCTGCTGTATGCACCGCTGGGCCAAATCAGAACGAGACCCTTTAGAAACAGCCTGGATTAGATCTGTACAGAGAAGAATAGTGCTGGTAATTGTAGTAGGTCAGACAGTAATTCCATCAGCAGGGATGGAGGGATGAAATGATGGAGGTGTTTGGCCAACAGCAGGGAGAAAAAAAAGGGCTGAGTCAGCAAATTGAGTCCATGCCCCACTGGCCAGGTTAAATGAACCAATCACATGACTGCCTTCTTGTGTGTGAATGCATGCCTCTGTGTGTGTGTGTGTGTGTGTGTGTGTGTGTGTGTGATTGTGATGTGTGGTAAGGCGTGTGTCTGTGTTTGTGTATGCAAGGTGTGTGATTGTTCTGTGCATTTCATGATCCTGTATATATTATATTATATTAGACTGTGCTGTGTGTCTGTGGCACATATACCCTGACCTGTTATCCAATATTTGCACAAAAATCAGCCTGCACAAAAATGATTTCAGTGATTTCACAAATCTGAGTGTACAGTACGTGTCCAAGTCGGCATGTGTGCACTAAGGCCCAACTGGCCAGTTGGAGCAGGGCAATCAGGTGAGGACATGTCAAGAAGAGGCAGGGAGATCACTACTCTTCATCAGTTCTGCTTCAGTGGAGCCAGAAGCCCAGAGGTTGCTCTGCAGTGCAGCTGCTGGGTCTTTGTAATCTCACTTCTGGAAGGCGGCTCACATACTGCGTGATGGCAGTCTATGGTTAAGCTAAGACAAGGTGGAAAGGCCATTTGCCTTGCATGTAATTCAGATAAATGTCCAATGGAATGCTATTACTATACTATTTTATGTCATTTTTATGTCATCCATGAGAATATAACTACACCGACTCAAGAGGAAAATTAACAATGCAAGATTCATGACTGCAGAGTAACTGAACAAAAACAAAACACGGTTTCAACAGGATGTTATTATTAGTAACATCGAACTAGCAGTATGTTAGCAATATTAGTAGTGAAGGAAATAAATGTTGAGCACTGACGGTGGTGGGACTCACTGGTTCCAGGCCTGGCATCGGACACGTCCACCAGTGGCCCAGTGGCCTGGGACAGAGACTGGTAGTGGACTGTGTGGGTCACTGTGGAGGATTTTTGCTTATTTGTCTCCCCAAAGTCATTGTCTGTCAACAGCACGGTGGACCTGTCATCTGTGAGACAGAAAAGTAGGAAAGCAGAAAGAAGCAGAATGACGTAAGTCAGGAAAAGATGGAAGGGAAGAAACAACAAAAGAAACTAGATTGAAGAAAACAATTATTTCAGCCGTAAGCACTAATGCATATGGTGAACAATAAGCACAAGATCTCATTTTGAGTATCTCACCGATTGTCTCCATGGTGTCCCTCTCCTCGATGAGTAGCTGGGCTCTGGGGATGTCGATGTGCATTCTTAACGTCTGCTGCTGCTTGTTCACTGTGTCTGGCGTTCGTGTGTTCTTACTGAGGGGATTAATGAGAAAAATTCATTACTTTTCAGCTTCGTGATTTTGCATTGTGTCGCAGAAATGCTAATTCAATTCCATTTAAGTTGATAAGGAGCTGTAAGTAGGCAAGAGGGACAGCATATCCTGTGTGCAATATATTTGATTTTTACTGATAGGTGCTGTAACTCTGGGCTACTTTGTGATTTATGTCCGCTGCTTAAAGGAAAGCAGCAAGCATAAATTAAAATTAAGCATACATACCTCATCAGCATTTCTGCCAGGCTTTTGGCATCTGTGAAGTCAGCAAAGAGGTAGTTAATACCATAATAGTACTGTCCTGGTTCATAAGTTGCAGCAGTGGAACTACAGTACAATCACTGACAACTCTGCTTAGAAAAAGGCAGTGAAAGCATGTTGAGTGTTAGAAATGTGAACTTGGAGGTGTTTGACCAAAGGACACAAACTGAAGTTTCTTAAATTCAAAAGCAACGTTTAACCTCAGATTTGGTTAAACATGGTTAAACACGAACATCAAAAGATTTAAATTACATGACACACTCACTGTATTGCTTTTCTTTTGCATGTGTGCTTGTGGGTGTGTTAGCGGGCATGTTTGCACATTAGGCTTATAGACTGAATGTGTGTAGGTGTGTTACAATGTGTGCATACAGTATGTATTCATCTTTAATGATATGTACAAAATACATGAAAACCAGATATGGCTGAACCTCTGGAGCATTTTTTTAATCAGATGAAGTTAGTTTGGTCTTCAATAGACCCAGTATGTACAAAATAAAACTCACCTCTGAGTCTCTTGAGCCTCTGCTCCCTCCGTCTCCTCTTTAGCACCATAAGCATAATAAAGACCAATACGGCTACCACGAGAATAGAGGTGATGGTCACCACCATCTTCAGACCTCCACTGCCTGACATGTTGTCTGAAATGGGGTCTCCTGTTTTCAGCAGAGGAGGGATGGTACCTTGAAGGGAATAAACACATTCAGACATTTGCGGTATGAGGAATGAATGATCAGACACCAAGGAGCCTCATCTGAATATTCATCTGAAGTGTTGCTACTTGACTCACCCTTTAGTCTTAGTCTAATTGCTAGATGAGGTATGACATCCTCTTTTCTTTGTAATGTTTCACATAAACATTTGTTCAGAGCCACACTACTCTGCTCATTTTCAAATAATACTGTGCAACACCATGTTGAAAAACAATGTTTTCTTCAAGTAAAGGGTGGAAGAAAAATATTTTTTATGCAACACAGTCAAGGATTATGGGGATGGAAAATGTTTAGCAGTTAAACTTTGAATGTATATATTTTCTGCATGCATGCTTTTTATGTGCAGACTTCTCTGCAATTTTTGTAAACTGAAAACATTTCCAATTGATTCTTACTATTTAAAGAGCAATTCTGACTGTTGAGAACACATTAGAGAGAGCAGGCAGGAGGTTTAGGTCCTTCATTACATATATACAGTTTATGTGTGTGTGTGTGTGTGTGTGTGTGTGTGTGTGCGTGCGTGCGTGCGTGCGTGCGTGTGTGTGTGTGTGTGTGTGTGTGTGTGTGTGTGTGTTTGTGTGTGTGTGAACAGGGTCACAGCAGTCCTGAATACACACTGGGTGCATCGCAGAGGGGGCCAACACATGCCACATAGACAGATAAACAAACAAACCCAACTCTGCTTTGTTGATTATAATGTTGTCAAGAGGAATAGATTCTGTAACTGCTTTGAAATTTGGGGAAGTTCCCTGATGCCTGCCCTTTCCTTAAATTCACCGTTAAATATGTTTTTCTCCTTGGTCAGATTAGAAAAGCCTGTAGATGATCGAGGTTGGGGCACCAGGTTTGTTGGAGACTGAATATGTGCTGTTAGTCTCCTGGGCTACCGCTCTGCAGCTGAGCTGAGCTATAGAACCACTGTCAAACTGACAATAGCATAGCGCACACACACACACACACACACACACGCACACACACACGCACACGCACACGCACATGCAAAAGCACATCCACTCACATAACACCCTGACAGGCAGCTTACACGTCTCAGCAAAACCCCTTCAAAGAAAATTAATGAATAGTCTGGAGTGCACCACAGAGCTCTCACCACGTCCTATCCTTCTTTAGAGCTTATACATTTCCTTTGTGTATGACTGACACGAGCTGTAGCCTGTGGCAGATAAAGCTACACCACGGCCTGTGGAGAATCTGAAGACCGTCCCAGTTTTCATACTCAACTCAGGATACCTGTCAGTTTGTTCAAAGGCTGACAAAAAGGCTGACAAAACAGTATGATTCACAAATTATCTTAAAGCACATACTGTACTGTAGGCAGAACTGTGGAATGGTGTTTGATGCTGAAACACTGTAGTACCAAACAGTTGCAGTAGAGGGTGCAAAATTATTAAACTTTTGATGTAATGATGCTATTGTTAATAGCAACGGGAAAACTTTCTTTTACTAAGATCTGATATCAAAGAACATAAAAAGAATTAGAAACAAGGCTGGCCTCCAAACCCTTGTCACTGGTCTTTACACTTATGTCCTATTCCATCTTATGTTATCTGTAAACTAAATACACTGACATGTTTGGCTACATTTTCAGTTTGGAGGTATGTCTTATTACATAATCAATGTCAGTATGACTCACTACTGATTTTACTATTCTATCCTGATCCCTTGATCCTCGATATCAGGCAAACTGTTTAATCCAAACTCACTTCCGTCAGCATTGAGAGTAGCAAAGGTGATCCTCTTTTCTGCTGAGCCAGCGCTGTTGGTGACCTTCATCTGCAGTTCGTACCAGGTCGCCTCCTGCAAGTCGTACAGGATGTAGCTCTTGGTCAGCGATGTGCGCTGGGCTGTGGTCCAGGTGGCCGAGTCTACTGCTCTGTACTCCAGTATGAAGGAGGTGATTGGACAGCCGCCGTTGTTCCAGCCAACCAGGTTGAGTCTGGCTCTTGTGGAGTTGATGCTGGTGAAGAGTTCATGTTCTTTGGCAAACTGGGGTTCTGAGGAGAAGGTAGACAGAGGAATAAAGCTAGAAACTCAGCAAAATGTCACAAGTTTGGCACAAACTTTCAAAGTCAACCAACATGATCATCTTTACAGTTCAACACAAGTAAAATGACTGTGAATTGAAATTTTACCCAAATTTTTTCTATATTTTGAGTGTTTTAGAGTTTCGGGGGTATGAGTTTTTTGGATCAATGGAAATGAAATTGTGTAAAAAAAAAACTGTGATATAGGTATGGGAACATGACTTTACTGTAAGACTCAGAACTCACAATGTAGTTCTTTAATGTGACACTCCTTACCTTTCCCATGGGTCTTAGCTTCAATTATCTCACTGATGCGCCCTGGCCCCACTGCATTCTGGGCCGTCAGAGTGAATTTGTACCAGGTACCGCACTTGAGGTTCTCCAGACGGTATGAACGCTCACTAGGGCTGATAGGGAAACTGCCCCACTGCTCACTGTTGTCTTCTGAGTACTGCAGGATGTAACCTGGGAGGAGAAGAGTGAGGAAGGAGAGAAGAATTGATTCTGATGTCTAAATAAAGCAGTTTAGTGGTAATTATGAGGGGAATTTATTTAATCTGACTTGGAGCTAAATAATAGGAAAGCACAACATAGACTTCTCACATCACCTTAACTCCATTAATCAAGGTAATGATGCCTAAATGTTTACTGAACAATTTGGTAAATGCTTGCACAAGCCTTTCATAAAACTTTAGCTGAACAGTAGATATCTATCTCATGGAAATCTTTCATAATCTTTTACAGCTGCTAACAGGATTACAGTCTTTAGTTTTAGTTAGTAAGTAAGCAACACTTTGAAAGTTGGTGGTACTAAATGAAAAGCCAGAGATGATTAACATCATTAACATCATTAAGGTTCATCCTCTGGGCACCATGAGTGTTTGTGCTGAATTTCATGGCAGTTAATCCGATAGTTATCCGGACAAAAGTGTTGGGGTGACAGTCTGAGGACGGACACACAGACCGACCAACATTGCCATTCCCAAAACACGCCGCAAGCCTGGCTAAAAATATACAACTGTGAGCTGAGGTGTCTGTGCATTTTGGTGATGGATGACTCTGTGAGCAGGAGAGCAAAACAAATATCACAGAGAAGCTATCATGGACAGCTTTTATAGTGACTACAACTCTGAAGACAGGAGCTCCATGATTAGAAGCAATGATAAATCACCACAAATAGTCTCACTGTGATTGTGCTTTCTTTAAGATGGAGCGCTTTAATCTTCCACTTAAACAGACCTAATCTTCCCTGCTGCTTTTTAATCTACCCTTCAGGACTCGGGTATTCAGCCTTACCAGCAGATAATGAGAAACAGGAACAAGAACAGGGATGTTAGACCAGAGTGAAGGAGGGTGTGACATTGGTTATCACAGGTAGCTGAGGGGAGGTGATTGTTTCTATAATGTGTGTAGTTGAAGCATATTTGTACATGTGTACCAGCAGCTGGGATGAAACTGTCCACTGTGCTGTCTCAAATGTATTTGTTGTATGTGCATGTGTGTGTGTGTGTGTGTGTGTGTGTATGTGTGTATGTGTGTGTGTGTGTGTGTGTTTCTGTCACACTCACCTCTGATGGAGCTCCCACCGTTGTCTCCAGGTATCCATGACAAAGTGATTGATGTGGTGGTAGTCTTGGTAACTGTGAGGCGTGGCTGGTCAGGAGGAACTGTGGATATGAGGTCAAACAAAAATTTCATTGCACGGTTAATATTTGTGTTAAATTGCCTCGGTCTCCGAGTCAAGAATCAAACTTCAATCTGTAAGAGCAATATAGCACAACTTTTGGGACACTCAGACCACATTCTTGGCTGAGCTTTTCTTTTTACACAAACTTTTGGCAGCTACAGGAAAAGAATGGTGCATGTTCTGTTGTGCTTAAGAGGTCTGGTAGCCAAGAAAGATATCAAAAAACCTATACAGCATCTGCTGATGAAACACATCAGGGCCGTGCATTATATAACCTAGGAGCTGTTCAGCTACAAAGCACAAATACTGAATAATTTGTGTTAACCTGACTGTGCGCATTGTGATGAAGTAATACATCGCCCAGTGAACCATTGCAGCTTTTCAAGTGTTTTTAAATAGTTTTTGGACCACAATGAAGTTTTCTTCCATGGAGGCAGAAAATGTATCAGGCCTCAGCAGCATAAACAGAATGTGTAAGGTAAGGTCAGTTGTTGGTTTGGTCTCTTCAGGGAGTTATGCTAAATAAGAAACAAAAAACTATATCAGACTTATCCTTTAACTCTCCACAACATCATTACTCTTTAGCAGTTTTTCCTAAATTGAGTTTTATTATTTGATCATTATATACTGTAGGTTAAAAGCTATGGGAGCAATATGAGATATTTGAGTCTTGTTTTGTGTTCTGCATCACAGTGTAGTATCTTTACTACTCTGACGACTTGCCTTGGACCTGCAGGTTAAGTGTGATCTCATCAGACCCCCAGTTGTTGCTGGCCACACAGCTGTAGTTGCCAGAATCCTCTGCTTTCACTGTGCGGATGATGAAGCTGCCGTTGCCATGGACACTCCGACGACCATCCACCAGGACAGGGGTAGGAGTCCCATTAGTGCTGGAGAAAAAGAGAAAAGAAGTTGAGACATTTCTGCAGGTAAAAAAACAAAATGAGTTTTCACAGTATCCCTGGAAGTGTGATATCCTATCTGCGCTGACCAGTAATGCTTGTGTCTTTGTGTGTAACTTACTTTCCCTTGAGCCACTTGATGGTAGGGGGAGGGTCTCCGACAGCCTTGCATGGTAAAACAATATCTTTCATCCAGGGAGTGGTGACTGTCCCATTGAAGGTCAGAATCCTTGCTGGAGCTAAAGACAACACAGACACACAAAACCCCACAAGCACGTGACTTATTACGTGGTCTGCATAGATGATGATACTTTTGTTGTCAAAATAAGACACATGATTACAAATCCATTTAAACGTCTCCTTGGAAAAATATGCCTCATGCATCAGTGTATCAGATATATCCTTGACATTTTTTAGTTGCCTAAAAAGGTGTCCTCCATATTGTGTCCGCAATTTTGCGGGTTTATTTATCTCAAATCAAATACAATATCCAATGCTTCTGTCTTATTAATTATGCTTTTAATGCTGAACTGCAGGAAAACAATGTGAATATAAATAAGTACGAAAGGACATTGTTAACCAAGCTTATTCATGATGATATACCTTTGGCCAAAGGCTCCACTGTAATTTTCTCACTGTTGTTGCCATGACCAGCAGCAGTCACAGCCACCACCCAGATACTGTACTGTCTGTTCCGAGCCAAGTTTGGGATCCTGTAGAAATATGCATCTGGAGAGGCCTCAAACTCGCTCATCACCTGTAAAGTGGAGAGAGGGGAGAGATTAATGTATCATTGGGAAGTAACTTTGTCCAGAGTGCATAAATGCACCATTATAGATATTAACCTTAAATAGTGCGAGTTTACCATGTTTTAATATTAATGTTATTAAGCATCACAATCCCTGGACCGGCTCTGAGAAACTGAGTAGGAGATTAGAAAAAATAAAACGCTGACGATCTTGTGGTATACAAATGCTATTACCATCGGATGCAGGTTAGAGCAGAAGACGATGTATTTCCTGATGATGCCGTTGAGTTTGAGCGGAGGCAGCCAGGAGACAAACACCACTGAGCTGCTGGAGGCTGCAGCCTTCACCCCTGCTGGAGGACCAGGAACTAAGGAACAAGAAAACACACCAGGGTTCAGGAGGGGGCCAGATAAACATACTATAGAGTATGCAGTATGTTGTATGTATGGGAAGAAAAACGTCAATTAAAAAATGCAGCAGCACCATGCACCCTTGACTTTAGTGTACAGTTTTAATTCAGTATCTTTCAGTGGCAACTAAATTGCAATGATTTCTTATATCTGGTGAAGTTTCTCTTACCATCCTCTTTTGTGCGCACGTAGATCTGTTCGCTGCGGACACCATCTCCAGCGTTGGTGAAGGCTAAGACCTGGATGCTGTAGTTGGTGTACTTCTCCAACCCGTCCAGCTCCAGAGACGGCTGATTAGTGGTCACATTTCTGATCTCTCCCAGTTCTGACACAAGAGGAGAGACATAAAATGCAAAAATGATACACATTGTAACAGTGCAGCCTATGGTGATGATTATGAACACTAATACCAACAACAGTTCATGCAGCATCGCAAAGTTATGAAAACACTAGTTCCCCTGTGATGAAAGCTAAAGTTTTACTCTGGTTTTCTGAGAAATTCAGCCAAAATCTCCTGATTGTACAGAATAGATAATGTATGCCGAGCACTCGTCTACTTAATATTGTGTTTCACTGCAATAAGACGGGTATTACAGGGTTCTACTTTTCATTTTTGCTCGAATTTTTGTTCTCCTCGCCTCCATCCTCCATCCTTCTTATGTCCTGTCACTCAGAGCTGAGGCAGTGGGCCTGGCTGGAGTTATTGCATTGTGAATTATTGATGGAGACCAGCCAGACTGCAGGCTAGATCGCTGCTATAAAGCATGGTATACATTCAAGGGAAAAACACAACAACCACAAATACTCCCTCTGTGCAATGCAGACTTTGTATACCTATTGTTGGTCAGCATTAGAAAAAGAATCATCTCATACCGTAATTTGGCACAAATGGTGTATATAAATCATAAGATTATTATCAAAGTATGTTAATCAGTACATAATTTGCATTTGAAAATCACACTGTCAGATAGGATGGGTGAAATATACAGTACTGAGTAGTGACTGAACAACAACCGTGCCTTACTAAGGTCAGCTGCTGTTGGTGATTTATTAAGAAATAACTGCTTACATCTAAAAATTCTGAAAAACATTACATAAAGTAAAAATAAAAACAAAAAAACACACACACCCACAACACATGAATTACTCAAATTCCACCTCTGCAACATACAACAGCAAATTACAGTATGACAATACCACAGCCTCCCCTAGTGGATGAACCATAAGAACAAGCAATAGCAATGAAAAACAAAGACAGGATGAAAGGCAAATCAGGTGACTTTATGTATTGGCTTAATTGGCAAATAAACTGCACCGATTGATAAATCACATCAGCGTTTGGATGTGTGGATGTTAATACCTCCATCGGGCAGGTTGGCCCAGTAGATGACTCTGTAGCCCTGCAGGTTTCCATTGAGAGCCTCTCTGGGAAGCGGCATCCAGGACAGTGAGATGACCTCTGGAGACTTGGCCACAGCCAGGACATTTTCAGGAGGCCGAGATGGCACTAGCAGGGACACATGGAGGCTTAATGGAGGCTTTTTGAGGGACAGTACAAGCAACGAACAGGCCAAGTACCTTCATGTAGACAATTTTCTGAGTACCCAGGAACCTTAGTTTAGATACAGTATGTGAACAATAAAATATCAGTTACACTGATTTGAATGTATTAGTTGCGTAATACTTTATAAGTGATGACAACTGCATTCTTAAACTCCATAATGATTACTGTAAGTGAAAACATTCTACAAACTAGATATATTCATGTTATCAAATGTAAAAGATCATTACAGTTACTACACCACATACTAACAGTATTGAATGAGTTTGTTTGAAAAAATCCAGCATTTTCACAAAGCAGTTGAATTTAATTGAAGAAATTATAAAAAACAAAACAACAAAAAAACAATTACATTTATTATTTTGTTATGACTAAACGATAGTGTTTTTTAGAGACACACAACTACTGATTAGGCATGATAGTGCTGGAGCATTAACTTATATGATGTAGTTCAAAAAGTATCCAGTAGGTGGTAGCCTTTTCACAAAAATATGTCAGCATTTTTGAGCTCATCACATCTACCAGGACAGGGCAGGATGGGTGTGGGGTCAATAATGCAGAGATCCAGTTCATAATAAAAGCTAAACTAATTCACAATAATAATATAAGGCTACTCCAGCTTGAAGACACTGACTTAGACCCATGGATATATAACACATACAGTATATAACACATCAATCAACCCACATAACTCTACTTACCATCCTCAAGAGTTTTGGTGACCACTTGCTGTGAGGATGGCCCGGTGCCTGCCCTGTTTGCAGCTTGCACCACCACACTGTACTGAGTGAACTTCTTCAGGTTGTCCAGCACAATACTCTCTGTGGTGTCTCCAGTCGTGTCTACGCTGATGATGGTGAACTGGTGGCTTCCGCCTGGGCTGTACTCCCTGTAGCCCACCTGGTAGCCACGGATCACACCGTTCTGCAGGTGCTTCTGGGGAGGCTGCAAAAAGAGAAAGTGGTTAGAAGACCATGACTCATACACCTAAGGTTGCCCTTTCTGACAGACTACACATTATCTTAACCATGTTCATTTGGCTGATTTAATATCTTTTAATTATTTATTTATTCTTTATTCATTAGCCCATTGGCTTACACATATGTGGTTGCTACTCTTCCTATGGTACACATAAAATAATAATGAATTAAAAAAAAACAAACAGAAAAACAAAAAAACCCCAGCAATATCTGGTAGTCTATCTGTTTCAGTGCCTCATCTCATAATACGACACACGGACTGCACCTTCCAGGAAACTTTGATGCTCTGCGGGGAGGTGGGCTCCAGAGTGACATCTTGTGGCGGGCCGTCAGGAGCTGTAAATGAAACACATTATTCACTATTATCGCATGCCTGTGTTTAAATTAGAGAGATGATCTACCACGGAGAGCAAGTCGTGTTTTATCTCATTCGATTTCACTAGATGGAGCTGTTGAGTTAAGAATGCATTTTGCTTTATGCTCTTGCTCATGTATGCACTTTGTGCAGTTTCTCCCTCAATTTAATGATCATTTCTGGAAAGAAAATTCAACTTTAACCTTTAAAATAACATGATAAATGATAAATGTTTTATTTAATTTGAAGTTTATGACTTTATTTTAGCAATGACTCTGTAAAATGGACAATTTTACTGTGCTGGCATGCCTGTGGGGGGATCATTATGAGCAACAGAAGATAAGTGAAGACTGATAGAGCTGACTAATAGCAAGAGTGAACTGATCTGTTTCCCCAGATATAAACGATGATGGCCTCCATTTAAGACAACCATAAAATAATTTTGTGAAAGATGACTCAACAGGTTTGAGGGCCAGGAGGAAATGGACACTTTATCTGAGGAGTTTCATCACAAAACTGCATTTGGTCAAAGTATCAATTATCTTTGGAGCAGAGTTAAAGCATTAAAATTAATTGTAAAGGCAATGTTATATACTGTAATAGCCAAATAAAAACTTTTAATGGGTGTGATTTGGAGAAAGTGGAGTTTCATTTTGGGAAAATTTATTTCAGCTGCATAGTTTGACTTCGTAACTCCTCCTGATCAAATAGTAACAGTAGAACTGATTATATGTATTTAAAATACCGTGGTGGAAGGGTTTCCACAGATCTTAGCATCAATGTCACCAACCTGCTTCGTCAGTGGTGATGGTGAGCTCGTTGCTAGGATTGCTGTTGCCGATGATGTTCTTGGCGACCATGCGGATGTTGTAAGTGGAGGAAGGATGAAGGTCAATAATAGTGGCCTGGTTGAGCTGTGGCGACACATCTTTGGTTACCTGGGCTGACAGCCAAGAAGCTAGAAGAAACAGAGGGTGGATAGACTGTCAGCAATGGATAACTACATTTCTCCTTTCTTATTCCTGGCTCTATTGATCACTCTGTCGCCACATTTCAGTATTGTGCTTCTTGAATTTGTGTCTACCTGATTTGTTCTTGCATTCAATATCATATCCGGTGATGGGGCTGTTGCCATCGAAACCCATGGTCCAGCGGAGAGCAATTGTACGATCTTTAACCTCCCGGATCTCCACCTCCGGAGGGTCAGGTGGTTCTGAGGCAACATGTGAACACAGCAGAATGTGTGAGAAACAGACAGAGACAGTGAGAGAGAGGGACTCTGGTGTGCTAGTCCTGAAATAGAACTGGGTGTCAGGCAGACCAGACAGATGTATCGGTTTTATTCTGTCTGTGATTTCCCCAGTGAGATATTATGGATAAGTCTGCAAAGAGCAGAAGTAACACTGTGTAGCAATTAAATTAATAAATGAATGAATTAAATAATAAATGACGAGAAGCTTTACTGCTCCCTGAGTGAGCTTTGTCTTCTTCCAAACATATCCACTGGAAAAGAAGTTCCTGCAATGAGCTGAACAGAGCGTGAGGTGAGGGGGAGCTTACCTTGCACTGTCAGCTGTATGATGCCTCGGTCCTCTCCGAAGGAGTTGATGGCATGACAGGAGAAGAACCCTGAGTCCTCACGAACTGTAGGCATAATCTACACAGACGCACACCACATGCAAATCTTTCAGATGGTCAGAGAGTCAGACTGTCAGTTAGAAATCTCAAATTACGTGTCAGCCCAAGTCATTTTTCAAAAGGGAGGATGGGCAGTGTACTCAACTTCAGTGTTTTCATCCTTTACTTAGAGATAAAGTAGAGAGAGAGAAAGAGACGAACTTCCATCCTAAACCCTGTGAGACACTCAACCACTCAATTATCTCAAGGCACATATTCCTTGCAATCTTACAATACTGCACTACACATGTACTCATTCATAGTGTGTTTTAATCACCATTAAATTTAACCAGAAGGTAGCTCTTTAATATTTCATGCTCTACTTTAATATTTTGTAATGTATTTTCAACAAGAATTTTCTCTGCCCTTCCTCCCATCTTCCTCTTCTCTCTGCTTTCCATCTGTCTCAATAGATAAAAATGACTGAGGGCTGGTGCTCGCCCTGAAAATTAGATTCAAAGGGCATTTGATTTACAGTGAAACTGAGCACCCACCACCAGCGTAGAGATTACTTCGTCTGCCACTTCTTTGACGGTGACCACATATCGGCTGGTCTCAGGGTTGATGATGCGTTCTTCTTTCTCCCATCGCACCATGATGGGCTTCTCTCCGTGAGCTATGCAGCTCATCCTCTTCTCTTCGCCCTGCGTGGCCAGAGTGGTGTTGGGGTAGGAGGTGATCATGGCTGGGACTGGATGGAGACAGAAAGGGCAGGGGAAGAGAGTAGGAAGAGTAAGAATGGAGAAAACAGGGGAAAATCAAGAAATCAAGGAAACAAACAAAACATTTAGATATTTTATCCATTTTATGCACATATGCTGTTGATGGTGTCGGTACAGTAATATTAAACATAATTAACAGTGTAGCTTCCCCCCCTTCCACCAAGGACCACTTAAAAAATAATTGCTTTTACAGTGTGTTAATCTTTTTATTCCAAAATAGAAGAAATTAAGTTATATTTTGAAAAATACAGCATTTATGCATTCTCAGGCTGTACTTCTTGCCCTATACTGAGTAAGACTCCTTTTCTCTAACAATTATGACAACTATTTAAACACTCCAGGGACCATCATGAAGTCATGTTTGAGTCTATTTGTCTCCTGCAATACTTTGAGATTGAAACAGAGCCCTTCAGGTAACTCTGTACCTGCTTTGATAACGACAGCGAACAGTAACATGCTGCTTTCTGAGGATGAGGTGGAGGAACGGAAGAAGAAAGCAGTGACTCCTGACTGAACTCCCTTCGGTCTGAGCGAGGAGCCGGTCTGGCTCTATGCCGTAACCGCACACCAGGCTCATTAGCAACACATTTAGCCTGTGTGTGCATGTGTGTGTGTTTGTGTGTGTGTGTGCGTATGTCATTCAGCAGAATGAGTATCTGTTGTGAATGTCTCTCAACCAAAGTCTGTACTCACACTTGCACTATTCTCATACTAACACTTTCTTTCATTCTGTCCTTTTCTCTCGACTCGCATGAATCTGTTTCCTGATTATAACACTCAGAGAGACTTTCAGGTGCTATTCACAGTATAATGATCTCTAAAGTGTGAAGCTCCCGAATTGGATTACATCATATTAACTTCTGCGGTTCTGAGCAGAATGAATGAATATGCTAATCTTTATCAGTATAGACATTATGGACATCATCTTAATGATTATTACAGACTGTTATAATGCAGGTAAAACAATTCAAATTATCTGCTTGCTCCCAGCTGTGTGCTGGCTTAAAAAGCCACAACTAAGCCAATCTGAGAGAGTCAAAGTATAATGAAATTTGTAGAAGCAAATGATCATGGGTATCCATTAAAAGTTTCATGCTAGAAATACAAATTCAGTTTGATGTGTCGCAAACAAAAGCCCAGCTCTGTTATTTTATTTAGAGCAGCTGCATTTGCTTTTTACTATCATTTATTGTTGACTGGTTTTTGATGAATTTCATAATTTTATCTATCACTATTTGTTATTTTATCCAAAAAATGTGATTATACGATTAAAAACATCCATCACAATTTCCCAGAGCAGAGAGAAACCAACAGTCCAACACCTAAAGATTTTCAATTTACAATGATCTTGCCATTTTTTCTCTTTTACAATTAATCACTTAAACCCACATTAATTGTTGTTTTGGCCGTTTGGGGGCAGTGGAATGAAGCTATAGTCACAACACTGACGTATTCTCTTTCTATAAATTGATATGGCGAACATGTTAGCAAACAGTTGCTTATTTACAGAGCAACATTAGCATTAATTTGAAGTCATATTTATGTCCACCTGATGAATATGAGTCTAATATTCACTCTAATTTGATTTCCCCCAACTCCTCAGGGAAATATTTAGCTCATCAGCTGCTAAATGCACCACTATGTTCACCAGCTTGTCGCTCACTCTGTCTGTCTGATGATTAATGTTGGGCAGGTAGTGTACAGTGACTTTTTGCATCAAAAACAGCTGCCTGCAGCTGGAAATAACAAGTAATAACAACAGTAAAGAAAACCAAAACAATCAGCTGAAAGATGCTAAAACTCTGCAGAGCTGAAAGGAACTGCAGAGTCAGGTGATTCTCTGTGACTGTTTCATATACACATAGTAATTAGTTGCATTATTTATATAAAAATATTGATTAGAGCAGATTTAAAGTGTTTACATTTTCTGTTAAGGGAGTATTTGATTATTATTCATTTACATTAGATGGACCAGTTTTTAGGACCAGATATTTATTAGGAGGTTTTCTGTATAGTAAACATGGTGTAGGTGTAGTGAATATTGTGTCAATGAAAAGGACAGTAATGGCAGCTACATGTGGCAGATACCGGTGCAGCAGTGGTTGGAGGCCTTCTCTTCCAAGAAAAGATGCAATATGTGTGCTTGAGACACTGTGAATGTCTGCCCACTCCTGAATAATGTGTCTGCGTGCATGTGTATGAGTGTTTTACTGTGAGTGCATATGTATGAAAGTGTGTGTATGAGAGCGGCTGTGTCTGGGGGAGCTAAGTGGGCGAGCACAGAGAGCAGAGAAGACTTGTGCTCATGACACATCTCAGCCACACTACACGATGGAGGAGAGAGAGAGAGCATGTACCCCTGCAGCGCTAGCTATGATCCCTCTCTCTCTCCCTCGCTCTCTCACTCCATCTCCCTCCTCAGGCTCCCACCAGGACAGTGATGATTTAATGATGAGAGAGACCACTTTGATTATTCATACACAGCAGACAAGTCCGCTGGCCGTGCTGCTGTCTCACACAGACACACTTGCATTCGAACATATACAGACATCCACGAACAACGAAACACACACACCCTTTGCACATTCAGAAATACACAAATAAAGACAAATATAGAGATACTGGCCTTGCACACATGTACTGTATGCAAGTGTAGACACACTGACAAGATATAAAAATCATAGGGACGCACATGCATAAACAAATGCCAACAAAAACTGAAGCAATGACACACAAACAAGGTTTAGAAAAACACGTTTCCACACACATACAGTATTCCCCTGGGTCAAACAGTATTTGTAGGTAACTTTGTAATCATTTGTTTTGGCTTCAGACAGGCACCTGACAGGTAGGGTTCATACTAAGAGTGCCAGGAAGGTTAGATCATCACAAGTCAATTAAAACACTTGAAATCATAATGAATCATTTATTATACTGTACTTGTATGAATGGCAATTTTGCCTGACAGTGCTTGAATTGCCCTGATGTGTTAAACCTCAGGCTGAAAAATGCTTCAGATTTTGCTCTTTTTTTTTAATTAATTATTTCACTGGTAAATACATTATATAGTTGCAGTTAGATTGCATGCGTACAGATTTGTATTAGGACCCGACTGGCTGATTCTGACTGATCCATATTTGAGAGTTTTAACAAGACTACAGGAATGCAAGCAGCTCTGTGAGGCTGTGCTTGACTTTAATGGTAACATCAGCATGCTAACAAGAACAATATTAAAAGACTGATGTTGAGCAAGTATAAAGTTTACCTTGTTCACCATCTCAGTTTAGTGTTTGTTAGCATGCTTACATTAGCTAATTAGTCCGAAACACAACATACAGCAAACCTGCAGGTATGTGGTCATTAACCATTTGCGCATTTAAAATTTCTGACCCAATGATGGTGATAGACAAAAATTTAAGGGACCACCAAGATTATCATAACTGATCCTGACGGGAACATGCACATGTGGACCAAATTTCATCTCAATCCATTCAATAGTTGTTGAGACATTTCACTTTAATCCACAAACATGAACCTCATGGCTGTGCTAGATGAAAAGTCAGGGGAACAGCAAAGTCAGAGGGATTCATCATCTGGGCACCATAAATGTCTGTACAAAATTTCATGCCAGTCCATCCAACATTTGTTGATATAACACTGTTTTATCTCAAACATGTCTTACAAATTTCTTTGTGCTGTTACCAGTACACTGTATCTGCGATAAGATGATATTTGCCAATAATTTCGGCCATGTTGTTGTATCAGTTGGGCTCTAATTTGTACACTGTAAATTAAAATCAAGAAAGTTAACAATCACGCACACACAAATCCCTCTAGCCCCCCACAAAAATAAATACACACATACACACAGAACTCTTCATCATGTCTCTCTGTCTTTTTTCTCACAGTATATTTCCTTCTTTGAAGCAGCCAACAAAAATCAAAAGGGGGAGCTACTTGCATGTGTTTGTGTGCATGTATGGATGTGTGTGTAGGCCTGTGTGTGTGTGTGTGTGTGTGTGTGTGCGAGTGTGTGTGTGCACGCACTCGCAACCCCCACCCACCCCCGACATGATGGAATGTGTCAGACTTGGGACTGCCAACGTTTAAACCTCATTTCTTATTCACTCGCAGCCCGTCCCTCTCCCTCGCTCCCCACACCATCATCCCCTTTCCCACTGCCCCCGCGCAGGAAATCGCTGATTTATTTTGCATAGCAACTATGAATTTTAAGTGAGTCCTATTAAAAGAGTCTCCTCAGCCCCTTCTCTAAATGTTATTGCTCCTTAACAGGGGCTATTTTCTCCATCTAAATCTGAGGCCTTGGCAGTGCAAGTTAACATCGATGAAGCTTGTGTTTGCTCATTGAAAGACGTCAAGAAAGGGCGCACAATGACAGCACATAAGGCTGTGTTTGTTTGTGCGTGTTTGTATGTATACGCACATGCTTGTCTGTGTAGGTGTGTGCACTGTATGTTCCTATATATGAATACACATATATGAAAACATCTCTAGGCATTTGGAGAGATTTCAATCTTTCTGTGACCTTGTATGTGTGTGTGCGTTTGCACCTATTTGTGTGAATGAAGCATGTGTGGTAGACTGCAGTATCTAAAATGTTCTACAATCTACACCAATCTCGGCTGTGCTTCAGTGGCCCGAGCTGAGGTGAGGCTACTCATTCGCTTCCTCCTCATCTCATCTCTATGCATCTACCGTGCAGCACTTGCAGGGCCCCAGGCTAAACCTATTCTTTTTGATAGCCCATAATTGCTCGGTTGATGTATATTTTTTAATATCCAGTGATATTACAGGGGCCTGGTAATAAAACATGGGTGGGTAGAGGAGAAAGTGTGAGTGGGAATAGTGGAGACAAGGGAGAACAAGAAAGCTGAGGGTGTAGAGAGGGAGGAAAGAGAGGGAACAAAGACTGCAAGGTGCAGAGAGAAAGAGAAGAAGGTATGGATGGAATAACATGAGGCAAGAATGGTGGACTTTCTGTCACTGAACAATGTGGAGGAGGCTTCATGCTTACAAAGATGTGTCTTCAGAAGAGAAAACAGTCTAAATGCTGTATCATATAGGAGCACCATTTGAACCAACAATGGCTTCATAGACCAGTTTTGTATGGAAACTGGAACTACTAAACAGCAAGTTACCAAAATACTTTGGTGGTGAAGTGGTCTAAGCACTTGCAGATGGAAATAGAGCTAAAACAATTACTCACTTAATTGATGAAGAGAAAATGAACTGGTTTGATAGGCGATTAATCATTCCAGTCAATTTTTTAAGGAAAAATGCCAAACATGTTGTTATGCTTGTCAAGTACCTCATTCTTTATGGCACACAATGCAGTTTACAATGATGACTGTAGTAGATTTACCATTAGAATTTTTAATTTCAGACAGAGGTAGATAAAAGCAGCATCTCATTTCCACAAACACCAATTATGCTGTCTACAAAAACAGCTGTTGCTGGCCGATTTTAGGAGTTGAAGAAAGTTATCAATCTGAGCTAATGGTGACTTTGTTGATGGTTGAATACAATGTCTTCAGCTGATATTTTAATGTTTCCAGCTGAGAAGGTGGCATGATATCACGCTAAAAGATCCAGGCTAAAGCTGCATGTAAGCTAGTTAACCTGGCATGCTAACTTTTGTAGCTTGTCTTAGAGCAGACTAATATACTGTTTAATCCATTCAGGTTTCTTACTGTTTTTTTGAGAGGGTTAATAAAAAGACACCACCTTTCAAACTCTTCTGAAGTTGTGCATTTCACGAACTCAGTGATTAATCGATTAATCAAGAAAATAAACAGCAAACTAATCAACAATCGTTAGTTGCAAAGCTGGAGAGTTATGCTTAAATCCTGCTCGGATTCACAACAGACACACAAATATGACCAGGCTGATTACTTTAGCCTGAGGAACACCTTGCTGTTTACTGTGTTAAGAGCTGAAGTCCTGTAACTATTCACACATTAAAAAGATCTTTACTTATCTGAAGCGCAAAAAGGGTTCTGCTATCGTACTGACAGAACAATTCTCCTTTGTCACTTTACAGGATTCACTGTGCTGACTTTGTTATTTAGAAAGAGGACTAACATCAAAGCACGCACAGAGACACAGAGAGGAACAGTGCAGACTGATGTATAATGATTTAAAAAATATGATGTATTACTCTAATATTCATCTGGGATTAAACAATTTTGTTAACAGAGTGATTCAATGAAGCTAAAAAAAATGATCTGTAAATGGTAAATAAATGTATGCTTTGTTGTGGTAATGGGGGATTTAGACACTCTGAGGACATAAGCAGCTGCCAGCAAATAAACAAGGGTATAAAATGAAACAAATAATGTGTTATTTATCTTTTTAATCTTTCCCTCATTGCTGGAAATGTAAGAAACAAAGACAGCCAGAGAGTGCAAATAAAGCAGAGAAACATGCAGACTGCTCTTCCCTTGAGCCCCTTCGACGGCTTCTAATTGAAGTATTGACGGATTTAAATGAAGCAGAAACGCACTCAAGAGTTCTAGCATCTAATAACACACACACAGACACACGCACACACACACGCACATGCAAGCAGAATGTACAAAATACCCCATGCACAGATGGCACAGACATGTGACTGCAAACACATATTCAAGTAATAAAATATACTTACAGTATGTTTGATAACAAACATACTGTGTGTTTAAAAATGAAGAGAAATGCGTTTGTGTAATTATACACAAACACACAGAAAAACACTGAGCAATGGAGATGATGGCGTTGTCAAACACGAGCAACAGTAATGGTCTCCCTTTTTCGAACCACTCATGCGAAGAAGTACACTTTTACAGAAAGCATCTTGACGTGTACAAGTACAGTTTGGGGTTTAAAGGGCATGAAATGTGATCGGTTGATAAGTGACAAGCATGCGACTGAGCCTGCATGTAATGGCTGAGCAGCCAATGGCAGCAGAGGAAGGACAGCACAGGGTGTAATCATAGGCCCAAAGAATTTACAGCTGTTTCCTGTAATGTGAATTACTCTAACTATGAAGATGACAACGTCAATGCTAACTGAATCATGAATGACTAGAGGTTTTAAATGACACTGCATGACAAATATAATTCAGGAGTAAATGGACAGAGCGTAAATAGAAAATTGTACCCACATTTAATGTAATTCTAATGATGTCATGTAGGCATTGACAATCAGCCAGTGTATCATTATCGTATTTTTTAAACTCTTGATTACTGATATTGGCTTTGGCATCAAAAATCAAATATCATGTGTAAAAACGTGAACAGTGTTTGGCATGGAGTCCTGCCATGTGTTTTAGCTGTTTTAGTGGTCAGTTGTTTTCTGGAGAATGTCACCAGATCATTCAACCAAATACCAAAGGCTTGGAGTAAAGATTTGAAAGATCTGATCACTGTGGCAAAAAAGACGGAAATATTGCAATTGCATACAGAAAATAAATATTAAATGAACTTAACTTATTTATTGAATCTATAACAGTAATATGAAATACTGTATGTTGACTGTATGAAGCAGCAAAAATATTTTTCAAATTTTATACTGTAGCTGGTGCTCTGCAAATAACCATAGTTATATGTTACAAACTCTCACTAATTCAAAAATATCAATAATTCTGTGTTTAGCACCAAATCAAATGAGATCACAGAGGCTCAGAGTTCAATAATGTTATCTGAGCAAAGTTAGGTGATAGTTAAAATTTACAAGAATGCTAAAAGTTTAACCTGTTTTGCAGAAATATTGCAAGAGCTAAACTAAATTACAAGTTCTTCACAATACTGCCAGGACTGAACTGGCATCTAATATTGTAACTGTACGATTGTACATTTCCTGAAGGGATTCACAGGGTTGGAATAGGGGGCTTTGTGCAGGTGAGTCAAAACTCTTTAATAGTTACAGAACAAAACAACAAAAGCAAAAGGAAACGTTTTTTAAAAATGTTTTGGTGTGATTTTTTTCCGCAGTAAGAACAGATACTGTCATACTGTCAATGTGCGCGTAACACAAATGGAGAAATTAACTGATACGCAATGAATTATAGCTATTAATTGAAAACCATGTATTAACCCACTTTGCTTACTTACTTATGTAAACAACCATGTTCAACTTGTAAGAAAAAAAAAAATTTCAATGAAAACTACAACTAGAAAAAAATTCATCTTAAGGGGAAGAACATGTCTTGGATATAAATATTAAAAGCTGTAAATAATGTTACCATTACAGTTCATGTTAATGAAACTACGAGTTATAAGAAGAAAGCTTACATTATTCAGCACTGAAGCTGTCAAAATTCACTTTGATAGAGCTGAGTACAACATGAAACTTAAGCCTGAAGCAATAGCAGTGTGCATTTGGTGGGTCAACTGTCTCTCTCTATGTCGGGCGCACACACACACACACACACACACACACACACACACACACACACACACACACACACACACACACACACACACACACACACACTCCTCTACTTCGGTAGATGATACAACTGACTCTGAAGAGAATCTGAAACTACGCATGCACTCGCCCTCATCTCTCACATCAGAACAAGATACACACCTACAAAACTATATATACTGTACATAAGCCACTGCTCCTTTTATTATGTCCTATATATCAGTGTGTAGTATTTGTTCATCTCCTCAAAAGACACACACACACATATGTCCAACGGCAGAGGGGTTTAAGCAGTGTGAAGCAGTGTGAGGGAAATACACTTCAACATTCATCTAATCTTCTTTAAGTGGGTGTAAACTGTATGTACAAACACCAGTCGCAACACCAGACTTGATTGGGCTTGTAAACATCTGCAGTGCTAATGCATTTACATAGTCCCCCTTCAATACCATACCAAAGAGAACACATGCACGTACTGAGAGAGGAGAGACAGGGAGAAGAGCTGCACTGTAGTTCAGTGCAACAAGAGCACTGATTGGATTACTGATCTATATCATCTCACTGTAACCTGTTTATGGTAGGCCATCTCTTTGACTCTGAAAGAGTCATGTTGATATGATGAAGTCCAGTAGATAGAGCACAAGCATATCATGAACAAATGCAGTTCCAATTTATTACGAACATTTTTCATTGTATGACACAAGAGCCTGTAGTTTTCTTTAGTTTAAATACATTTCTTAAAAATATATATTAATATTATATTATAAACATATGTTAAGTTTGATATGCTACTGAGAGTTGAGTCTACTGTAGCGGCAGCCACAGTGTTTGTTCTCTGCTTGGTAGAAAATGGAGGCAAAAAAGGTTAGTACAGCCATAGGTCAACTTGCTGCATAGCAACTGGGTGCTACAGTCAGCAAACTGACCTATGAAAACACAAAGAGCATGTTCGTCTCTGAGTCTGCTGCTGTAGCGCTGACAGCCTCACACTGTGGTGGTTCTCAGTGCCTTGTGCACTGCGAGGCTTAATTACAGTGACACATGAATATCCGTGACATGCCCGCTGATATTAATGATTAAAAAAACAAAATAACTTATCCAGAAGTTGAGTTCTACACAAATTATTTTTTTGGCAGCCCTTTCACAGGAAGGTCAGAGATCAGGGTTAGAGAAAGAACTTTTAGAGCATCCAACCTCTACTGTTGTATCCAATCAGACTCATATTACAAATTCAAATTCAATGTGTGTGCCAAGTAACTGTATCCATGTTCTTATATATGCAACAATGGCTGTGATTACAGTATTGATGACAGTATGCATGCTTGACAAGATATATAAAACACTCATATCATTCCGAGTATGAAATGTACACTGATGTAAAAATACACACAACTGCAAACAGTCACGTGTTTTTTATACTTGAGTTCTACTGCACATATCAGACTTTGGGCTGGTAAGGAGACAGAAAGAAGAAGTGATAGAGACAGAGAGAGGGCTGCCCGTCAGCGGGGCTCCTAATGCTCCAGTTTGATAACAGTGGCGAAGGGAAAATAAGCCCCACTCATGTCTAAGCACCATGAAAATGAGGAGCCACTCCTAGCTCTATAGGGGAGCTACATGCTAATGCTCACTGGAAGCGGGAGACCTGTAGTCGGGGACAGTGAACACAGCAGTGAGAAGTGCGCACATGCATGCAAACAGGAACACGCTTACGCAGTGGAAGGAACAGGAGGATAAGCTTTCTGCAGATGTGTTTGTTCAGAAAAATGCTCAATAACTCCTGGTCCTTCAGTGTTACTATGAGCATGGACATAAGCCTCCACTTCTTCAATAGATGTACTAAGGGTCAAGTATTATCAGGATCATGGCACTTTTAGCGCCTTGCTTAGCTTCTAATGTGTTTTTTCATTTAGCTGAAACTCATCACAGGGTTTTTGGCAGGGGAGAGAGGGGTTGCTGTGAATGATTTATAACCATAATCTACTACTCTACCAAATTAATGTTGATCAACTTTAAGCGGAGCTATCTGTAAACCCCACAGCTGGATATCCTTCTTTAACAGCTGCTGCACTGACACATACATTAAAATACACATTGATTACTGCCCATCAGCTGCTATTGACGCAGGCTCTTACTTTTGACGGTGAGGTACATGGACTTGCTGACATCAGCTCCCACGTCGTTGCTGACCTTACACAGGTAGAAGCCGCTGTCATCCTCCAGCACATGTTTGATCAGCAGCGAGCCGTTGCTCAGCAGCTGGATACGAGAGCCACTGTTCAGCAGGATGGGCTGAAACTGGGGGACACCCGCACCTGGTGCAAGTAGGAGGAGGAAAGACAAAGGAAGAGAGAGACAGACAGAGAGAGAGAGACACACAGAATAGAAACATTTAGAATAATGAGGATATACACATTAAGATATAAAATACAACCTTAATATAGTCTATACAGTATGTAGAAATACGCACACATGCCTACAAGTATGTCGAATTCAGTAGAGAAAACAACGTATGGCGCTAAAGAAGCATACAGTAATCTGATCTCCAGTTTATCAGTGTGTGTGTGTGTGCGTGCATTCATTTAGCCTTGCCTCTATGTTTACAGATTTGATAACAAAGCCTGTCAGTTTTAGGGAGGATTGTAAACATGTTTCTTAACACCAGGCCTAAATCCTTAAACCTCCAAACAGCTGCTGAGCAGAGTGAAGCGGACCGAGCTGCTGGTGTGATGCAGTCACGAGAGACATAATGCTCATGTTTAACAAGACAGCAGATTGGTGCAGAGGAACAACAGGCTGAAGGAGAGCAGGGAGGCCTTACATGGCTGCTGGCCTTCAGCTGGCCAGTGAGATTCAAAGATTGTTTACTGTAGCTAGACATGGATTTTTTCTGACTCTTTATTCCTCTGTATCAACTCTCTGGATTCATCCTTTGCATTTTTGTTGGTTGAATTAGTTGATCCAGAAGAACACACACACATAAATGGCCTAAAAACACATTTTGATGTAATCTAAGTCGAGGACAGCCTCATCCTAAAGGCATGGATTTGTCTTGTTTGAGAGCAAGCAGAACAATGCTTTGCACATGTCTACCCTCAGTTCTCACGAGTCCAATATGACTGACATTAGAAATCCATCACTGAAGTGTCGTTGAAATAATTGAACTTGGCATCTTTGACATATTCTGGCTTGCTGCCTGCGTTTAATTAATACCTATCTTTTTAATAGAAAATGATATAATCACTCTTTTTTTACTGTTAAACAATACAGTAGCTCATCCTGCAATGGCTGCCTTAAATCTGCAGCAAATGTCACCGACACTGAATTCTAAGGCTAACGTCTTTAGAGCAGTCTCTTATCGTAATGAAAGCACTGTATTCCACCTTGCTCATGTAGTATTAAACACATGTGTGAACTGAGCCAGACGTTGCATTAGCTCGTGTTAAAGTTAGCGTGTAGAGATTAGGCCATTTAGTGAGCTGTGGGTTTTTGCTTTTTAATTAAAATGCAGTCAAGTGGCCGTGGCAAGCAAAGGGTCAAGTGGTGACTTTGTTCCTGCTCCCCTGGCTCGGAGAGGGAGGGAGAGGGAGGGAGATGTGTTCTTCCTTGAATTATGGATTTTGCATATCCAAATAGTGTGAGTCGTTATGCTAATAGCAGATGACCTTTACTTACTGTTCCATATCTCCCAGAGACACTCATCTGGCTCTTAGCTACTTCTGTTGCAGTAAAAGCATGCCAGACGGTCATTCTGTGGACAAACTGCACTCTGGCTTACAACAATTTAAACGATAGCTTCCCAAGCCACCTACCCTGAATACATTTTTTTTTCCAAGGTGGTTTTTCATTGCCATCTTGCTCTGACGGATACCCCGAGTAAAAACCTATTATAGAGCAAAAGGCCAGATGTGAAAAACTGAGGTAAAAATATTTGACCAAGGCCCCAAAAACCAACCTGCGTTCTGGTCAACTGAACCATATGGTGCTTCCCTCTGGATAGGTAAAGCTTGTTTCAAACACTATGAGTGAGTAGACACACACACGCACACACACACACACCACACACACACACACACACACACACACACACACACACACTGCTCAGCCTGATCTCTCCATACTGATCAGACAGTGCTAATCAGGCATGAGGCCTGCTTGTCTCACATCTACACACCCACACACATGCACGCCCACACACACAAATCGCATCAAAGGGTAAAAAAAACAACAAAAAAAAACAGATCAGATTCTTTCATTCCTTTGATCATGGGGCCTAGTACACACACACACACACACACACACACTCACGCACCACTCCTCATTGGTTGTTGTCCTTGTGTTGGTGAAGCTTTCATCCCTGGTTATATGGATGATGGAGCAAACACCTGGGGCCCCTCTTCATCTGCCCCTGCTCAAGTGGCTGAACTCACCTGCTGCCTTCCTGCCTGTCTGTCTGCTTCGTTCTGACTGCCTCTGTATATCTGTCTTTTTTGTGTGTGTGTGTGTTTTTTTTTTATATTGTCTGTCTTGTTCTCTGATGATTCTCTAATGATGCAGGTGGAAACCCTGTAAGCCCCGAGCCTGTGTTTTCAGTGCAGATGGCTGTGTGTGTGTGTGTGTGTGTGTGTGTGTGTGTGTGTGTGTTTGTATATCAGTGCATTCACACACATACTGTAAGTGCTGGCTGTGGATGAAGCAAATGGAACCCACTCACCTGCAAAAACAATACTACTGCCACATCAGCTGTGTACAGCACAGCACACACAAGTATCTTAAAGGTGTGGCCCAGCTAGCTGCACATAATACTGTACTGTGGTTGGCAAAAAGATCCTTGCATGATAACTCCTGCTACTGGCTGAAAATATAACTTATAATAATATTTTACGGGTGAATCATCATTTCTTGTTTTTGGTTAATATTTCATACTATGTAACAAAAATATCCTCTTCATTTGATTATGCATTTCTCCTTTACATGTGCAGTAAGTTTGTGTAGAAGTAACATTTAATGATTATAAAAATGGACAGTGTCGATGCTAAAAGCTACGAATTCAATAATTGCACTTCAGTATAGACCAGAAACATCATCGAGGCTCAATCTCAGTCTATCTATTGCTGTACTGTACATGGCTATTGTGGCAGTGACGTATCCTGCATGTCTCATAGATGATCCTTGGTCATTTAGCAATAAAAAACTGAACTCCTAATCCTGTATTCATGTCTTATGGGATGGACAGTAGAGTTGAAAACTCAAGACAGACAGCAATTGCAGCTTGTCTTGTGAGGGTTAAACATAGTGTGTATTATAACACTATATCCACCAATTCTGGGATTAATTACACTGAATGATGGTTGACATGATGCATCCAGAAAATGGTAGTTCCAAACTTGTAGAGCATCCTGGTGACTAAAGTCTGCTCTGTTATTTTTGAATTCAAAAGTGTGATTTGTTGACAGGTCCCTGTTATTGATGGCAGATTCACTTACGGTGGGTAATGTGTGCTGTGCTTAATGTACCTTTGGAGTGCTCCCATACAATGGTGGGCGGTGGGTAACCTTCAGCGGAACAGTTGAGAGTCACAGTTTTCCCATAGATCCCATCTTGATCCTCAGGCTGAACCACAAACTGAGGAGGAACTGCACATAGACACGAACGCAGACACGAGCAACAGTCAACAGTTATACATGGAATTGGGTGTCTTTAATATAGAGCACCTGTCTGCAGGTTTTCATACCAGACAAACATTACAACAGTAGATTTCAACTTCAGCAAGGCAGGAGGAACTAATAAGTGAAGTTAGGCGCGGTAGGGATTGGTGAAAATGAAAATCGGCACACATACTACAGATTATAGCAGTCCACAAGGTGCCATCAGATGTACAGTCTGTTCCTTTTTGCTTTCTCACCTCTAACAATGAGCTGACTCTGGTGCTCCACGGCAGCAGCCTCGTTGCGGGCGATGCAGGTGTAGTTGCCGTTGTGGTCGGGCGTCAGGTTGGAGATTCGCAGTGAGCTGGTGAAGTCGATGTTGTCCACGGTCACACCCAGGCTGGCGGGGATTGGCCGTCCATCTTTCTGCCATGTGATGTCCAGTGGCCGGTCACCCGACATGACCACGCAGGGGATGAAGACACGCTGACCGATGGTAAAGCGCTGGAACTCAAATGGTTGGATGTAGGGAGGGACTGCAGAAAAAAGAGGAAAGAGAGAAAGAGAAATAAGGATTAAATGTGATTTCAGCCTTGAGTTTCAAAGACCATCTTAATTCCATGGATTCAGTGGCAGGTACTGTGTCCTTTTTTCAGAATAATCCTACAATCTTCTAACTATCTTGCTTTAAAGAGGTCACTGAAGGAACATAAAAGACCTGAATAGCAAAGCATTCTGCAATAAGTCCCCATCATTCTACCACTGGAACATTTTGTCCTTTCAGAAAAAGAAGCTGCAAGCGCACACAGACACTGAAAAATACCTTTGAGAAAATAACTCATTCAGGCTGTTTGGGATAAGAAACCTAAGTGAAACAGAATGTTTTGTGTTTGTCAATCAATAATTGTCTATTAATCTACTAACCTACATACTTACAGATCTGCCACCCTGGCTACTACTGCAATCAACCATTTTATCCAATGATCTAAAACCCTGATTGCAGCTATAGCTCTTACCCAGAAAACAAACAAGTGTTCAAAGTCAGTCTGGGTGTATAATATAATCACACAGTTCTACGATAAGATGTATTCAAATTGCCTGTGATCTAGTCTCTGGGAAATCTCCAGCCATCACACAAGTCATCTGTGTTTGAGTGTCCAGTGAGTTCAAATAACTGTGAAATAAGCAGCACTTTAGCAGCTTATTTAATTCACAACAAAGTGGAGATAATGGACTCCAGGGATCCCCAAAGACACTTCCGCATTTTAAGCATGAGCAGAGTAAATTAACAAATGCACTTGCTCACTATAGCACCACTGGGAAGTGTTGCTTTATATCATCACTCTCTCTTTTCGTTCTCACTCTCTCTCACCCTCCGCTTCCTTCCGCTCCATGGAAAGTGTAATATAGTGACAACAACCTAACATACTGTACAGAGGCAAGGAAATGGGGCATAATGGAGAAGCCCTTTTTAGTATTACCTATTACAGGTTGTAAGATCTCAGTGGAGATCAGTCACTCAGCTCTTTAATATCACTGATACAGTCTTCATAAGCTACACTGATGTACTGAGGAATATCAGGTAGATTAATTCAGTCTGGTGAGATCTATTTATATACCCGTCTATCTGTGTGTGTGTACTTATACATCTTTCTAATTATGGGTTTTTCCAGTGAGGCCGTGTTGAGATACACATGTAGGCAGGTGGCAGAAAAAAGGAGTGCATCAGAATGAGCTTTACATTTCCAAATTTAAACTTTCTGTCAAATTTTGCTTCATTAGCACAAAATATTGAACTTTGGCATGAAACCATTGAGAGTTTTCTTCACCACCATATATAATAAGACAGGGACAAAATCGTCTTTGTGTGTATTAAAAGAACAGTTTCACATTTTGGGAAATATGTTCATTCAAGATCAATACGACACTCTCAGTTAACCTAGCTTAGCATAAAGACTGGAAACAGGGTGAAACAGCTAGCATGACTTTGTATAAAAGTAACAAGATCCAGTTAGTAATTAAGACATTATATCTAATTTGTTTTATCAATTAAAATGACAATTTGTTGTTTTATGACTCCACACAACTGAATGGGATTTACCTCTGACACGGACATGAACACTCTGAGAGTCCATCTTGTTTGGTTGGACCATCACCTTGCAGTTATACTCGCCAGCATCCACCTGCTGCACGTTGGTCAGCTTCAGTGTGCCGTTGTTCTCAAAGGCTCGCTGCCGGTGGTTGAATGGGAGCAGTGCAGAGTTTTTGTACCACTTTATGGAGTAGTAAGGGTAGCCAATCACACGGCAGTGAACAAAGGCATCCCGTCCGGCAATCGCTGTGATGTTTTTCATTGGACGAATGCTGGCGCGGCCTAAAAAGTGACAGGGAAAGAGAAAGGAACCTTATATATAGCAGATGCATGGATAGTGGCATGGACATCAAATTACAAGTGCGATTTGTGCAGTGAAGTTTTTGATGTGTGCTGCTATTGTAAATAAAACAATACATTTCAGACTCACGACTTTACAAATAAATTTCGGATCAAAACGAGGTGAGGTCAGCTGCTTGTAAAACAGAGAAAATTCCTCTCCTCAACTTTACATATGATACCTGCCACCAAAATACTGCTGAAACTGCTGTTTAAAGCTTTTGGTGTTTGTTTTACTGCAAGATCTTCGGCTTAACTCTAAGTAGAGTAGAGATTAAAGTGTGCTATCCATCTGAAGAAAAACAGAATGTTTAAATAACACTGTTCTACTGATACTTATAACTCGGCTCTAGCTGCTCACCCACATAACAGTTTCACATTCTCTGTCTCATAAAATTGAAACAGGGTAATCGCTTTAACATCTGATCGTGAAGAGCTGAATTGGCTGCTTGAGTAAATATACTCAGACACAGACACACATGAACACACCCGCATACACACAAGCAAACCACAGATACATTTATTCATGCAACTAAAAGAAATATATTTTTCTTCTGGCTATTTACAAACCAGGCCATTTTGGAACCAAAGATCCAGATATGCTTGTGTGCAGCAAGCCAGGATAATTCATTTGGCCTAAAAATACAGGCATGTAGGAGAAGCACAGTAGTAATTTGGAGAGAAAAAGACAAAGCTGCAAAATTATACAAGGAGCAGGGAAAAAGAAAATAATACATGAAAAAGAACACAAAAATCGAGGCAAAATCTATAAGTGGAGAACAACCTCAAAAGAAATGTAAATGTGATTAAAGATTTAATACTAGAACTAAAAATGACTGAGCAGCGATAGTGGAGAAAAACAAAAGATGAAGAGAAAGTAACAATTATCAAAAGGACACACATAAAAGCAAAGAAACCAATAAAATCCTAAAAAAAAAAAAAAAAAAAAAAAAAAACAAAAAAAAAAAAAAAAACCAAAAAAAACCTAAAAAAAAAAAAAAAAAAAAAAAAAATCAGAACCAAACAACAAAGAGCACTCATGTACTGCAAATGCCAGACATCCAGCTGGACAGAGAGACATAGACAGACACACTGAGAGACAGACAGGTATGTGTATTGTTGTTCTTGGAGGAGCTGATTTGACAAGCACCTCTTACGTTTATTCGAGCCTGGTGGTACACGACCCCGGCCGAGTTGCTGCACGTGCACCGGTACACCCCGCCGTCCTGCACCTGGGTGTGTGTCACATTGAGCTGGCTGACCACGTGGCCCTCGTGGGTCTCATAGTGGCCCAGGTGGTGATGGCTGTCTTTGATGACGGGGTCATCGTCCAACGACCAGGTGCACCTGGGAGGTGGCGTGCCCTTGACGTTGCAGACCAGGAAGACGGGCTCGTTTGGGTTCACCACCTTCTCGCTGAAGGAGGACAGGATTTTTGGAGTACCATCTGTGGGGTGGGGTGGGTGGGGGGGCAGGCAAAGTGGAACAAGGTAGGGGATAGGACAATAAGACAGTATTTAAAATGTGACCACGTGTTAGTGATGATCATCAGCCTAAGGACCACTTCACAGATGGTTTGCATAGCAGTCACAAGACCCCTGTTTTTAATTACTCAACTTTTTCTGCACACCAGGGTTTGTGAGTGTTTGAGAGGTGATGTGCTGTTTGCTGTCAGCAGGAAACCTTTGTCATGAAAGCCCTTTTTGTGAGATAATGATTAAGTCTTAAGGCAGCAAAAGTACAGGAAACATTATGTGTTTTTTCAAGAATTCACCATTTTGTGCCTTTATGTTTCATTTTGTATGAGGACACTGTGTGCCAGAACCACTACACCTAGATTTCATTATAAAGAGTGATCCAGGAGCTTTCCTCCCAGACGCAGAGGCCGGTTGGCTTTTGAAATGTCTGTGTCTGCCTGCTGCTGCTCTCTGATAATCTAGGTCTGTTCCACATGATTATAGATTATCAATATCTTCTTTTTACAGCTCCCTGGCCACAGGAGACAGTTGCCTGAGCAACGGTGCCAAGGTAAGCTATTGCATTCAAGAGTGTGTGTGCATGTGTTTGTATGTGTTTGTGAAGTCTGGAATGATCATGCTAACGGCGGACTAGAGCTGAGAGTCACAGCAGGATGTCATTAACACATAAACCCAGTATTGATCTTCAGGCCCCGAACCTGTCTCTGCTAACTTATTGATTATGCATAAGACAGCTACCACTGTGTGGCTTTTGGTCAGCATTTGTATGCTTGCTCCACCCTACAAATGACATGCGCACATTTTACCTTCAAGGATGACTTGCACAAAGTCCTGTGCGGACATCTTGCCCTTCCTGGCGAAGCACTGATAAGCTCCGCCATCACTCTTCGACATTCCCTCCATGATGAGGTTCTCCCGGTTGAGCCCAGTGAAACGAACGTTGTTCCCAGGGTAGATTATCTCTCCATTGCGATACCATGACAGCTCGTACTCGTCCGAGCCGCTCACGCTACAGGACAGAGACACCTTGCTCCCCACACTGCCTTTCACCTTCCGAGGGCTGACCACTGCCTTCAACGGCTCTAATGACACAAAAATACGAGAAATGTTGTGTTTTCAAATGTGCTCTAATGATTACTTGATTAGCTGGACTGAGAGGAAGATTGAAAGAAAAAGTTCAGGTTGGATGTGGCTAGCATGGCTACAATTTCTAAAAAAAACAAAATCTCTGGATTAGAGCTAGAACAGAAAATTGATCTGCAACAAAACCAATGACAATTGATTCATCAGTCTTCACTGATGTCTCTCTTGCTTTTTTCACTAGTTTGGATAAACTCTAAATCTATATGTATGTGTTTTGTGGCTACTTGATGAACTTTGGTTGCCTCAGGAGATGCCTCTCAGCAAAATCCTTTGCCTCATTGATCATTGAACATCATAGTTAATGATAGTTATGGACTAGAGTTTGATGGACTGGACACTCTGACCATGGACATGAGGTCTTTAGTACCTCCATTTCTCATTTGCACCATCCCTTCACATCACCATGTGAACGACCAGTCTACAGATAATACAGAGGTTCCCCTCCTTTTAATAAAAGACTTACGTTTTACATACAGGCGCCCCATGACCTCAGCGTTGCCATAACTGTTCCACACTTCACAAACATACGTCCCAGAGTCACTTGGCTGCGTGCTCTCTATCAGCAACCCTGTGATGGTCTGGCGGAAGCGGCTGTCTGGCTCCAGAGGGCTGTTGTCCTTCAGCCAGCGGTATTTGGGCGTTGGGTAGCCTGAAGCCTTACAGGGCAGCTCCACCCGATGATTAATCATCACCTCTCGGTGGTCAAAGCCGTCCAAGATGCCTGGCTCAGCATTGGTGGGGTCTGTAAGGAGCAGAGAATTTAGTGTTAATTAGTGGCGAATGTTGCCAGGCGCTTGATAGTATAATCCAATATTGATTCTTGAGGTCAAGATTCAGTTCTATAAACTATATATTTTGTTATGTGAGGCAGAGGAGAGAGAAACAGACTGTGTTCCTATAATTTGAGACAGGATTTTATTGTTGCAAAGAAATTGGAGAAGGTTGACGTTACCTTGGTTCATACAGTGCAATACAATTATTGTTTGGTTACTGACTGGTCCAAAGACGGACTGCAAGATTTGTAGTCATCCCTAGAAATGATCCACCTGCAGGACGGTTGTCCAACTCACTGGGAACTACACTGAGCAGACAGTAGGTCTGGCTGTAATCCTAAATATGATCTTACTTTCATAATTCTTCACATGTTTATGTTTGATATAAAGTTTGGTAGTAATGTTAATACTCAAAGACGTTCTTCTTTCTTGTTCAGGTTTTAAAATATATGTAATGATGACCAAGGGCACTCCCTAAATATCCAATACAAAATGTTGTCCTTGTACCATTTGTCTCATCTGTTTCAGTATAAGTACTCTGTCAGTATGGACCGAGACTTTGCAGTTTAACTGATTCCAGTTTGAATGCATTACTGACCTGACACTATGAGACGTGCACTGTTGCTCTGGCGAGTCTCGCCGGTGTAGCGGTGGCGTGTGGTGCAACGATAGTTATTCAGCCCATCCTCAGGCAGGACGTCCAGAATATACAAGGCTCCCGTGGATGTGATGAGATATCTTTGTCCTGAAGCAGATAAGAAGAGCAAGTGGAAACACATGAAAGGCAGCAGTTGTGTGGTTGTTATGTATATATCAAAACAATTTTTACAGTATAAAGAATTTATTCACTGCGGCACAACTGAAAGATTTCTTTCTCCATCGGGTGCTGGTAAAGTTTGAGTCTCACAGCAAACAAAACATTTATAAGTTATTCTTTATTTCTACATGAGAGAACCGAGTTCACTGGAGTGAAATGAAAAAAAAAAAGAAAAAAAAATTCTCTCATGTAAATAAACAATAATAACTAGGGATTTAGAGTAAAGTGAAGTTCTACTGCTAACTCACAAATAACTGAAGTAATGCTGTAAATTAGTGTGGTGAAATCTGTGTCACCCAAATAATGGAACACAAAATATATCCATAAATTTCAAAAATGCAAAAATTATGTTCATAAAATCAGATCTTTGACCTCTACCAGCTTGTATTGTCTTGTCTCTGATTTCTGCTGTTGCGGAAACCACACTGGCGCCAATGTCTGGTATAGAAAGCCAATCCCTCTTTGGCTGTCAGAGCCAGTTCTCTATGTACGGTAATATTATGTTAATTCTGCAGATCAAACCAGGCTGAGTGGGGTTGTCAACATCCATAAGGAATGAAACCTTCCTCTCCGCCATCACATGAATGCCCACATTCCCATGGGAGCAGATTGATGTCAAAACTGATCGAAAAAGCAATTTACAGGAGATTGTCTTCACTGTGCAGTGGTGGGCATGCTAAGACAGAGGCAGCTAAGGAAGCTTTTAAGGCCTAAGGAGAAACAGCCCTGTAACAGCTACAGGTAATGTTGACAGGGTCGAGGAGAAAAAATGATGCACACTGACATCATGGGATTAAGGAAAATACCATTGCACACATTAGAGGTGGGCACATTAAAAAGTCTTCATCATCTTAGCATCTCTCCCTGCTAATTTGTCATGCACAGTGTGTCTAAATACAAATATAAGGTGGAAAACATTTAGAGCAAAAACACTTAATATAACATCATTTCACAGTGTAAATATTTTACTAGTTTTAAATGACCTGCTCACTAAGCTAATAAAATATGTCATAAACAAGACGCCATGGATGTGACAATATAGTTTGTAAGGTGTCATGTTTCATTAGGGATTATTCCCTTGAAGAGGTTTCTATTTCTTCTTGTATGTGTGTGGGTGTGGGTGTGCGTGTGTGTGATTTGACTGACAGTAGCAGAGTGTAACATAATGTGTGTATTAATATGAAAACTTGGCACTATGAAATAACGATTATCAGGGAAACCTTTGTGGTTACTGTGTTAGATTATCAAGCTCGGTCAGTTCATGTCTGTGGAAGATGTTTTTCATACGGTACAAGAACGAATGGCAGAAAGCGGCTTCTTACGAAGGCCCAACAAAGATACTGTACATCTAACCACATCTGCATGAAGATTATTAAGAAGATGAGAAACCTACAGAGGCTCTAACGCTGGTACAGTCCTGGGTGACTCTGATTAAGGTTATGTTTTTTTACATTATTTTTTGACTGCTTAGATTAGCAAAAAAAAAAAAATCTCTCTGCATATTTGATTTTGATTGCAGCCCATGTCTGAAGGCAGTCATATCAGCGATTTATCCAAAAGTAGAACAAACTGGGGCTGTGTGGGAGCTGCTAAAGCAGATTAGCAGTGGGTAATTCATTTAAGTTGAACAAGGGGAGCTGTGGGGTTTCTTGTGATTTTTCTCTAAAAACAGAGAGTAAAACATGTACAATGTGACGTGTTTTTTAAAGTTATGATTAAAAAAAAAAAAAAAGAAGTGGGTGGTCTGTCAGACAAAAGCAAAAATTCACCAACATGGTTCTGAAGTGATAAATTCCACATATTTCTGTCTATTTTCAGTACACTGGTGCAGTTTTGATATTTACTGCTGTCGGTGAGGATGGCCTTCCAAATAGATATTTCAAGATCCTATGAAAAATGCATGGACAAGCAGGTACAGAGGTTTCTCTTTTCTATATGGGTTAACAAATTAGATGCCACCTCCCTTAGGTCACGTAACATCATCCCTTATAGGTCAGAGAGAAAACAACTATATGTCACACTATAACTGCAGGTTGCCTCCACACTTCCTGTTGTTGGGCTGCGATGCTGTGTTGAGTTACAGTGCTACAAGAGTGTCCAAAGTCTAAAGCTATTAGGTGTAAAAACCTAATAACCTAGATATAATGTTACACTAATGTTAACATCAAACCACTGTATGTTTTAATATTCCACTTGAGACCAGTATCGATGAAAGCATGTCTAATATGCTTACATTGTGTATGCATTTCAGATGTTTATACATGCAAAGGAAAATCAACCTTGTGGGGTTAAGCAAATGGGGGGTATACAGAGAGAAAACAAAATTGCACAGCTATTGTAGGCATTGACCTAGATAGAACCGACAACAGATTCCACGGATTTGATGTCCTGAAGGGGTTCCACTGGTTTACATACAGGGCTGTTAGATGGGCAACCAGCAAGTGGAATCTATAAAGAGAGGGAGGGAGGGTGTGACTGAGTGTAGTGTGTGTGTGGGGATGCCGGCAGCCATGCATGCATGTCAGTATGCGAGACGTTGGTGGGAGGAAATCTTCTCAGAGGTTGAGGAGGCCAGATGCAAAAAAAATTAAAAAAAATTAAAAAATGCTTTTGCTTTTTAACTCCATTTTCACAGAGAAGTTGATTTTTCATTTCATCTCATCTTTTGAATGGCTTTGCATTTCAGTATAATTCATAAATTCTTCCTCTATTGTAAATATTTACCTACTTTTTCCTGCTGATCATATGTGGCAGTGATCATTATCAAAAAAAGCAAGAAAAATACTGGAAATATTTGACCAATAAATACCACTATATGTAAAAAAGGTGAAAACCCTGGAGACTATATATTACCATGCTGCAGCAAAAACAAAATTCAGACATCTCCTCAGAAACTGTCCACTCCACACACAACCCCATGGGGGGCAAAAAACGCCACGGCCCCAACTGCCCCCACACACCACCACACGCACACCACACACACACACACACACACACACACACACACACACACACACACACACACACACACACACACACACACAGCCTCTTTCCCTTTTTTCTCTCCTCCCTTCTGGCTTCTCCATTTTGATTCTGTACTGGTCCTCTGAAATCTCACTGTGGAATCCATCTTGAGTGAGACAAAATGGTATTTCACTCCAGCCGCTGTGAGCTGCTGTAATTTTCTCTTCAAGCACCTCTATGCTCCTGCAATGCCTTTTAAGACGTCAGAGCTCAGTTATTGTGTTATGACAGAATGAAGTGCAGGCAGAGGGGACGCTACAGTAGGGAGGGGATTCAAAATGAGAGCTATTGTGTTGAATTGTATTGTATTGTATTTCTTCTTTTGCGACCCGCTCCCCTTTAATTCCTCGGCTTTGTCTTTAACTCACTCAGTACATCGGCATTTAGGAGTAATTCCTTTTCAAAAAAACAGTATGTCAAGTAAGAATTTATGCACAATGTCCTCTTAAACACTTCCTTCCATTCATTCACAGCCACAGCTACTGTAAAGTGAAAAAGTGCTCCACTCCACCAAACACACTTTATCTAATCATCCCCACTTTGCCAGAGACAGAATCTAATACGAACAGCAGGCTCTCACTCTCAGCAGGCTAAATAAGCCTCGACGTACAGATGAGCTAGTGTCACAGCATCCTCGCTGCCAACAGACGCTCCGAAGCTCGATGTGATTTAAATGAGAGCCGAGCTGGTCACATCTTAGCTGACAATCTGCAACTCAGTATCTAGAATGAATTAGTGCTAAACTACCAATGTGTTTATCCCAATTGGTCATGCAAAATCTGTTTTTTTTTTTTTTTGTTCTTTTTTTGCATCTGAAGCTGCCCGAAAAAGAGAATTTTGTGCGTTAGAAATGATCTGCAGTTTTCACCAGAATCAGTCTGAAAGATTGTTCAAACCATTGTTCAAAAAGCTGCAAACTACAGAAATAGAAAAACATGGTCATAACAACGTGGGGTGTGATTAACCTATCAAGCTGTTAATTTCTCTTAAATTTGCCTTGTGTACATTTCTAAAATTACTAAAATTATGTTCAGATTCAATGGTTTTCATCAAAATGCACTATTCTTAGGGTCTCAGAATATTTGAAAAGCAGATTTTTGGATTGTTTGCATTCATGTTTGCTTCTTTACTGCCTTTGTTGCTGCAGTGCATTTATGACCACACTGCCACCCAGCTATTGTTAGTATAGTACCAATGGTCAAAAACGCCACTTCATACCTTTAATTTTCCTTAAATGAAATCAAAATGTGTCTACATGATAATCTCACATACATATTTGTCCGTGTAAAAAGTGCAATTCATCTTAGATAGATACCAATGCATTAGTGCAGAGTGTGAATATGAAATTGATCCAAAACAATATAAAAGGCCCATCATCCAATAAGGGATTATCTAACTATCACAAATGAATTACACTGATTAACAATATTACACGAGATATACGACACGATAGTATATGTGAGTTGTAACAGGTTAAAATGTTTAGAACAAAGACTAATCTCTTCTGTAAAGAGGGAGTCAGTGAATGAGTAGTTATTGTTTAAAGAGGAAGGTGGGACTGGCTCTCAGTACACTGTGAGTCAGACAGTGAGGAGGGACCCACTTCTAGTCGGGTCAGCAGAGAGAGCGATGATAAATGGGCTTATGAATGTTCTACGTCTGTGTGGTAACTTCTCTGGCCCACTTTGACTCTCCGGAGTCAGTTCAGACATTAAATTAAAATTAAAAACAGATAGCTGTCTATCATGGGCTGTACAAAGTGCATCACCTATCCAATTATTTTACAGATTAAATATTACTTAAAACTGTCTTGGTGTGCTGTTAACATGGAAACAGAGCCTCTCTACATATTTTTTTCTTCATTAATTCAGCAGTGGTGGACCCTCACGGAGCGATACTACCATTTACAATCCTATACCACTACAAAAACATGAGAGAGGAAACACTGCAGTCACTGCTGTGGTGGTAATGTCAGAGGAGAGAATGTTGCATTCTCAGACTAATTTCTGCCTGTTCAGAGTCGGGGGTACGTTGCATCGCGAAACAGGGCACGGGGGGCCAGACATCCGATCACAGCTTTAATCTGAGTTGATTGAGGTCAGATTGCAGGACTGAACTCTCCAACGCAGAGCTCCTCAGGGCTGCACGGCTACATGCAGAGAAAATGAAATGAGTACTATGACTCTTCTCCAGATCTAACCAAGAAATATCTATTGTTAATCTATCTGACTGTCTGTCTGTTTAGATTAGCATATACTTATGATCAACAGCAATACACAATCACACCGATGAAGCAGATACAGTATATCAAACAGTACTGAACCCCATGCCTGGTAGCGTACTGTAGGTGTCATGCTGTAACCACTGTGTTACTGCATATAGCAGACCACTAGGTGACTGCAGACACTGTGGCTCTCTACAGGATCCATTTAATTAACACAATGACTCTGAAATCAATAAAAGACATGCTAATGGTCAAACTACTGCAACACTCTTTAAATCAGTGCATACAACCTCCTCTGATGCCACAGCACAGTCGTGGAAAAGCAACATGATCCAAAAATGAAACCTGATAAAAAAAAAAAAAGAACAATATTATTGGTGAAATGAAAATACAGAGGAATTAATGTCAACCTTCAATGTCATATTTTGTCGTTACAGTTACTCTGCAATTATATGGCTCCTCTCTGTGCCAGAGTTCAAGTTATCAGTAGGTAATTTAGAGCACTTGTTAGGTAGGTTACTATGTATTTCGTGGCTGGAAGCAGAATTGTTACATATTGGTTTTTGTAGATGTTGCTGATGACATATGAGACATAACATGTATTAAGTTTAATTAAGTTGAAGAGATGCTGCCATATTTTGTTACCGATGGACAGAGCCAGGTTAGCTGTTTCCCCCTGTTTCAAGTCTGTGTGCTAAGCTAAGCTAACCGGCTGCTGGTTGTAGCCTTGCATTACATGGACAGACGGACGATCTTCACATCTCATTATCTGCCAGAAATTGAAAAGCATATTTCCCTGAATGTTGAAATATTCCTTTTAGTTTGTTAAATATTCCTTTTAATTCCTTAGAGTTAGACACAGACAATGCTTATTGTGGACAATGATGTTTACATTTCTGTGTCTCACTTGTCTCACTACACCAGTGAAGTGTATAATGATGAGCTACAACTCCTGGTCAGAGGTGGAAGTACTGGGTAAGAGATTTTTGTCAAGCAGTGCACCAAGTTTTTCTTTGTTCTCGCACCTCTTTCTTTGCGTGCTTTGTTGTGGAATAATAATCATGAAAATTGTGTGCAGTGGGTTTGTCCTGAGGTATCACATAGCTTATGAGTTAGCAGTTAAAACATAAAGTTTATTTTATACGGCCATCGTCTGGCCAATGAACGTTTTATTGTACTGTGGACTGACCACTCAAAAAAAAACTAAAAACACCTTCAAATTGTTTTGTGACAGAAAAGAAAAAACAATATGGGGATGACTATTACTAAACCAAATGAAAATGCAGATTAGCTTGAAATACTTAAGATAATACTATTAAAATCCGGACAAATCCAAAAGCCTTCAGCACCTGTAAAAGTCACCTATAAAAATCTCTTTCTCTCAATGCACCTGCTGTGTGAATAGATTTTAGAAATACTCAGTAAATGACAGAGCTGCCATTGAAGCCTCAGTGAAGAAGGCATCCTTGGTTCAGTGAAAGTTTTGGCATCAGAGATGGAATGCTAAGAGACTCTCTGTCTCTTATTCAGCCTCAAAAACCTCTGTGTTCCTGTTTGGCTCATTCTACTTCCTCTCCTGCTTCTTCTCTCTCTCTACTGCTTGGTCTCTCTCTCTCTCTCTTTCTCCCCATCTCTGTCTCTCCCTCTGTGTCCTGAATGCTAAAACAGTGTTTGGCTGTGTCAGAACACTGCAACGAAATCCTGCAGTCTCAAACGCCCACATCCAGTAAACACCTACCTTTACCTAGGTGTTGACCCCAAAGCCATACATTTAGTTGCATACTATAAAATCCTTCTAGATATTTAAATTATTGCTAGTCATATAATAGATCAACTCCGGGAGAGCAGAAAAAAAACACGACTAAATTAATCTTACAGCAATAAAAAATAGTTCTACAAGTTTGCTATGACATTAGAAATGTCTAAAAGTGGAAGATAAATAAAAGTATGATATCAAATTGTCCACAATAAATTGCATCAATATGCAGGTATAATGTTAACTAATGATAAAGGGCTCCTTGTATGTAACGATATGCTGAGGCTTTTAGATTCTAGGATAGATATGTTATACTGTATGTGATTGCTGCTATTGACGACAAAAAACAAAGAGTAAGAAAGAGAGTGTTTTTCACTGTATCTTTAAAACATGCCTTTGTGTCATATGAGTATTCAAATCCCCAAATCTTCCCATTCAGTTATCTGATGTCTAAGAATGACTGGAGCACCAACAACAAGTGTGAATTTAAGTACAGTCATGTGTATTGTCATTGCTTTGCACCACTCCCTGGTGTTACAGCTACAACAAAACACCAACTGAGGCCATGAACCATTCACATTTGATCTGTTAAAATAACACTTAAATGCCATCCAGTTATTTCTTAAAAAAAAAAGAAAAGAAAGTATTTCTGAACAAGAAACAGTTACAAAAAAGGCAGACGGAGTGAAATGCAGTGACTGGTAGTGTTATACCACCATTGTTTTAAATTAAAAATGTGTTTTCATTCACCATAAATAATTGATGCATTGTAATCCATGCAAAAAATGTCCAACTGCCATGAGATGAACAATTCATATTTAATAAACAACTGAACAAGTGAAAGATGTCATCTTAATAAATCATGGGAACCCCACTATCTCAGAGCATTTGCTCTCTCTGGTCAGATTGCTACACTGCTGGAGATTCAGTAGACACAGAAGCATGTTATCATGCACAATAAACATAGATTTACAGTAATAAATTCTGTGGTGCTTCAAAAAAAATATTTGATTAGTGGTTACATTTTCCTAGTTATTTCAATTAGAAGTTGAATTGATATATTTAGGGATGTTGAAAAACTGGCTTAGTCTTTATGAAAATTGTTAGTACATAAATACACTGTGAGGTGTAACAAATTGGATATTATTGCTAGAACTGTGTCATAATGTGGAACATTTCTGGAGCATTTTAAATATAGTTTTGTAAATACTGTCACACATCACTGAACACTGAAATTTATGACAGGAGTGTAAAATGAGGAATTATACTTATAGATGATAGCCCTGCAATGCATGTTGCCAATAACAACACTAGACTGTACATGGAGTCCACAGCCACAGGCTACATAGAGGTTTTCTATTGTTTCAGGGATATGAAACAAGAGTATGCTACAATGATGGAGCTAAAGGAAAAGCAGCACTGCACCTGTGTGAATAGAAGGTTTATGTCACAACGGGAGAGCAGCCTCCTACAAGGGCGCATGGAGAGAGGATTAATTTTACATTAATGTATAGTAGCTTGCTGAGCTTGGCTGCAGGCATGCACTCGCACACACACATCACAAAAACTGCTGAAAAGGAGAGTCAGGTCTCCAAGGTTAAAGAGTCTGGGGGTTGTTGATGTCTTTGATGAGGTTAGCAATCCAGTAATCTCTGCTGAAGCCCAGAGCCATTAAACAGCATGTTGCTAAGCAGGTCTGTGCATTAAAGAACATCAGGACAGCAGCATCATAACAACAACACAAGTTTAAGGCAGTTTTTCAGTCAGGGAGCAGGATAGACATGATGTTATCAGAGACAATAACCAAAGCTCAAAACCAGGGAACTTTAGAGATGTTTTAAAGTTCAATGTAAAACAGCCAATATGTTTGACCTGCTTCCACATGTGTTTTTTTTCTCAAAAAACATGGTAAGAGTTGAGCAATCAACAGTGTGGCGGATGTTGTTGTTGAATAAATTTTACATGCACAATGGCGATGGAGATTTCATTTATTATTGACGATAATCCAAGGTTATGTACCATCCGACCAGTTGAGTGAGAAAGCAAGACAGAAAGAAAATCACAGATAAACAAACTCAGCAGGCACCAAGGTACAATAGCAAGTAGGTAGGCACATATAACATCATGCCAACTCCCACAGCTTCAGACACTGGTGAACTATTCCATGTGCAGCACAACCAGGTTGTCTTGTGTCCCGGTGGTTACATAAAATTACACAAATGTGTGTGTTTTGCTCCAATTTAAAGCCATCAATGACTTATCTTTTGTGGGACTGGAATTCCTGAAGGTCTTAGTTGATTTGTTGCTATAATATGTCAAAATCACAAGCTACTTATGGATGCTCATAAAAAGAAAATTTAGATGATGAGCCAAGGATACTGTGAAATGGACGACAGCAACAGTTCTCCAATTATAATTTCAAGTGAAACAGGCATGTTACAGTCACCTGTGTCCAAGTTGGCCCACTACCATCACTCTACTTATGTTGCTGCAAACGCTTATGTGTCTATCTGACTGTTGAAAATAAAAGTCTAAAGCCAGGTGGAGATCCCAGCTCATGTTAGACCAACCATTATCCTCCTGCATCTGTGCTTTGTCCCTATCATTTTAGTATGCAGATGTTTCCACAGCCAAATGGCCAGTAAACTACTCATTTACTTAGTGTTACTACATTACAGTATACTGTAATTTAAAAAAGCATCTCTCTTACCCACAGCAGGGGAAACTGTTATCAACTGTTGCACTCTGTGTATGACTCTATGTCTGGAAAATAATACTCACAGATGGATAGTAAAATGAGTAATTAAATCTAGCCTTCTATTTCCACCATGCTGGAGAGAGGATGTTGGCTTTGGGCTGCTCGGTTGCGTGTGCGTGTGTGTGCGTGTGTGTGTGTGCAACATGTGTAGCAGTCTGCCATCATAACCTAATTATTGCAGCAGCTTAACAACAGCAATTAGCACATTTCCATCAGACGACACTAATTTGTGAATTCCATTCCAGCACCATTCAGGACCAACACACTGAGAAAGAGAGAGAGACTTAATTCACTGTTGAGCTACTGGCAATGCTAAATCCATATCTATAGAGCTGTGAAAATTGCTTATGGTAATTGCAGTTATTGTAAAACTAGGCTGAAGCTTTAATGAAATTTCAAATTTTAATCATTTGTTTTTTGTATAGTCCACATTTACTGACTTCTCCCCCAGGGGGCCCTATGTTTCCCCATCTGACTTCCCAATAAAACGCCTCTCCCCAACAGCTCCCTAAGATAAATTAAATTGTTTCATCAAACAATGATTTCCCCTCACTCTGGGGGGGGGTCCTACTTTGGCACTATTTATATCCTTAATTGTAAAGCTTTCTAGTGTTACATATTCTGATTGTAGATCTGACCAAGAAATGACCATGATTATTTATAATCAATTAACAACAAATTTACAAATGTCCAAGTCAGAATGCAAGCAGATACTTAGAACAGTAACTGGAACCTGTCAAAAACAAGCTGTAAACACAATGCTGACAAATTATTACCTTTTAAAATGGTATGGCATTTATTTACTTATATTAATAACTTTGTCTTTCTGCTGTTTGGTGCTGAACAACGAGCATACAGTGCCTGCTGGAGCTGAAAACAACGAACTGTCAGAGTGAACAAAAACAGCAAAGTTGTGGGATGGAAAAACAAAACAATGAGCTGAAAGACACAAAAACTGTCTGTGGAGCGGAGGGGAACTGCAATCCACCAATATTCTCTGCAGATTCATCACTACCAGCAACCCCTTTGACCGTCTGAGAAATCACAGACAACATTTGCCATTTTGTAATTAATTACTGCAATTTAGTGCGGATACATCTCCATTCGTCACCTCTACTTCCAGTTATAGTTTTTGGTTAAAGAAAGTTAGAATTTTCCTCCGTAATCCTGCATCACTGCTGCAGGATATAGCATCAGTGTGTCAGTCAAAAAATGTTAAGGTGGACGACTCCAGCAGTCTTTGTACATATAACTGCCTCAGAATAACATTCTCCCTCCCTTTTTCCTCATCCCCCTCATTTCCCCATCTCCCTGCCTCCCTCCACCCTGTACCCCCCCTCCCTTACTTCCTACGCAGAGATGCATGTTGAGTGATAGGCCTGTGGATGAGTCTGGACAGTGCGTCTGAGGCCCTGGTTTTTAATAGGGTTCTGTTCCCAGTAATTATGCTGACACAATTTGATCAGCGCGGGGCTAAGTATCTTCATCTGAGGGAGATCGGGGGGAATTAACGCTGATGTAATAAGTACAATTTGTCACTATTAAGACGGAGGTGTTGACAGGCGCTGGTGTTGTCAGGGCAACTGATGGCGCTCCCTTGCTACAGTATGTATTCTACTGCATCCGGCGAGCAGAGCTGTCAGGCCCCCTCAATAATCAATTCCTTGGGTTGCTCTGCACAGGCAAAAGCACACTATACTATGACATACTGATATACACACACACACAATATAATAAAGACAGACTGCACCTAGACGTTCTGCAGTGTTGCACACTGACATGCAAGCACACACTATAAACACTCAAGGCAAATCCAGTAGATACAAAAAAACTTACACAAACAAGCACATGAGCAACAAACCACAATGAAAAATGGGTTTTGTCCAGCAGCTATTGTACATTAGTGTCATGACTGAGAACTGCTGCCAACTGAGATGTGAACTAGTGGACACTCACAAACCTCAGTCTGAAGCATTCAGTGTCATTACATAAACTCTGCGAGGGTGCAGGGTAACAAGGGTGAAAAAAATGCACTAATGAGACAGGACTTCAGGCCTCACTCGTTGCTGAGGAGACAACTAATGCCAAGATCTTGACCCTATAATCCATCTCTCTAAGCATTTTTCTGAAAGATATCCACATTAGCGATTTATACAAGATGTAGCTGTGCAGAGTAAGCCACCCTGCCTCAGGGAGATCTAAGCGTCTGACCACAATTATATTTTCAGTGTACTAATGTTTGATATACAGTAAGCATTTAAAGACTGTATGAAAACCTAAGCTGTGTGCTTCACAGTGAAGTGGTCATATTTTTCTCTGAGTTGGATGAGAGCCATTGTTTCTCTGTCCTTGTTGATTTAGGCCTATTACAATGTGTACATGTGCAATGTCATCTAACTAGAACTTCAGTCCTAGTTGATCTGGTGACACCTCTGGTCACTGTAGACAACAGCGAGTGTGTTTAATACTATAGGACCCCAAGTTCTGTCTGAAACGACACATGTATCGAGCACTGGGGGTAGCAGATGCACTTTGAGTAGTTAGTCAAATGCAAATGTAGCCGGTAGCCACAAATGCAACTGAAGAAGAGCAGCTCTCATAATGTGTTTAGAGTGCAGCCAGAGAAGAGAGACTTTATCGCATCACGATATGTTTATTTATTCAAGTTACATTATTGGGAAAACTAAATGAGACAGTCAACAATGAACTGATAATTGAATGTTATCTTCTATATCATGAATCCTGCATGGGAAATGCAGACACCACCAGTAACAATGAACTATTGTCATAAATAGTATCAAAAATGGAGTCTAAAGTCATTAATGCTGTTGGTAACATCTGTGTATTTCCTATGATTGTCTGCAGTGAAAAATTATGACCTAAATGTATAAATAAATGAATGAATATCTTAGCCTAACACTTACAGTATTTTACTCATATTGGTCAGTTGTTAGATATACACCATGCTTTTTCATCATTAGTATTCCCTCCTTGTAAAGTGTGGAGCCCTCTCTGCTCCAGACTTCTCAAAAACATGTCCATTAAGCCCACCTGTCTGCAAGAAGGGATTCAGTGTGCAGACATCTTGGTCTTTACAGATACACACACACACACACACACACACACACACATACACATCGTCATACCCAGAGAGTCTGCCCCAAGCTACAACAACACCACAATACCATCGATCTATTCACACACTCTGCTCAGATATCTCCTGTATCAAGCTGTGGGTCAATCGCCCGCAACACACAACACAATCTCTGACGCAATCTTCCATTATTTTCAAATCCACGTCAACAAAAGACAGTACTGGAAAATAGCTTGAGTCTTCAGTGAGTAAGATGCTGTCCTGTGTCAGAGCTGTGGCATAATAGCTCACGGGTGGATAAATTATGTATCCAAGTCACTGGTCATCACCAAGACAAACCAACACAGTCACATCTGAAGAACTGTCTGTAATGCAGTCTCTGTAACACAAGGAAGAGGTAAACAAAATAAAATTTTCAAGTTGTGGTGGGTTTACCCTCCTCTACATCTTTGCCCATGTGCCATAACGTACAATAGAGAACAAATATAAATCCATCTATTGATTGTTTCACTGAGAAAAGACATGCTACCAAAAGTATTGACAGCATTTGTCATAAATTAAGCTGAGATTGGAAAACATAGTGTTATTGATGTCTGCCCTTTTAAAAGCCTTTGGAAAAGGTCAGCATATAAGCAATCACAGCAAACTAGCTGCAGTACAAAACTGTGCTACAATCATTATATTATCTATTATTATATTATAATATACTGTATATTATAATATTTTCTAAACAGAAGTTGCATAGGCTAGTATGCAGTTTTATCAAAGTGAATGATACCACTCTGTGATGCCAATTATATACAGTAGTTTTTTTAAGTCTTTATTTTCTAAATCATTATTGCTGAATGCAATAAAAAGATACAAAATGCCAAACATCTTTGCATCAATACTATTTCCTCTCCTGACTTTACTGAGCAATCACAAGATGGAACAAGACGAATGATCCTGTAAAGAATCTGGGCAAAATCTCGTCAACATTACATGGCAACTTCAAATAACCCAAATAACTGCATGTCAGACTTCTGACATATATGGCCTCCAGCAAAATTATCATATCTATGCTTCGATATTAAGCAACAGCAGCAACGGTAAAATCCAGCTGTGCAGCCCTGTTGTTCTTTATGGGAAATTGCTCAATGAAGCACGTAAAAGGGTCAGAAACTTACTCAGGATTACACACTTGCCTCAGGCCCTCATTTACCTGAGAAAGCAGGTCACGGGGATGTTAGGGGTAGGGAAACATACCGAGAGTGAGTATTAGTTTGTATGCAGGATTTAATAAAAGTGTTTGCAGGCGGAGGGAGACAAGGAAGAAAGAGAGAAAGACCAAGTGAGAAAATGTGCAGAAAGGAAGACAAGGGCAGAAGTATCAGTGCTGCAGGAAACAGATGACATGCAATGTTCAGGATTTCACACCAGCAACACAACCTATAGCCTGAGGGATGTTAGGGTACTATGAGCATGATGCAGTCTGTACATCTTCCACAGATACTGTATACACATTACACACATGGAAGGTGGAGCTAAGCAGCAGTTTTGTATCTCTAGCTATTGTCTAGCCTACCTCACTGGATATGCTTCAAAACACTACAATGTTAATAAACAGAAGCATTTCTTGAACCTTTTACTTACTAGTTGATGTAAATCAGAGGGTGCACAGTACAAAAACTGACCATAGTCCACTGCAGAACTATTAGAAAACAACCTGGTAAAACTTGCTATAGGTTCATACTGCACAATGTTAGATCAAGTCCACATGAATTTCTTTCTTTCTTCACAGGGACTGGACCTACCCTCTCTCGTAGTCTGTGATGTCTTATAAGACTGTTTAAGAACCTACAGATGACACCATCAGTAGTAGTATGTGACAACGAAATTGCATTTAAATCTACATTTAAATTTTTTATTTCACTGATAGCCGAGCTACATTTGCTAATTATGTCAGCTCTTCAGAAATGTAGATTTCATTAAAGGTCCATCCATAATAACTGTGTACTTTGAAATGTGGTAAAAGTGTCTTGGTTTGCTTTGTCATCCAACCCTTATAATAACATAAAGGAATTCCTTCACTTCTAATATCATATCCTCCTTTACCACATCTCCTAGTCCTGCCCCGTTCTCTTCTCCCTAAATTTTCAGGTTTGAAATATTGATGCAGTTTCTTTGTATACTTCAATAGACTTCATGGTGTCCATTTTATTCACCAAACACGCTCAAACGCTCTGCCACTGCAATAATGGAGGGCTGTCTCTCTGCTATCAGGCAGGCTCAAGTTTCCGTGAAAAGATGCAAATCGAAAAGGAGGAAAACAAAAACTTGTGAGATGCTGGAAGATCAAGCTGACGTGTATGTCTGTAGTGGAGAGGCAATCACCCCAGATACCCCCACTATACCATTCTAGAGTAAACCTCAAGGTCTCACACACACATTCACACACACACAGTATATGAACACATACAACTAATGCTGATTGTGTATGTCTGCCCTTTTTACTTCAAGACCATTCACAATGATAATTAATGTTGCCCCGCTGCTCTGAAATATCCTTGATGAGGCCCTGCATTCCTCTGTGAAGGAGAAAAAAAGTCACTAAAGATTCCTGTCATGTCACGTTGTCATCCGAGGGTGACATAAAAGCCTGTGACGTCTGACATTAACCAAAGGTCGCATGTAGACTCTTTCCACAGCCGCCATGACTCTGAGCCTCAAAGGGATACACACCATCATCCAATAACACAGGCGAACGAGGAGGGTGAGGGTAGCCAAACAGGAAGTGATACACTCTGAGCCATGTGGATCTGTTTCTCGATTGGACAGTGTTGTGACATAATCGCCTCTGGCGGCTCAAATCTGGATCTGGATGCTGAGGGCTCATGATGATGAAAAATGTTCAGTTGTTTTATTTGACAAGGAGCTTGTTAGCATCAGAAAAACACACTCATTTGGGAACGTGACGAGGGAGCGATGGTGTAAACCGGTGACGATAGAGAGTGACGGCATGGACAGGAACTGTGCTATCTGGCTATGGGATCTGATAGGGCATCTGTTATTTTGGAATACACTGTCTGTGACACATACACACACACACACACACACACAAACACAGGCATGCACACATTTGCTTGATATGCTGTGATGTCCAATTTTCAGGCGTCGTCTTGGCAGGCTTTCTCTATGTGTCTGTTTGTGTGTGTGTGTGTGTGTGCATGCTTAGGGCTCAGTCAGCACTTCCACAGTATGCTGTCCAGCTGATGTCAGGAGGGCAAGAGCTACTGTACCAACCAGCCAGGCAACCCCCATCCATGCAGCCCTGTGAAAGCTCTGGATCTATGCATCCATATGGGCTATTTCTTTCTGCTCTCTGTCTTGTCTCCTTTTTTTTGATATCAGTGCACATTATTTTCTTCTGTCTCTTTCTCTCTGTCTCCTAAATCTCTTATATCCCCCTCCTCTTTCATCACCTACCTCTCTTTGTCCTTTACTCTATTATTTTCTTATATACTTGTCATTCTTTCTGTGCCTTCCTCTCAGGCCTCTTGTCATTCTCTACCTACTTCTTCCCCTTTCCCTCTGTCTCTCCGCATCTGTCTCCATCGCTCGCTCCTGTCTCTCTGTGTGCATCCCTTCCTCCCTCCTTCCTCTCCTTCTCAAAGCGAACACTGCCTCTCCTTGTCCACAGTCAAAGACTCTCCTCTGTCCTCTATCCACCGTTTTGGAGAGTCACTGCAGGCCTGCCGCTCAGTATGCACAGTGGCCACGTGGCCCGACAATGGCTCATTTCAACCTCAATTTCCCCCGAAATGAATGGGAGCCCACCCCGGTGCACGCGGCATGCCTTTTAATTGGCCCAAGTTAGATTCAAACCATTAAACCACTGATGTCGACACATCTCCGCCGCGCCCATTGGCCTCTCCCCCACCACCACCACCACCCACCACCCCCCCCACCACCCCCCCCTTATTCACACACACACACACACACACACACACACACACACACACACACACACACACACACACACACACCCTCTTTCCCTCTCTGGCTGCCAGAACATAAACGTCTTATCTCTCGGCCCCAACCGAGCACAGACGCCATGAATATTCAGCAGCTTCCATCTCCGTTTCGGCAGACAACAGTAGGCGCGTGCATGCAATTGCTTGCACACACACACACACACACACACACACGCACACACACACACACGCTCACACACAAACACACATGCAGAGGAAAACACGCAAACACACACATACATACGTACACACAGACAGGGCCTTTCTCCTGCACCCACTGTTTTAAAACGGGCATTGTTTACGCTTTGCTGAGTTTAGCTCGTTTGTCTCTTTCCCCTCATTTGCTACAGTATGAGCAGAGTATATCTGAGAGATATTGATTAAAAGCCAAGGCAGAACCACCAGTGCAGTTCTCACAATGTGCAGATATTAGCCCATTCTGTGGACACCAAATCAACATTTTTCTTTTTATAATATCAATAAGACTTACCTGGATCCAGGAGAGGAAAGCATGAAACAGAAAGAGAAAGAGAGAGAGAGAGAAAGGTTTACATTTGTGCTCTGCAGTGTCAGAACACAACATGACCACGTAGAGCGTGTACTGTTTCTATGCTGGGTATAAAGGCATATTGATCATGTAATTTTCTGCTGAAAAACCTCATCATCATGTGCTCACCATCTATCAACACTGATGAAACTAAATGCAAAGGATGCAACCTTTGACACAGAGATCAACTGATCAAAAATCAGATTAACACAATTTGTTTCTTACTGCATCTGAAAACAAATATCATGAATAAATATTACAGGCTTAACCGAGACAAAAGGGTTAACGAAGACAAGTCCATTTAAGAAAAAAGGCCAGCCACAAATGTGTTTGAGGAATATTATCTGCTACTATCAGTCAGTCATTAAATAAAGACCAGATTAATCAGTGAGTGCCCGTGGCATCGGCTACAAAACCTCTAATCAGAGGCGAGGCTGGGAACCAGGTGTGTTTCATCTCTCTGTAACACAGCCTGAGCCCAGCCAAGAAGCCCAGCCCCAGCTCTACCCCAACACCCCCTTTGAAATATTTCACTCCAAATTCACAATAGCCCAATCCCCCAGTGGATGTTGTCAAAGATGAAAGAGGCAGCGTGCACTGTTGCTCTGTCCGCACTGCTCTCTCTTTCTCTCGCTACTCGTTCTCTCTGGAATAGAGGGAAAAAAGAAAGTGAATACTCAAGCAGCTCCTGCACTCTTCAACCATTTTACACTACCTGCTTTGATCTCCTTACAGCATGCCGCCGTCATAGTAACGAATCAAAATCTCAGTGTCTTTGTATTAGAAGCTCTTCTCCCTCTTTTACCTTAGTTTGACTCGCATGCATTTATTTGCTTGTCTAAACCATCCCTCCTCGCTCTCTTTCTCCCTCTGTGTCTCTCTCTACCTCTCTCACCCTCCAGTTGCTAGGAGGGTTTTCCTCCTCGTTTAGCTCGTTAGTGTGTGGCGGTAGCCAGCAGGATCAATTACGGGGGAATGTGAGCTTGCGTCTCGATATCATTATCCAGCAAAAACTATATTAGTTCACTCTGAGGGGAACACATGGGCAGAAGACAGTCTGATTATTATACCAGCCTGCCAGCCAGCCAGCTACTGTTCCTGTTCTCTGGCAGCATCTGCTACTGATCTCTAGCCGGTACTGGTCTTGCACACTCCTCTATTATGTTCTGAGCTAGAGAGGATATCATGTTCACTTTGATCAGAATAAAAATCACTTTAACTGACAACCAAAGCACAGGAAAATTTCCCGGTGACATGGTGCAGCGCAATATTCAGAATTAAACTTCATGTCCACCAGTGTTTCAATTGATGTTCCTGAAGAGGACGTTTTTAAAGAGTTACTGACACACGGGTTTCAAAGAAAACACAACCTTGCATACAGAGCAGAAGGACAGTACAAAGCTGAAGTACTGAGAACCATACACATATTCATATTCAGAATTTAGCAGTCTATATGCAGTTAAGATCTGCAAGCCTGGAAACCTAATGTAAATCCTAAAATAAAGGGACTATAAGGGACTATAATAAAGGGAAAACAATGTTTTTGGTGTACAGAGTGGATGAATGATGACTAAATGGACCTTGTTTTTGTCAACTGCTGTTTCCAGGCTCAAAGAGGAACTTTCAGTCTCAACTTTTAAAGCCAACATGGGACAAGATGCCCTTACAAATGATTTTGAATGAATGAAATTCAAACATCCCCATTTCCATGAAAACTGGGCAACTCCACCTGCTCAGGAACAGCTACTAAGTCAACCTTGTGCTGAAATAGTTTTTGTCGTTTCCAAGGTCAAGAATAAATTTTCAATCTCAAATGCACATACTGTACCATACTTGTAAGTACTTGTAAGTTTACGATGGTTCAGTATGTCAGTGTGTTATATTTTATTACAGACATGATGTCTTCAAAAATAGAGGCAGCTCTTTATACTGATTCTGTGGTAATAATTGAGGTAAAAACCTGTTAATATCTTGGTGAAAACAATAAGAACACTGATATAACTAACTATAAATTTGCTGTAACAAATAAACCAATAATGAACAAACGAAGGTTAAAAGCATTCATGCATCCTCTTCTGCAGGGTTGTTTTGATGATGATCTCTCCTCTGTCTGCTGTTTATCTCTGATGATTGTCCCCATCATTCCCCCTCTATCGTGTCTCTTTCTCTGTCTTCCTCCATCTCAGTAACTTACATCTGTTTCTCTTTTGTTCTGTGCCGCTTTCCTCATCTTCGCCTGCCCAAATCCCTTTTGTTTCAGTCTTCATCCCTCTCCTTCTCTGTCCCCATTTCAATCTCCATTTCTATTTATTTCTCTTCCTCACACTCTTTTCTTCTCCCTCTCACCTCTCCCTCAGAGGGCAGACTTTACAGAATAATCCAGCCTCCTAGACAGCTGCACATCACCAGCTGTCTGAGAGAGCTGCATACTCTCTCTCTCTCCCATTCCTCTGTCTGCCTCCCTTCTTGCTTCCTCGTCGAGCCTCACTCTGCCTCTCCCGGCTCATCTGAATACACAGAGTGGGTGCAGCCAGATGCAGCCCGTCACTGATGTCAGATTGTGACACAAATTACCTCTGTTTGATCGGTAATGGAAGCCATTTAGTGTCAACCAATGCTCCACTACTACACAAGGAGAAAAGGATTTTACTTCAGTCTTAACTATAATCCCATGGAAAGACCGAATGACTCTTAATATACAGGCTTGTAGTGAGTATACTATTCCTTAATGCATTGATAATATTGATTAGAAGGTAAAAAAGGAACCTGAAGAAAACAGGTAGATATAATACTATTTTCATTGTTCGCATAATTTGCATCAGCCTGTCTTCCCATTGTATTAACTATATATTCATATGGTAAAACATACCATCAATTTTTATTTCAAAGTGGTTGCTTCCTTTGCTTCCATACAGTTTTTGTAACTTTGCAATAAAAAAAGATACTTATAGTGACTTTTCTAAGAAATGTGTGTGAAAATGATGAAACACTATAATTATAAACCTGCTGGTTAGTACTTTTTCTAATCAAACCAGGCAATAAACTAAATTTATCCATAAAAAACAGCATGGAGGACTCATTATCTCATTATCCCCTGGCTGTTGTTTCAACTTCACATTAATTTTTGTGTTGTGTTACTGTATACAGATAAATGAGTATTTTCTCTACCCTAATTTACATATAAAAGGGAACAAAATATTAAAGCTACTGCAGGACTATTGAAATAAATTACATTTTATGCAAATGTTGACTATGATAATGGGGATTTTGATTGTAACTCATATGATAGTTATGTCTATCACTGTTTTTAAAATTGTTGTTCAGATTGCTCAGATTTACGAAGTAAAAAGATGGGTTTTACCCTCCATCACATGTCCAGATGCTATGTGTGCTACACAGAAATACTGCTGACCCTGAGGTGTATTGTACAGCTGGCCTCATAATGCATTATTTAATGTTTGGAGATAATCCAGGTTACCAGTGAACAATAGGCAGTTGTTTCATGGGGTGGGATTAGAGAGGACCACATGGCCACCAACACACACAACAGCTTCCACTACAAATGAATATAGAATAAAGGAAAATTTTCCCGATAATTCAAAGCATTTATAACAGATTAACGCCCCATACATGTGTGTATAGTGTAAAGTGTAAATTCATTAATCCTTCGCATGGCATACTTTAGTTCCATGTTAGCAAAGTAAATTAAATGTAATCCAGGATAATTACTGCTGAGAAGCTACATTGGTGCCTCCTCATTTAGATTTAAATTCTTCATATTTGGGGTTTTACTGTTATAATTTTCTTAATCAAGCAACCTAAGAAGTTAAGTCCTAACATCACATTGTCAAAAGGCGAAAATGTCATCAGTGAATATTTAGTAAAACAAAGAACAAATATGAGAAAATTTCATGATATAAGAGTACAATTAGAAATATCATCCTGATGGAATATGTTAAGATGCAGAACAGCAAAAAGATGGACGATGGCTGGGAGTGATCTTCATAGCAACTGCACTTCCCAAATTCACTTTTATCCTCTCATAGCTGTCAGTCAAGGCTGTGTTTGCTCTCTGTCGGTATCACAAGGTTTTCGCATTTCTGATGTGTGTGGAGGGAGGACAGAAGAATGGGCAGGGGAGAGAGGGAGAGAGAGGAAGGGCAGGGGCATCACGAGGCAGAAAGGAGACCCTGGCTGGAATTTTAATGACAGAGTGGATGGGACTGGTGGGAGAAATCCCCACGCCACAAGGTCACGGTTTTCATTCGCCAAGGCATATTAATTAAAGGTTGCTTTCTGGGATGGTGTACATGAAGCAAGGTCACGTTACACTGGCTTGTTCCTGCCACAATGTCACACTCTGGGGTGAAAAGTGGTGTGACAGATTCAGGACTTTGTTGAAGTTTTAGTGTCACCAGGAAAACTTGTTAAAAGGCCACTCACGGTATTCCAGTTGTTCCAGTTCTATGCGATACTGGCTTTTTATTCATACTGAAGCTGCAATGAGTGATATTCTTATATGAATAGATCAAATATGTTTAATACAAACCAAATGAACAAACCCATAATTAATAAACTATTAAGCATTTATTAGCATCTTTGAGCTCATCGTTTTGGTTTTACATTTTGTTGTGGTTCACTCACACTGCTCCATCAATCTAATTTATAACACATCAAGCTCTGATAAACCCAGTGCACATTACCTGACTAGCACCAAAGAAAAGTTAATAATTACGTGGTGAACACAGTGGAGCATTTAGCAGCTCAAGAGCCAGATATTTCCTTCAGGAGTTGACGGAGACCAAAACAGGACTCATGGCAGTGTGAATATTTGACTTACAATCATCATGTGGCTAAAAATATGACTTCAGATCAACGATAATGTTGTTCCGTGTCTGTGGTGTGTAAAGAAGGAGCTGTTTGCTAACAGGTTCCCCACAACAACTTGGTGCACCATGACAAATGTCATTTGTGTGTCCAGCTTATTGTGCTTTATCCCCAAATCCAGACCAACACAAATTCTGTTATAAAAATGTGTATGCTTCTGTTACACTCAACATGAAAGTAGCTTGCACATCAGTGTAGTGCACATGTCAATGATGCATCAAGTTGATGAAGGTGATTATTGTGTGTCAACACAGGACTATTCAAACAAAGTGCAACTGCGGTCTTTACCCCACAAATTTAAGATGATTGATGCTTAGATTGCCCGTCCCTGTCTGTCTGTCTGTCTGTCTGTCTGTCTCCAACCATTAACCATCACAACTAAATGCCTAATAGTAACCCTGACCAAAATCTAATTCTAACCCTAAACCTAAATTCAAGTCTTAACCCTCAAAAGGCAGTCTCTACCCATGGGAACCTCATGGGACCTCATGCGTCCCCATGGGTTGGTGTGCATTCAGGATGAAGTCCCCACCAGGATAAAAAAACAAGCACTCACACACACACACACACACACACACACAGAGTGGAGATTAGTCACTTCTCACTGGGAAGTTAAACAGACAGTCAACCACTTAACCACCCTAATAGGGGTGATTTCCAGTGTAAGATTTCATTTAGCAACTGATGACAAGCCTCACGTAACTCCTCCCAAAAGAAATAAGGGAGATAGAGACATTGTTGCCACAGAGACTGGCAATGAGACACTCCAGGATTTGCATAGGGCTTAATTTGATCTACTTGAGATTGCAACTTCCTTCCACTTGATGTAATTAAACCGAGAGATGTGACTAATTAAGTTGACGGTGAGAAACGAGAGCACGGCAAAGGCAGCAGATGAAACTGCAGAGGCAGATGACAGTAAATATTGACAAGGGAAGTTGATTGGGAGTGAACAGTATCACAGGGTGACGACTGTAAGGGTTGGCGCAATGTCAGGGTATTCATCATTCATCACACAGATGATGTGAATGTGTATGCTGTGTTGTGTGTGTGCTGTCTGTGTTTATGTACTTCAGCGTGCATGTGCAAATTACTCTGTTGCTGGGGAGGTGACAAGAGACAAATGATTTTAACTCAGACAAATACACCCATGTGTCTGTAACATGAGATTGTAAGATAAAATGTATTGTAGTGTGTGTAGGTGTAAAAACTGAGACAGGAATGTGATTATTGATTAAACAAATTTAACTACGACGTGTGGACTGACATAATTATTAGATTTTACAAGCTTCATGCTACAATGTATTTTGACAGTGTAATGCAGGCAGCCAATGAAAATGTCAAAGAGCTTGGTCATGCACAGCTAAGCTGCTTTTGCATAACTTTTGATTTGATCTGCTGATCACAGGCACAGAAACATAGAGACTTTGGAGTAAACCCATGAAGTGCATCGTTTGCATGTCCTAGACTGTAGTCAGTGTCCCAGAGAACAAATAAGCTTGCTGCTGTACTCTCGACTACAACAGTACAACAGTTCATTAAGAACAACTTATACCATCATTTAAAACTGAGAACTTTAAGAGAGAAATCATTCACTTTCATGGAATCTGTGAGATCAGCAGATTACTTTGTGAGGGTGAAGTAAATCCACACAAATCTCTTGCACTGAGCTACAGTGGAGAGTCTGAAACAGACGACGCTATCATAACCTATCACTATATAAACTGCTCCAGCACACAGGCTAAAAGTTATGAGACAGGTGTTAGTAACGCTAATACGCTAATCACCTGAGTAAACTGTGCCACATTAACTTACTGTCCCATTCGCAAACTATGTCAGTTAACATGTCAGCTAGCTGGGAGAGCATAGTGACTAACACTAGCATGTTTCAGGTGGGGAAGCCTGTTAGCAGTTAGCTCTGCAACTACAGAGGCTCACCTAATAGCCTTTTGAGTGCTCACTATGTCACTAAGCACTACCCATCTTGCGAGAATGCATGAATGAACTTTACTTTGCCACTTCCTGTTGTGACCAGGCTTGTAGAAAGAGAAACTAACCTGAACCCTTTTAAAGGCATTGTGCAGCAACACAGGTATTTTCACTTATCTTGGCTGATAATCAGAACCTCTGCTCAGGTTGGAGTTGGGCAGAGCTACAAAGAATTTATGTGAAGCTATCACGTACCGTTAAGAATACTTTGGGTGTAAGTTGTCTTGTCCTGAGAAGTGGTCTAATCAGGCAATGCAAGTGAAAACACCTTTGGGCGTGGGCCATGTGTCTGTAGGGCCTTTAAATGCTACTGAAACCCCAAACAGTGTTCAGGTTAAATGTGAGTCCATCAAACTGATTAAGAAACTCTGCTAATGACCGTCCCAGTGAGATGCTAGCTAATGACATAAACAATTAGTGCTCCACGTAAATGACTGAACCTGGGCTAAACACTAGTAACAACCAATAAAAAATCAATAAAAATGTATAGGTAGTGCTCAGTTAACCCTCACATGAAAACAGGCTCACACATCTATTTGACAAGACTATGCACATAGCGCATGTATCCTTATACACCTTATATTTATTCCCAGACGAGCACACACACACACACACACAGTACGCATTCAAAGAAGAGCCTCTTACCTGTTGCACACACTCCAATCCAAGAGGCCTGCCTATTAACATTTGGCAGATGTGTTTTCCCAGATGAAATTCTCAGGTCTGAACCACTAAAGGTCTCCTGAAATGTTGAGGTGTATAATTGCCAATCTGTGTCGGGCCCAGGGGCCTCGTTCACTTCGTTTAGGCCTTTTATGGTGCCGCAGCAGACGGAGAGACTTTAAAAGTACATGAAGGAACAGATGTTAACATCTTACTGATGGTCTGCTCTGCCTTGTTCTCTCTCTCTCTTTATATCTAAACACTGTATCTGTATTTGTTTATCAGCCTTGATGTGAGACTGGGATTGCAGTTATTTTAATTTTGCTTCCATTAAGTGAATGCACATTTTCAGTCTCATGACATACACGTAGCATACATTAGATAAAATCACTGAGTGTGATTTATTAGGTTTAAATGGAGCCACTCAGCAAAGCAGAACAGGCAGCACCCGTGCACACTTTTACCTTTAATTGAATTTTAATCTGTGTTTGCGGTAACAAATCATGCAGTGCAGGGTAATTATCTATTAACGATAATGTTATTGGATTTATATGGAAATGCCCCGGCAGGAAACTGAACTTGCGGCGTGGTCATGAGCACACAGTGTAATCAGCGGATGTGGCTGGCAGGGCAGTGGCTTTTGTTTCTAGAAGGATCCTGGGCAGTCGACAGAGAAGGTTTCTGGTGTGCAAAGAGCAGATACAAGACAATGGCAATTCTGCCTCCACGCTGCCTATCTTCCCTCTGATATATCTCTGCTTTTCTCTGTCTGCATCTCTCTTCCAACCCCTTGCTACTCTCTCTCTCTCTCTCTCTCTCTGTCCTCCAGTGGTCTCATTAGGGCGGGACTGTGAGGGGAAGGTGAGATGGTTACTGTGACAACAGCAGAGAATGACGGGCAGAATGGCAGAGAGCAGTGTGTGTGTTTGTGTCTATATGTATGTGCAGATGTGTATGTGTGTGATTACAAAAAGCTATTCCACAGTATTCATTATCATATGTGTATTGTACCGTGTATATCCTTAAAGATGGCTGTTTTATGCAGATTTTCAGGGCACGATAAAGTCTTGGAAGTCAGCTGCAGCTCACTAGGGAATCTCACGTATTTTGTCTAAAAAATACAATGAAGCAGTTAAGATGATGCTCTTAATGTTTGCAGAAGAGAAGAGAAGAGAAGAGAAGAGAAGAGAAGAGAAGAGAAGAGAAGAGAAGAGAAGAGAAAAGACAACAGGAGAGCACAGAGTGGCGCAGTATGGAGCACCACAGCAAACAACAAGATACAAGAAAACAAAACATCATTGCATAATTGAGTAGGCCATCCATTAAAGTCCTTATCTATTTCAGGGGAATTAGGCACACAGAATCTGCTCAGTGTTCCACAGTGCCAGGAAATGATGGGCAGCACTGAGGGGCAGAGCTAAGATTAGACCAGAGTGATTGACAGGTTGATAGAGCCAACTGGAAGCCTGCCATTCCTCCTTTAAGATAGTCCTTACAGTAATGAAGCAGAGTGAACCAGCTCTACATGAGGGCATAAGCAGCCAAGGAGATAATGAGGAAGTTGAGGACATTCCGTGCAATCCGTCCTCTCTGTCTGTCTGACTCGCTCTCCGTCTTTGCCTCTTGCTCAGGGACAGGAAAAAAAGAAGAAGAAATGTCATTGCAGCCTCGAGTCTGTGACATCGACCTCTGACCTCGACAGGGTCTCTTCACTTGTGAAAACTCACACAGAAAAAACTAAAAGCAAAGAAAGAGGGTCCGCACAATCTTTAGAGGCCTGTGAGGAGTTGAAGAGACACAGCAAACAGCGCTGTGGGGAGCCTGCAGTGTGGATGCTGCCTCCTGTGGTGTGGACGACCTTTCCAACGCCACGTAGCTCTGCAAGACTCTGATAAGACCAGCTGGGAGGTGACAAAATGCCCTTGTGGTGGACACAATACACAGGGGTAAAACACACACAGGGGCAAACAGCTGGCCTAGAAATATAGTTTGACTGAGGTCAGTGGATCAATTTCCGTTTCCGACAGCAGGGTGTATTCCAGGTCAGACATGGTAACTAGAAGGTAGCTGGCATTAGATCTATGATGCCCTGCACCAATGCTGAGATGCTTTGAAGAAAAGCCCTAAGCCCCAAACATTCATAATGCGCTGCTAATGACCTTGTGTTACAGGTTTTCAAAGGAAAAACAGAGAAAGAGTGTGCACTGATCAATCATCAGTATGTCATCTATGTGTAAAAAAGTCAAAGGAATTAAATAGTATGAGCATGTACAGTAAATCTGGATACATGCATACGTGAACTCAGCAGTAAAAAAAGAATTATGGTACTGACAGAACCTAAAAAAATCTAAATTAATGCATGAGAAATGAGAATCTGGATGTGATAAGATGGCCCCAAGGGACAGCCAAAAAGCATTTGGAGAACTTGCTAAAAAATGTCCTTTTCAACATTAATTAGCTTCAGAGTATTCAACAAGAGTTGGAGAGTGAGAGGAGGAATATGGAAAATGAAAGATAAAAGGAAAAGATGAGAAGGCTGGTGTGCCTGCATTAAATGGAGCAGAATATGTAAAAGCACAGCTTGTGTGACACACTGACATGCTACACTTCATTTTAAGCTCTGCTGTTCTGGTTCAGATACCTCCTGTGAACCCACCTGCACCTACAAATATGTAGCATACGCATATGTGAACAGTATAACACACACACACACAGACACACAGACACACAGACACACAGACACACAGACACACACACACACACACACACACACACACACACACACACACACACACACACACACACACAAACGAGCAGTGACCCTGTCTTTGGGCTATCTAAGGCACCTAAGGCACAGAGGTAGTAACTGGATGAGACTGAATGAATGTGGTCTGGCCACATTCGCTGACAGGACCACCAATACTAACATTGCTGGGTCCAGTCCAAAAGACCAAACATTAACACACAGACAGACACACAGACGAACTGAACACACACACACACACACACACACACACACACACACAAACATGCCCAAATTAAAGCAGTAGTAATCTGATTATGTAGCAGCTGTCACAGACGGCCTGCATTGCCGTGGTTTATGAGTCACTACACACACACACACACACATAAATACATTCACACATGCAATCACACACACACAAACGAACAGTGACCCTGTCAATCTGTATACACACGCACATATTCACATATACTAATACAACATTACCTCTATCAACTTGTCTGCAATTGTTCTGCATTACCAATAGAAAGGTGATGCTGCCAGGTATAAGTATTATCAACACATCATAAACAACATCCATATTGAACAAATCGTCTCTGTAAGATGTTAACTGCCAGCATTTTTTGCAGATAGTCCACTGCAAATGTAAATATCAACATTTTTTTATTTTACAATATCCACCTGTAATATCAATAGCATTACTAAGGTGTGGGTAAAAGAGCTAAAACTAATGGGCGAAAGTTAGAAAAAAAATGTTGTCATGAATAAACTAAAGTTTGAAAAGTAAATATTAAAATGTCAACACTGACTTGTCTAAAATGGGACTTGAACCCAAGCTGTGTGTCGAAGAGTGAACACTTTCACCTTGTTGGCCTCCTTACCCTTTCTCTTTGCTGCACTATGTACACATCAAACAGAATCCTATAATGCCATCAAATATTCCATGCAATTTCAATTCACCGGTACACAATAGTTGCATGTGCATGAAAGTTTGTATGTCCTCCCCTTTGGATGCTTTGGTTTCCTCCCATGAAGACATGCAGGTCACATGAATTGGAAACTTTAAAAGTCTATGCCAAGACCAGAGCTTCAGGGAATGGAAGAATCATAGAGGTGAGGATTTAACAGATAATAATAATAACAATAATAATAATAAATATTACAAATAAATAATAATAAAATGTTAGAAAATAGCTGCTCTTTGTAATGAATTGTTTCACTCTAATGAATTCAGGTAAAAGCTCTTATAGCTTATGAAGTCCATTTCAGTCATGAAGGACAGATGTAGATAGAGGAGAGACAAAGAAAAAATATTCCAAGCCTGGATGCAAGTAAGAAATTGAATGTGCAAATCAGGCAGCAGCTCAATATCAGCGGCTTGTTCTGAATGCTTTCTACACTGATTGCACATTATAGACAAATCCAACAGGATAGATAGAACTTAGTCAATAAGGATGAAACAGGCTGGATGGTTGGTCTCGTCCATTTGAATACACACACACACACACACACACACACACACACACACACATACACATACACACACACACACACACACACACACGCACATACACATGTCTATTTCTTCCCAGGTTTTTTTCATAACTCATCATTTCTTTCCATATCAGAGCTAATGGGAAAAAATGGAAATGTGCCTGTCAGTCAGAGAGTCGACATGCTGATATCAGGAGCGAGGTTTCCCTTTCCACAGGGATGAAAATTCATCCGCTGACAGATGAGTCAGGGTGACCATCACTTGGTCAGTCTGCAGACAGCAAGTCAATCAGTCAGTCATCAGAGAGTCAGGAATTTAGTGGGTCAGTCAGTTAATTAGTGAGTCAGTGAAACGGCCATGTGGCTTTGTTAGTTAGTAAGCCGGTCAGCCAGCCAGTTGGTAAGTCTCCACTTAAGTCAGTCATTTAGATGGCCAGCCAGACAGTCAATTAGAGTCAATATGTTAATCAGTGATTGCTGTCAGCCAGCCAGTCAGCACGATAATGATGAACCACCAGTTCATGAAGGATAATGACAGTCAAGTCGCACACAGGCAGATGTTTCTTTATAGCTCGTTTTAGAATGTGACAACATGTGAAAATATTCAGCCCACTGCAACTGTCAACTGGGAATAAAGCTGGAAAGGCTGGCGATATTGGTGAAATAATCCTCTATTTCACCTATACAACACAGAACATTAACAGTGAAAGTATTGGGGGGGGGGGGTTGACCCTCCATTAACACTGGAGATGAAAGTCGCCATTTCCCTGCAAAACACCTGCTAGCCAGACTAACAGATCAAGAATTAGCAAGCAGCTGGAAACTGTTTGCTCCTGTCTAGTGTGAGTGTTTCCCATTACAGCAGGGGGGGATAGAACAGACTGCATAATGCCAAGGAAGAGGAAGAGAGAGAGAAGAGTGGCAATGTGAGGCCTCTCTGATCACATCCATGCTGCACATCAAAAATAAGAGGCAGAAAATGTTCACTTTCATCATCTGAGAGTCGTTTGCTGAGGGGAATTGCACTTTGTCGTTGTCTTTGACTGAGACAGGAAAATTGTGTCTGTAGTATGTGCTTGCGTGTGTGTCTGCATATGAGTGTTCATGAATGTAGGTGTGTGTGTGTGTGTGTGTGTGTGTGTGTGTGTGTGTGTGTGTGTGTGTGTGTGTGTGTGTGTGTCAGGGCTCCTGCGTGTGTGTGTGGTGTGTGATGTGTGTGTTTAAAGGGGGGGGGGGGGTCGCACTTACAAACAGAATGGCATATGGTGCCTTGCTTTTTGGCAATCACGAGTGACAAGTGAGCAGGGGAATCAACAGTGAGCGCAGGCTGTGTTGAGGGGTTGGGGGTAGCAATGGGAGGGCTTTGCTTAATGATCTCATCTGTGTATGTGTGTGTGTGTGTGTGTGTGTGTGTGTGTGTGTTCATGTCTATTTCCGCCTCTAGGCGATACAGTGCTGCTTTATGTAGATGAATGTGGAACAGGTCTCGCCGTTTAGCAGAGTTACATAAATACATTATAACAATACGGAGCAGGGCTTCAGCACAGAGCGGCTCTGAACGCAATGTCAACAGTTGCCTCAGGGCACGTTTTTCTTCCTTACTGCATTCAGATTGCAAGATGAAAATGTTTCACACAGTCCAACCAACCCTCAACCCCTCCACCTTCCACTGCCACCCTACCACACAAACACAGGCCCCATGAGGCAGCAGGCTGGGGCAATTGGGGAAATGTGCAATTTGCTGGCTGGTGTCTTCTGCTGACTAGACAACAATCACCACGTAATTTCACAGTTTACCTGATGGTCTGTGTGATAAAATGTTTGTTGTCATGTTGTAAAATTCTTCCTCATATCGTCAGACATCAATGTTTTGGCATCTGATAAGCCTTCAAAATAATGGATCCATTATTCAAACTGGCCTTCCTGAATTACATTTCATCATCTCCCCCTTGCATTCTCAGGGCAGCGCTGTTCAAGTTGAACACCCAGCAACATGTTGCCTAGGAGAAAGCAAAGTCTGTTTAGCATTGGTCATCACTTCCCTCTGGCCCAGATGAGGTGATGTTGACTATAGGCCCATGTATCACTTTCCAAGGAGACCTGTAGGTCATAAGGATTAACAAGTGGAGCTAACTAGCTAATCCTTACCACATACAGTAAGTACTGCAGTTAGTTAGAAACAAAACATGTAGCGTCTTACAATAGAGCTTACTGTAGCAAAATAGAGAGAGTCCTTTGCCTCACCACACCTCTGGATGGGAGGTGTGGTGAGCAGTGACCAGCACTGAAAACAGCCATCTCCCAAGAAGAAAGAAAAAGACTAGACAAGCACCAAAACGCTGGATTTGTGAGGTTCTTTTCTGCCAAACAAAGACTTCTTTAGACCTCTGGGAATTGTATTAACTTGTTAAAAAAGTAGGGGACCTTTAATTCAGATTAGGCTGGAATATAACCCTCTGTTCAGTCCAGCACGGCTCAGAGTAATGTAGAGAGAATTATATTAGCTAGCGTTAGCAGAATGACAGCTATTGTGGATCTTGATGTGCATGGCCGCCATGCTGATTGCTGCCTCACTGTACATGGCCCTGGCCTCCTGAATAATAGGTGACTATTTTTAGAACAGGGGGTGTGGGTGGGGTGTGGGTGTGGGTGGGGGGTGGAGGGGCTAAGAAGAATAGGGATGAAGCAGAGAGGGAGAAAAGGAGGTGAGAGAGAAAGGGAGATTGCATTGACAATCGTGCAACGCTGAAGTAGCAGAGGGAAGACAGGAAAATGTTATGGGCAACCAAGCAACTAATAAGCTTGAACCTCAGCACTCTGCATAATGCGACAGCTCATTACCGCCCAATTAGGCATTACAATGCCTTGCTTACTGAGGTTTATTGATGCAAATCAACCAGGAAAAGATACCCTGGTGCCAAAAAACAGGAGGTGAAATTGGATGAGAATTTGTCGAAAGTACAGACTCTGTGGCAGTTCAATCAATTTACAAAGTCTCTGTGGGGGAGGTTATCCGAATTAGTATGTGATTCTGACAATATGGTGCTGATTTTTTTTTCATCCTCTCATTATCAAGAAGCTGAGGTTTCCTCTGATGATATTATGGTGACCCTTTTTACAGCATAAGGCCACACGCTCTGTTTCCAGTGATGTCATTAATTTCACCATCTGTCTGATACTCATCTACTTGGCGTGCAACATCCTCCAACTCTTCCTTCATCCTCAGTGCAGATCACACACATGATCATTCAAACATGCACACAGAAAATCTCCCATCACAGTTACAAATCATCTCAAATCAACTCACTCCCTCTCCGACACACACTCATAGATGCACACACATTCCTAACAACACACTCTTGGCCTAATGTTCCCTCCTGCAGACAGCCACCAGGACACTTTAATTTCTTTATTTTCTTCTGGACTTCTAATTCCCCTCCTCCCATATGCTGCCTACATGGATTATCACATGCTACTAAACTCAGTCTGGATCAGGCCCGAGGTAATTACTTTAAATACATAATACTGTGTGTGTGTGTGTGTGTGTGTATGTGTGTGTGTGTGTGTGTGTGTGTGCTGCTGACAGAGCGTGGTCCACTGCATTGATGTTTAAATGAGTCAACATTACTGTGTATATGATAAATATACACAATTGCGCAGGTTAGATCCACTAACAATAAAAACATTCATTTCCTGTTACCACCCTGTTTTGTTTGACTGTCAAACATGGTAAAAAACCTATTAAAATTTAGACGGTCCTAGCAATTAGCAAAGCTATTACAGTTGCTGTGAGGGTAACCACACATATGCAAACACAGACACACACAAGACTATGTGCAGATGTTTACTCGCAACTATTGTACATACACTGTCTCCAAGGTTTATTCACCAGCCAGGAAAAGCATCTAGCTAAAAACCGTGTGATGTGAAACATTTTATAGAATAGCTACTAAGGAAGAGTGAAAATATCAACATGAAGATATTTGTTAGTAACATAATTTATAATGTTATAACTTTTGGAAAATATTTTTCATACTTTATGATCGATGAGAAACACTTAAGGTTGTTTAGGTATGCTGATGACATGGTCTTAGTTGACCCTAAGTAGACAACCTTTGGTGAAGCTGCCTCTCTGATCCACACCACAGCCTTTCAAATATGGTGTCACCTTAGCCAACTACAAATCAATGTGGTCAAGACAAAAGAATTAATTAACTTCACAAAACAAGATCTGAAAACAGACTCAGTTTCACCGGATTTAAATACTACTAATACTAATATTTAAATACTTTGGTACAGTTCTGGACTTCCAGTTGAGCTTCTCTGAAGATACAAAGTATATTTTCAAAAGTTGCTCACAGCAACTTTATCTTCTTAGAAAGCTCAGTGACCTCAGTGTTAGTTAGCAGATTTTAGAACTGGTGTGCCGATTATATTAGGGTGTTGTAACTTTTCACCATCCAGCCTGGTATGGTCACCTGAACTGTAGCTTGCATGAACTTTCTAGGATTGTGTCAGCGTCAAGCAAAACAGTTGGTAAACCCTGAAAGCCTTTGACTCAACTTTTTACAGAAACGACAAAGAAGAAGGCAAGGAGTATCCCGGCAGACATGGCAGTGTACATTCTTTTGCCACAGTTATCCAAAAATGTGGCTCAAAACTATGGCTCTGTCTCCTTTGGAAAGTACCGTCCTACCTACAGCAAGTAGCAGAGTTTTGGACTGAGCAGCTTTCTAAAGTAACTTGACTGCAGACGACTTCCATTAATGACTAAGGATAAAATGTTACAAAGATGGACTTGACACAGTATGTCAGCCACATCTAAATCATGGACATATGTTTAAAAAATGCAAACAGATTTCCCATTGATAGCTAGGACAATTTGAGTCAGGCTAAAGCCCTGCATTTAAAAGCCAAAACAATACCATAAAAATAAGCAACCTATGTTTGAGAACAATCCGAAACTCCAAGTTCATAATTGCCATGAAATCCTACTGTGGCTGCTGCAATAAAAATAATAATGAAATACAATCAGCTAATAAACAGAAATATAATAAAATAAGATCAGGTCATAACGGTACACCATACTTTATGCCACCACCATTGACCTTGTTCTCACTGCAGGTCAGCCATAAATCTGGGGAGACAAACACAGCATGAAGAATGTTTTGTTCTTACTGTTGTTATTGTTTTAGTTTTTACTGACATGCCGTCAAACCATATCTGACGGGCATTATACTCAATATAGTATTTCAGCTGTAAAAGCTGTTGACATCAGTACTAGTAGAACACTGGGTTTTCCACTAATGATGCAACTATTGTAAGCTCATCTCTAACAAAGTTTTAGGCACCATGCCTGAAAAATTATACAATAAGGTTTCAAAAATAATATTAACTACGCTGTAACAGACACAGCCCTCAACTATTTGTTCATGTAAACGTACAGTATGTACAGTGTCTCAATGTGTTAAAACTGTGTTAAATCATGTAACGCCACTGTTTTCACACTCAAATAAAGCTCATACAATATGTATTTTTCAATATCTACTGTGTGGTAGATTGCTTTAATATTGCCAGCAATTATAGCCACATCCAACAATGAGGTGTTTACATCAGCCCCTTTTTAAATTAAGAAACTGTGCATCAGGTTTAGTTTGTTCATGTTGCTCCCTGCTGATGTGTGGCCTCAAAACCAATTGCAGCTGTTTGCATTTAAATAATTTAACAGGCCAATTACTGTAGTCATATATCCGGGAGTGTAATGTTTAAAATGATAGATCACATTCAGTAGTACTAAAGGAAGCTGTGGAGGGATCTGACTTTCTTTGCCACATCATTTTGAGAGAAGAAACAAAGCAGGGAAAAGACCAGTCTCCATTTTGTTTTTTTCCCAAGGACACAGAGGAAGGAAGACACTTGCACAGAATTTCTGCCCAAATATGTCCAATTCAATGAGAGATATTGCCAATCAGTCAGACACACACATACATGTACACGCGCGTGCATGAACACACACACACACACACACACACACACGCACAGGCAGTAATAAACACTGACATTCAATATACACATAGAAAAAAAGAGCACACACACCCTCAGCCTGGGTCGAGCTAATATTCACGCGTGTCAGGTGGAACGGTCCATTCAGGGTGAGAACAGAGGGGTGCTAGTGTGCAACCAGGTCTAGTCTGGTTGATTTTAATGGACCAGTGGTGTAGTCCGATAAAGGGCAGCCATCTATCTGCACCCACCCAGTCAACTCTGACACTGTTTCCAAGGAAACGCCACCCGCGGGAGCTAGAAAGGGAGGGTGGGACCTTGAGGGAGCATATTCTCCTGTGCTGTCAGAGTGCCAGGAGGAAGGAGAACAGGGATGGAGTGACAGAAGGGTGGAGGAGTGGAGGGAGAAGGGAAGGAGAGACAGAAGGGGGGATGGGGGATAGAGAGGAAGGGTGCACCAGGCGCCTCACAGGGGTTAACTTTAATCAGACATGACACACACGCACCCCAGGAAAAAAGAGTGACAAATGCAACTAGAATCACACACTCGCATAGATACACTTTCACAGGGAGAGAGGGGCTGTCACACACATACTGTATGCACAAATGACATACAGCAGACACACTGTGTGCAGATGTGTGCGTGCATGCGTATGTGCGAGCAGGCATCATTTCCCTGCATACGGGTAATGCAGAACCCTTTGCAAAATGTGCAGCAAATACAAAAAAATGACACATCATATTTCATTTTCAGATCGTTTTCTTATGCTTTTCTCCAGACTGGTGGAGAGACAGAAAAGCCACTGATGCAAACGGCTGCGATAGAGTCGCCTTCCCATTGCCAGGCCCACTGCATCATCATCCAGAGACCAGATCACACTGTCACCTCTAATAATGTCACACATTAACAACTTCATCATTCATCATATGGGCTGTGTCAGGTATTTGTTCAGCTTGATTCATTCATATGCAGAGTATACTACTCCTGAAGCTTTAGAAAAAACACACAGAGACAGTACATAAAATGAGAGCTCCAATGTTTCTGTTTGTGATCTACAGTATGTGTGTTAACTAGGACTGAGTATAAAACCTCAGTATGTTTTGGTACAGACCAAAATGTGTCAGTAACACAATATCAAAACAGTAGAGTATTGGGAGTTGGCACTGAATGTCTAGATACGTTCATAATATTGTTTAGTTTTACTTTGATTTAATTTTTTTGCTAATTTTAGAGGTTTGAGTTCTGCTCTATAAGCAGGTTTGTAGAAAATTTAAAAAACGACAACAAAAATTGTGATAGCATTACAGAAACTCGTGCACTGTATCTGTACTAGTATAAAAAATGTAAAACCCAGGCTAGTGTAAACAACTTAAAAACCTTGAAAAGTGATATGCTGGGACATGCTGTATCTTCTCTAATGTATTTTTTTTTCTAGTGGTACATAATATGAACTTTGTTGTTTTTCCCTATAAGGGTTCAAACAATAAATTGGCCAGGCTGATATATTGCCAATATCATCATAGAAAAACTTACAGTACCACAACACCAAAGACATGAGGTAATTTATAAACAGTGATGCCATAGTTTGCTGACCTGAGTACTGACACGTTTATTTTTCAACTGTAACATATATTGCTCAGTGCATGTGACAGTTCTTTAAAAAACAAAACAAAATTGAGTCCCTATCAAATAAAGAAATATCATGTATGCTTCAAAACCACTGCATCAATCATTCCCTCCTTCAGCCATAACTAAGATATTGATAAGTTATATACAGGTCATCCTGGTGCCCTTGAGGGTTATACTTTCTCTAACTGGCTGCCAGTCATTAGCAGTCTCAAGTAATGCTGTGTCTAACATTATACATTTGTTCAACTTTTGCCTGAAGAAATGTGTCAACATAACTAACAAATACAATATATAAAAATTGTAGATTGAGTAAATCAACAATCTGTTTAAGTTAAACTTGGGGGGAACGTAATGACTAATGAGAACAATTTATCCTTGTTGAGCCTCTCCTGATCACATGCACTTATACTTTATATTCTGTAGTACACTCCACTGCCATATAAACATACCATTCTAAAGTCATTATCACCGTTATTACAAATCCTCACTACATAAAAACCAGTCTACACAGCACTAAACTACATTGAACTACACCGGCCCGCAGCCGCTAGCACCAATTAGAAGGTGTAATCTCTGCACATCTATCTGCCAGGAGGCCTGGGCACAAACGCTGAGCAAAGAGAGAGAGGGAGAGAGCAGAGGAGAAAATAACCATTATTATTAGCAGACAGGGCTGTCTGCACTGGAGGCCTGATCACCTTCTTTACACACACACACACACACACACACACACACACACACACACACACACACACACACACACAGACACACAAGCTCAGACTCTCTGGGCTCTGTACAATCAGATGACACACACACACACACACACCTCCTATTTGCCTTGTAATTTTGACTTTATACGGACAGTTAGGAGCACCACTGCTTTTGTTGTGCAGTCTGTCGCCGTACTGTAATTGGGAAGTTGTAAAAGCGAAGGATTTCTCATCCATCTCTGTCCTAATGCTGTCATCCTCCTTCTGCCTGGTTGCTGATTACAGTCTGTGTAGTGTCTAGCTGTGTAACACTGACTTAATGTTATTTTGCTTGAGCAGAGCCATTGCAGCGACCCAGATGTCCATATACTATAATCTAATCTAGGATGATTCTGGCTCTGGATTGGCTAATCCAACACCACTCTTCCTAATCTGACGTCTAATAGACAACATCTGGACAAGACAACATAGAAAATACGGCCCAGAGACAATCTGATTGACTTGTTTGGGAACAGTAATCTTGTCTGTACAGTTACTTTGTTCATGTAAGCATCGATGTATCTGCATGTTTACCACAAAAAAAGACGGCCAAATCTCATCTTTATTCTGAGACAAAGCCGACAAGGACACACTACAGGGACGGTCTGGCATTTAGTGTTTTGAGCGAATTATTTCACTAAAGCTTAATGATGTGATTTTGTTGTACCTTTATATAATATTAACATACCAGTTGAATAAGTTTATGCTTTAGTTTGGAATTTGGAAGTAAATAATTAAATTGTAAATAATGAAATAGTTAATAAATAGTTAAAAGACACTCCTCATGTGCACCTCTTCTTTTGCCACACAGCATGTGTCTCACTGCATTCACACCTCTACCTAAAAAGAAATGAATAAGTACAGAGTCTATTTCTGCTGGTGTCAACACATTCCTTTGAGTGTATAATGGATCAAATCATCAATAATCAATTAAATGTGTCACCTAGTAGAGGCAGCTCCCCTCATTTCAACGGCTCTTTTTCCTTCAGTCCACTCTGGAGGTGTTATACGACCCCTGAGTAGATGCTCCCTGCCTTTTTCAAGCTGCAGAAGACCTTCTCAAAGAGCATAGCAACAGACCCTGTAAAAATAGGATTGGTTTCTCTGAAGCTGACTCGACGCCACAGATACAGCACACACACTTCACTTCATTGATTATGCGCCCAAGCCCCTCAGAGCCCAGCTTTACAAGAGATGTCTTCCACTCTTTGCCTTGCTCACTCTCCTTATAGCTCCCATTTTCACCCTCTCGCTCAGATTTGGAGCCATTTACCTCACAATCACATCAATATTTTAGACCTCCTGGATGTGGAGACTTCCCCTTTTTTTGTCCATTTCTATTGTTTCCACTGCAAAATGAAATGTTAATGTTATGTGGGCATGAGGGACATGCTGTAAACATAGGCCAAAGACAACCACGGCAGCCATGTTGTAAAAGTGAAGAAAACTAAGGCCATCTGCATGGGTGGATCCTGTCTTTGAGCAAAAAACGTCAAGACTTGAAAGTTGCTTTGATTTACAGAGTCTCTATTCAAATGGACAATTTGTTATTAGTTACAGTAAGGACAACTGCAATTACAGTTACTGGCTGAGCAAATTTGGAAGTAACAGTGTTTGACTTAAACAACAAATCCCATGAAAACACTGAAACCTGATGTTTCTTATTCCTCTGTGCCATGAAGCTCATTTTTTGTCCAAAAACTATTTAAAGTAACTCCCACATACACCGCCCTGCTGCTGTAAACACTAGTACACTAGTGCAACAAACTAGTTGTGTTATTCCACAGAATATAGTCCCCAACAAAAGAACTATTTGCTACTGTTCGCTAAAATGTTATTAAATTATTTAGCCTTTAAAAATAAGAAATAAACAAAACTATATATTTGCAACCAGTTTTAAAGATTTATATCTTCTGTAGGAACAAATGGCTTGAGGCCTAGGCAGAGTCAGAGTCAGTCAAAGTCAGAATACACTGCGAGATGGACTTGAATTCTTTTTTAAATATCTAGGCCTTACTGTTCTTAAACTCTTCCACTTTAGGTAAAAGTGTGGCACCTATCATTTTACTTTCACCTCCTGTTACTAATATGTTGTTTATTCGTTATTATGTTGAGCTTTTAGGAATGTGATGGATCTAAATTTTGAACTGTAAATATATGTGAATATTTCATACTTGAAATTGTTTTATTACATTCTTTGGATTTGGGGACATGACAACTCAGTGTATTATACGATATGGGGTCCACACACCGTAGTATGCTGGTATTTCACGCTAGCTTTCAGCAGCTATCTATTACCATCCGATAACACATTGAGAGAAGTATAAAATGCAGGCACCAGGGCAGAGGAGGCTGAGCAAACAAACACACTGAGAGGTGGGGAGAGAAAGGACAGATGTATTGAAAGCTGTTGAGTGATGTGCTTTCTCTTTATTGCAGTGCACACTGTTGACTGAGGGAGAAGGAAAGAAGGATATGCAGCTGAGAGAGAGGGAGAGGGAGAGAGAGAGGGAGAGAGAGAGAGAGGGAGAGTGGGAGGGAGGTGTTTCAGGAAGAATAAAATCCTTTCATATGGGTGTCAAGCAAAACAAGGCCAGACTGCACTGCACATATGGAAATGTGACACACAAAGTATGGCCATGAGAATACCTATAGTACATTTCTCAGTAAAGGCTTTTCTGTGAAATTAAATTCTCTATCAATTGTTTGGCAGCAAATCTTTAAGTCAAAATTTGATGGTAAAAAAAAAAATCGAAAAGCAAATCAGGGCTGATCTCTGATTTCAGAGTAGCTCAAATGCTTGAGTTATTTTTGGACAGACCAAATTTTCCAAACAGTATGTTCTCATTAATGGCTTCTCACCACATCTATTTGGGCATGATTTTAAAGAACTCAGATTATGGGTTATCCTGGATTATGCAAAGGACCCTGTGCACAAACACTTATCAGTTTCATTTCTTTGTCCTCCCAATGATATTCATGCCAAATCCCACAGCGCCGTATCTTTGCTCACAGCTGGCAAGTGTAACTAAAGGATTATGCAAGCAGCTTCTACAAGCAAATAGATTTCTCCCTACTTCAGAGGAAACTGCTAGTTATGCAGCGCCTATCTGTCCGCCAGGCATGCACAAAAACATGTCTCCCATTTTCTTTTTTTTTTCTCACTTGTTTCAACAGTGCATTTCAGAGGGAGATGGAGAGGAAAGAGGAGAACGAGAAACAGGAGAGTAAACAAAACAAGTACCAAACCAGCAGGTCTCCCACATTTATACTGTACGCAATGTATAGGCTCAGCCATTCTGCATCATCCACCTGAATGCAGAGGTGGTGACAGCTGTACAGTATGTCTGCACCTCTGCATTCAGGTGTTTGTTTTATTGGAAAATGGCTGCTGAAACAAGAGGATGGCTGAACTTCATCTGAACTGGATTTGCATTAAAGCACATGATTAGACAGGGCGCTCCCACCAGCTAACCAATTAGCATGCAAGAACACCATTGGACAAAGACAGATTATCCACTTAGCGTCCATGAATGAGCCTTAGTTTATGACTGATACCTCAAAGCAACAGTGCCGTGGGAAATATGTGAGGTGAAGCTCCAACTACTGCCTGCATATAAAAATTTCTGAAGGTTTCTTTCCTATATATGGTCCAGGTCAAGCATAGCCTATGATGGCGCTTTCTGATTCTCTGTGCGGCCTCCCCACTGGCCCTGAGGGAGATGTGTATTAATTAGCATTGATCTGGAGCAAGAAAACACAGAGCAGATTGGGACAGGTCCAAGGCTATCACAGATACAGGAGCTTACTTGAAATACAGCACAGAATACATTTACATTTTACATTTTAGGCAGCTAACTGACATCCTGATCCAAAGCAATGCACCACAAGTGCAACAGTAGAACAATATCCATGTAAAAATATCCACTCGGGTTTTTACACAGTCTTAAAAACAGCGACATGTTGCAATATTTGCTTTACAAACGAAGAATTATTTTAAGTTCTCAAATATTCTAGTTCCATCTTGATATCAACAAGTGTATTTTGGTATCTTTTAATACAAAACTTTTTCTGTCTCTCTCAGATATTCCTTAGTCCTTTGTTTCTAATCTACTGTACATTACTCAGGGTCATAGTGCTGATCTAGGCTCTCTCACCTGGATCCTTTTGACCATTTTTTTCTGTAATGACCTGAAAGCCATAATGTAAATGTTTCTAGATCAGCAGACCCAAGATGCATTCCATCTCTTCTTGCTGAGCAGGCAAGGCCTCTTTGAGCCATTAGGCTCCAAACAGCTGTGAATGCCTTGTTATGTGCACAGCAGTGTATCACTGGAGTCAGAGAGAGAGAGAGAGCTGGTAATATCTAATTCAGATAAAAAAAAAAAAGACATCTTTGTATGTGCAGCAAACTCAATTTAGGATTATTCTAGCCTTCTTGTCCTCTCTTCCTTTCTCTGTCTCCGTGTCAGCCAGGAGGCCTCATTTAAAATCTGTTCTTCTGCACACATTTTGTGCTTACGATCAAATCCCTGCAAAAGTTGTGACACAGCGCTTTTTCATTGATTATCTCCAAACTTCTGCAATACAGTTTTATTAAAACTAAAACAGATTTCTGCCGTATCATTATCCTTGATCTGATAAGCTCTGTCTGTGACTTCTGAAAAGATCATGTGCCTAAGAACATTTTTCAGATCCTGAACTAAATATTGTCAAACCCTCCCTTATTATGCTGTACATTTGCTCATTTAGATTTGCCTTGTGCTGAGGCAATATGTGCATGGCACTTTATGAGAGTGTGGTAGTTTCACGTGATTCAGCAGATCTTGTGCTGTGATAATCATTCTTGGACAACAGCAGCATTTTATTTTGTGACAGCAATGATTTTTTTTTTTTTTTGCATATGGCTAAAACTGTAATGCACTCACTAACACTGTAGATATAGTAATAAATCACAAGCACCATAAAACAACAGGAGCATATTATCTTCTCTTAAATTATAGTAAACTGGATATCTTTGGGTTTTGCATGGTTGGTTTGATGAAACAATATTTGAATATGTCTCTCTGGGCTTTGGCCTATTATATAGACCAAATAATTAATTTATTGATTGTGAAAATAACAGATTTATTTGAAAATTAAAAAAAAAAATCCTTGAATGAGAAAAACAAAGCTACTGTTCCAATAATCAAAACATAATTTTCAGCCACATTGGTTGGATAAACATAACTTTATGTTGGCAATCAACATGCAAAGCCCATTTGAGGTACACATGAAGGTCTGCTGTGCTTTTTGATTTGGCTAGTTGGTGATACTGCTTAATACTATCTCAGCCAACTGCAGAAAAGTCCAAGAAGAATCTCATCGACACCATATTTCCATTGTTAAGAGAAAATAGACAGAGGAAGGAAAGGAGAGAAAGAAAGAGAAATGGAGAGTTTGGCTGGGAGAACCAGACAACAATTACACTTGCCCTAGGAGGCCGAGGGAACCTGACCACGTTGCTATGGAAACTCAAGTACAGCAGAAAGTAACAGGAAAATCAATTCAGATTGAGCTTATCTCTCCCTCTCTATCTCTCCCTTCTCATTTCACAAGGGCTACAAAGCACATTTCCATTCTGAATCACATTTTAACTATTGCCGGGCTGATGCAGCACTAATCAGAACAAACACAGTGATTTTTCTTTTCATTCGAACTTAAATGACAGATGTGGATTATAGTTACCAGAAAAATACGTCTTCAAACGTGCAACTCTGAAACCGTATGAAAGAAAGATGCAGGCATGAATGTGCTACGACACAAACACAAATCACCCTCTGTCTCGGGCACACCATTCATCCGTGCTCTTTCTTTCCTTTCTCTCCACCCTCTTCACTCGCTCCCTCAGAGGGGCAACAGCAGCTGTATGCAGGTGATAAGCGTGTGCGGCGATGGGCGCTCGGCTCTGATTGGCTTGCTCAACTCCTACGCTGATGTGAAGATTGCAGGCTGCGTCTGTCAAAAAGGCCACTATGCTCGCGGTTGTCACCTCGTGACGTCACTGCCGCAAATGAGAGCTCGACCGGCCACATCGCGCCACCTTTAATGTTCATGACGCATCCCACTTACACTTAAGAATCAATCATAGACAGGAAGCAGGATGTAGTTTTAAATTATACGTTCATTGTAATAACAGTATAATAATGTAATCATAAATATATCAAATATATAGCTTAGGCTGGCTTTGAACACACACACACACACACTCACATGAACACACAGCTCTGATCATCTAACAGACAGTGAGGTTATGACAGGAACTGACTGCCTGTCGCCCATCCAGCTCCCTTGTTTTCACCACAGCCACTTAGCAGCAGCCTGCAGGGAGTTTGGGTGTTGTTTGGATCTTTAGTTGTTGGCTGTACAATGGCAAGGTGAGGTCAAAGACAGGCTGCAAGTATACTCAGTGTGTGTGTGTGTTTTTGTCTGTGTGTGTGTCTGAGTGTGTTCTCAAGGCTCATGCCAAAGAAGAGGCAAGAGGAGAGAAAACGAGCCTTGAAGAAAAATAATGATGCTTGATGCCTCATACATCAAGAAAAAAGATTGAGGGTCACCTTGCAGTGAAGTCAGCTGGTCATTTGCTACTGAGGGATTCAATCTGGAGAGCGGTTTGTCAAAATCACATGGGAAGTCAACTGAAACTGATATGATGCAGTGTGAGTGTGCAGTGCTTTAATATTTTTGATGATTTAATTTGCAATCATGCTTACATTTACTCAGTATATATCAAAATAGGAAAATACTCTTGTGATAATGATTTCAACCACCTTACACAGACCTGTGGTTTTGGATACAGTGGTTTTAACATAGAAAACCAACCTGTACTGTTGAAAGGAAATAGTCATGTACTTAAAGTGGTAATATCACCAACAAGAGCTCATCTTTATACAGATGAACTAATGGTTCACACCCAGAAGACTTTTTAAAATCTAATGGTCAAACTCAAAGCAGCAGAGGCTGAGTGCTCTTGACTATTAATCTCAAGAATGGGTCAAGCCCCAAAAACTCAGGATCCTACATTTCCCATGATGCAACACAATAACATCTTTCACTGGTCAATGCCTGCCTGGTCAATGCCTATGTCTTTCAAACTCTGCACTCCCAGTTTGTTACACAGGCTTTCTGGTAAAAACCAAGATCATTTATTTCACACAAACGAAGAAGAAGATATGACACATGATTTTCACTGAACATTATTGTGTAAAATCAATGGATGTCCCATTTTAAGGTTCTGAGACAAATTTATAATGTATAGATGCATTAAGGGTTTTGTGGTAAAAAGCACTCGGTCAGATCTCTCCTTCTGACTAGTGTCCAGCAGATGCTTTATAACCATGATCATGTCTAATCAGTGTTACAGATACCCAGCATGGGGCCACAGGCACCAAGGCTCTGTGTGAAAGTTTAAAGAGGCTCAATGTGATTTACTGTATTTTACCACCCTGGGAGAAGAATAAGACCATGTATTAATCCTTGATTGGATGGGGAAAAAATGGAGTGAAAAATCCGTATTAGGTCAGCAGAGTGATTTGAGTTATTAAGTGCCTTTTTTACTCTAATCAGTCACTTTTAAGATGGGATCAGACACTGTTGCATTATAGGATGCGATTGAGCACACCAATTTGTCTCCATTTCCCCCAGCGCTTCAGCTGGGAACATATGGGCAGGTTCCTCCATGAACCATGCCACCTGTCACTGGCACACGCACACACATACATGGTCACAGGGAGTTTGCACCTACACATCCACAGTCATCCAACAGCCCACATCCAGGAGAGTTTATAAACAGAAATTAATTGCTTGTTCCGGCTGTAATTAGCTCACACCATGCTTATTACTAATCTGTGTCTTGGCCCGACGCCAGGCTAGTTCTGGCCCGGCTCCAGTCCATTTTCAACAGTGTTGTTCTACAGTAATCCATAAGCTCTGGCAGGATGGACCCGTTCCACTAACTGAGCTTCACTCAACTACACAAACACACACACACACTAACTTTTTTATTTAAAAATCATTTTATTAACCTATTACTGTATTACACTGTCTATAAATGTATATTCCTGCAATTTCATGATTCCATAACAAACTGTGTAAGATCCACAATAAAGTAAAACTGAATGTGGTCTAGATATACTACACTTAGTTTGAATGGATTTCATACGCGGAACAACTGCATGATTCATGAAGTATAAAAAAGACTTAGGGCATTACTGTAAACCAGACTCTTGCACTATAACGACAGCACACTCTACCAAAACAGTGCTGATTTAAGCTTCTGTCTTCAATCCAAGTTGAAAACAAAGGGACATCCCCATCACAGAAAGCCAAATTGCCTATTAAAGATGAGAGCATGTTCGGTCTCCCAATGCGCCCAGCCATCAACACCCTAATCATTCCCTGCCTAAACAGCCTAATGGCTGCCATATTGCTACTGTTTATTAGTAAACACTGATGGAAGAGTGCCCGCTTCACCAGTTGTTGATTTTGTCTATCCGTATGGAGTATCAGCTGGGAATCACAGCCACCGTGCCAAAATGTTGTCTGCTGTTCAGTCTCCCGTCACTAAACAGATTGCTTTATTGTTTTATGTGCACAGTGATTGGGATGTCAGTAGATGGCTTAATATAATACATAAACCTTAGATAAAACATACAGTAAATTTGAGAACGGAGAACAACCCTTCTGCTGGTGTTTCCACTTCACTCAGTTCTTGTACAGATGTATCATGAAAGAGAATGTGAAAGTAAGCAAGAATTAAAATTTGTATTGTTTGCATTGTATTTCAGCACAAATTACAAGTCTGAGCCAGAAGGACGTTCCAAAGATGACCTTAGGTTTAAGATGCTTTTGGGAAGCCCAGTCCAAGATCGATTTCCCTCCATCTCTGTCTCAGTAGCCCTGCTATTGATCCTTATCAAATATGTATCACGTCCTCAAGCTTTCACCACAGCTAAGATGGAGACTTCAAACACCACCAGCTCAAACAGAAAGTCAGAGGAGTTCTCGGTTTTCTACTTTCAAAATGGCAATCCTCATAGCTGAGGGAAGATGTGAAACAAATGTAAAAAGACTATAAATGTGAGCCACACCATTCCGAAAACACAACATATTATCAAAGCTTTAAAATAAAAATGTAATCACAGCTATTTAAAAAGCTGTAACATCAAAGCTTTCAAAATAACACTGAATGAATGCAGTCCTAAAGCGAGCTTTACAAAAGACAGTGGGTTAAGTCTTCTACAAAACGTAACGGAGAGACACACCGAGCACACAATACATGAAGAAAACAACCCCCAACTATCTCTGCTCTAACCTCACTTCTTACTAAAAGGGTCTTGTCTCGTCCTCTTCCAATTCCCCAAACTCCCCTTCACACAGCACTCATATGTTGCAAATGCACAAAATGCATCCTTCAGCTCATGTTCCCATAATTCTCTGTGGCAGCAGCGTGATTAATGCACACAACTATTGATTTTTTTTCTTCTTTGCTCTTTTTTTTTTTTTTTTTCAAATTTCTTTCAGGATAGTGCCCCCCGCCCCCAACCCCAAACACTTCCTACTTGACAGCATCACACCATGCACACACTTTCACTCACATGTACAGACGATGACTGTACATTTAAATGAGAAATAAAAGCACAGTAACAGCACCCTTACAAATGCACATACTATGCAAACAATAAGCATCCCTTCTCACTTAGCTTTCAGGCAGCTGTGTGTGAGTGGACTGGGAAAAGGGGTGCAGTGAAAGACAAGGGTCAGCATTTCACTAACTGCTGATCTGTGTGGGAGGAGGGGGGACCAAAATGATAGGCTGTGTTGTTTTCATAGGATTTCACTGCAGGATGGGTGGAGTAGCATGCAAAAAAACCCCCCAAAAAACACATCAATGCACCCACAAACACAAACTCAGATGCATACATGTACGGTATATTTGCACGCATGTACATGCACACATACATGTTAATATCTAGAGCTTCCTCTGAATTGCTATGTGCCTACATGCAGGGATCATGCACTCCTGCTTGAGCCGTGACCCATTTTCCAGCCCCCTAACAACAAGATCAACACACCATGTTTGTGTGAGAAAAACAGAAAACTGGAGAGAGATGGAGATTGAGAAAGAGAGGCAGACTGAAGGAAGAGAGAATGAGAAGGGAAAGTGTGAAGGGAAGAAAAAGAAGAAGACAGAGGGAAAAGATTGTGTATCTAATGTGATGCAGTCCCTTGTTTACCAAAGAAAAAGCCTCGCCCACTCTCCTCCTCTCTACCTTTTCAAATCTCCTCCTTAACCTCCTCTCTTGTTTCCCCAACTCTCTTCTCACTTCCTTTCCTCTAATCTGTCCTCTTTTCCTCTACATTTCTTTGCATCTTCTTTCCTCCCAAGCTCATTTCTACAACAGTGCCCTCTTTTCAAGGTTGGCCTGACTTTGGGTGTGTTGAATTTACAGCCGCGTCTCCGCCTGCCTCTCAGTGCCCTCACTGTCAATCTCAGTGAAAAATGGAGGTGGTGGCACATCACTGGCATGATAAATTCCTGCTGAGCATTGATCCTGTAAACCAAACAGCTACAGTGGCCCCTTTGAAGACATCCTTAACATTCCAGCGACTGAGCTGGTGGCTGGTTAAGACTGTGATTCTATTAGCAAGCAAACTGTTTAATTAGCCTCTATAAGCACTCACAAGAACCCATGAGAGAGGAGTGAGTAGAATGCAAGAGTGCTGAGGCACTTTCATCACTTAAATGCTAAACGCACAGTTGGGAGGCGGCCGACGTGAATGTGACTGAAAAATGTAACTAGAGATTTTTTTACTGATGCCATGAGTATTGGATGGACTTATTTGCATAAAGCAAATAAAAAAAACAGCATTTTCCATGCAGGAGGAAATTGACTGGGGCGCTGTGCCAAGCAGGTTATGCAATGAGATGAGAGGAGGAGAGAAGGCCGATAGTGGAGGAGGAGTGGAGGATGGAGAAGAGAAGAGAAGAGAAGGGAAGAGAATGAGGGAAAATATGAAAGAAAATAAAGTTAAGAAGAAGAGGGATGGGGGAAGAGGAGCCTCTCTATTGTCTCCAGTATAAGTCAAACATAAACAATGTCAGAATCTGACACTGTTGGTAAACATATATTACGACACAGATATCCTATGTAATTGCCCTCTTTTCAATTAGTGTGAGTTAAGTCCAACTAGGAGTGGCCAGTATGGATAAAATCAAATATCACGTTATATGTCATTTTTTATCACATATCAATATATATTATGACTTAATACCTTCTCTGGAAAAACCATTGAGAAATTGCTCATATATAATATCAACTGAAAGGGTATTTTTGGCTTAACAAACTAGGGCTGCAAACAACGATTGTCTTCACCATCTATTAATCTGCAAAAAAAAAATATCTATATTATTGGGTTATTGAAATAGTTAATTTTCTGTGGATCGACTTATCAGTCAGTCGACGAGCCATTGTATCTCTAAAACAAAGAAATTTAATACCTGTCAAATGAAAGTATGGATGAAAAATATCAATATAAAAATCCCAAATTGTCATAAAGCCATCCAGTTTGGTAAAATCTTTATAATATTGCCCAAATCCTAGGAAAAAAGTAATACATGTTAAGATCATGGAATATAGAGACACATCCAAGAAGTAGGAACGGCTTATGGAGTCATCCCTCTCCACTGGCCTCGTACTGAGCCAGTGTCTTAAGACAGAACAAAGCTTCCCATCCTCCATCTCTAGTCTAATCTCCAGCCTGAAAAGATGAAAGGCCTGCATGTTTGTTCCAAGGAGGAAACCCTATCTCTCCAAGACAGAGGAGACCTCTCTACATCCATTCCTCTTTTCTTCTCTCCTTTTTTCTCCCCATCGTACCTCACCTCTCCTCACCTTTCCCCTCTTTTCCCTGTCCTCTCCTGGGGCGTTATACAGGCTGCCTGTCTGGCCTGCTCTTCCTTATCTGTAGCCGTGTCAGGCTTCCCACTGGATGAGTAACTGAATGAAGGTGGTGGTGTGCTGCTGCCTTAGCCTAGGTGCAGTTACATTTGACCAGATGGGTCTTTTTGTTATATGAAATCTACAAATTGATCAAATGTGGGCTCTCTGAATGAAAACTGTAGGGCTGCAACAAGCAATTATTTTCATTATCGATCAATTGATGATTTTTTTTTAATTGTTTGGTCTATAGAATAGCAGCAAATTGCAGATATTCAACTTAATATCATAGAAGACATAGAATCCCAGCAGATATTCACATTTAGATGCTGGAACCAGTGTTTTTTTTTGTTTTTGTTTTGTTTTGTTTTTTTGCTATCTTTGCCTAAAAATCTGTTGAATTATCTGTTGATCAAGTAACAGATCAATTAACCAATCACTTCAGTTCCAGAAAAGTGTGAAACAAATTTTCAAACAGTGAATGAATCACATGAACATGCCAGGTCTAGATGTGTTTATCATGAGTGATGCTCAATTTTGAGAAAATGTGTCTAAAATGTGTGTAATTATGACACCTCACCCTGTATTACTCTAACCCTAACCTAAGTGAACCTATGTGTTTGGATGATGAACAGAATCACATTCAGTTTTACTCTCACAAATCCATCTGTAATCATTTGGTATTGGTCTTCAAATTTGCAAGTTGCCTACACTTACAGAAAAAGATTCAAATGGATGCAAATGTTGACACGTGCATAAAAAGCTCTGAGAGAGGTACTGTGAGTACACTGTAATTAACTACAGAGATTGTGTTGACTCTACGCTAATGTTGCTTCTATATCCGTAAAACATAAGAAAAGTCAACAAGAACTCACTGTGTGGAGGATGTATACACACAATTTTACACGTTGGATACAGAGGAAAATAATCTGCACCAATCCTGAGCTGATAGGTTACAACTAATACCATACGTTAGGAGGACTCAAACTGCTCAAATGTTACTGCAAGCGAACACAGAATTCATGCTCTAATTGTCCAACTTACACATGCATGCATCTTAAAGGAGAGCGCAAGGTCTCAGTGACAACATGTTGTTCGCAGCTCATTCAATATCTGAGCACTGGCTTTGCTGAAGCTCTTGTCTGCAACCAAGGCCGCCAAGCTCATTACGCTCCCTCATGTCATGAATGATGAGAGACAAAAAAGTTTAGGAGATGGAAAAACACACAAAAAAAAAAAAAAAAAAAAACACCCCAGCCCCATCCCTTTTCAAAAGCGCGGCCACTTGACATGAAAACACATGGGAGCATGTAAAAGAAAAATACAACTAAACAGATACACACGTGTGCGCACTGACACACAAAAAGGTGCATGTGACACATATGCATTAAATAAAGGTCCACCATATAAAATTCTGGCAGCAACACAGTAGGACACAGCTCAACTCCTCCCCTCCGCACTCTACTTTCTTTCTCTCTTTTTTTTTTACCTCTTTCATCTCTCTATTAGCTCTGTCAATTGTTTATCAAAAGCAGCGAGGAGGCGATTGGAGCCGGGCATTTGAAAGCTCGTGCTGCGAGATCCATTTTAAAATTCATGACAGGTTAATGGTATGTTAGTGGCAACATTAGGACCCAGTGAGCTTGCGTCGTGCTCATTCACATTGAAAACAGGCTGCTTCAAATGACTACTAAGCAGTCCTCATTCTGAGAGGTAATTCATATTGTAATTAACTTTTCAATCACAGCTGATTAATTAAGACAGGCCCTAGTCTGTAATTATGCATCTATTTTTGACCCTAATGTGGATCACTAGATATTCAAAGATTTTGCGGCCATGATTTAAGCCACTTTCTTCTCTAGATGCAAGTTACTGATCTTAAAAAGCACCACACGATATTAAACAAGCACAGGCAACACACAATCAGTAGTGGTTTAGATGTTTCAGGGAATCTAAACTGTGGATGTTGACCAGTATTAGGAAAACAATCAGGTGACATCATCAGCCCAAATTTTTTCACCAAGAATTGCCAATGTGCTCTCATCCTGGTCTTTTTGTGTCTCGACTAAGAGTAATATCTTGAGCCTCGACTGTTCTTCCTCCCATTGTGATGCACAATGCAAGGGTAGGGAAGTGCGCTTGATGTTACCGTTCCCAACAAAAACCTGAGATTAATAATTCAGTGTGGCTGTGGGATAGCTTTATTTTGTGTCCACTGAGACCAAGTCTTCTTTCATGAAAAATTGAAAAAAAAAAAAAAAAGAACAGAAAAAAGGGGGGTGGGGAAGAAGTCGGAAAACTAGGCTGGGTCAAACTGCACCCAGTTGCCACTGTCAAGCCCTGTTGGTGCCCTTATGGTCTCTCTTGCTTTTCGCTCATGCACAAACACATGCACAAACACACTCGCGCACACACATCCTTCTAACCCTCACTCCTAGAGTAAACATACCTTCTCCATAACAGTGCGAGGTGAATCCGCTCATGCATCACAATCTACCATCAAATATTTATCACGGAGCAGCAGTGATTTTGACCGTGTGCTCATGCTTTTGACAGCACTCGCCTGCTGCAATACTTATTGGAGTAAACACGGACAATCCAATATCGTTGTTCCTTTGAATGCTTGTGAAAGAACTCAAAAGAACACAGAGCATACAATATAATCCATCAAAACTTCACTGCATATTCTATAGGCTGTCAGACCTGCTGGGAAAAAAAAGGAAAGACGTCATTGTAGGCAGTACAACAAGAGCTGATTTAAGAAATGATTAGCAATGACTGGTTTTTCAATATAAAGGAATGGCACATGTACATGAAAAGCTGTTTTTGCACACACATCCCCTCTCTATCGCTTAAATTTTGCCCAACTTGACCAACCATCTGACGGACGGAGATGTAGAGGAGTTAAAGCAGTTTATCCTCATGATGGACCATTTTTTTTCAACCACAGTTGACATAAACATTATCTCTGAGTCTTGTCTACATGATTCATTTCATTTACAGAACCTAATCATATCTGCATGCTGCATATTCGCCCGCTCTCCGTGACATTAGGCAATGTCTTCAACTGGCAGCTCGCACTGAGTAACTTGAGTAACCTCGAGTAAATAAGTCGCTGGCATGGATCAGAAGACACATCTTCATGCTTGAGCAGACACATTTAAAATGCCACCAAAACACCGTCCCAGATTCTGCCCTCAGTCAAATGACATCAAGTGCTCACTTACAGGTCCCTAAACGCCTCAGTATGAAGCAAAATCAGCCAGCGGGCAGTACATGGAGCAATCAAAGAGATAAGCATCCCATTTAACTTGAGTAAAAATCCAACCCGCAGAACATTCTGGTGTCTTGCGTTATCATGCTGCGCCACTGGATTCAGACAAGGAGGGTAACTAGGTCAATGATGCTATGTAAACTGTTCCACTTTACCCCTTGCTGGACTCAAAATGGAGTTGGCTGAGGTGGAGTGCGTATAGGAGAGAGAAGCTTGGTGATTCAATGTGACAGTTATCAACATCCTCTGGCTAGTGAGAGGACAGGCCTGTACAGAGCTGCAGAGCCCCAGTAATGGCAGACTACAACAGTAAACAGGTAAGAAGATGACTCACAGTGAAACAGAACATAGTGTCCAAAGAGCAGGGAGCAGAGCAGAGCAGGGAGGGGGCTGAGATAAACAGCCAAAAAAAAAATGGCAGCACACCTCTCTCTCTCTCTCTCTCTCTCTCTCTCTCTCTCTCTCTCTCTCTCTCTCCATCAAACATTTAATCTCACAAATTTGTCATTGCAAGGGTGGCCAACAAAAAAGGCTTTACTTGTGATCTTTCATAACTGAACAAAGTTACAAATGTTGTCCATCATTTGAACATTAACACTGGCATTTTACCTTGACATATTACACATTAGTCCTGATTTTGAACAGGTTATTCACTGTATGTTGCTGTTTTTTAAACATTTTTTAAGCACTAAAACCTCTGTGTTGAAGGGCCCAGCTGAACAAAGTTCTGATGCATTCCTCATCTTACCTGAGCTGAGTGAAACGGTGTCTTTCTCCCATGATACAACAGTGACGTAGGCCTCAACAGAAGCAGGGATAATGCACTTGAAGACGGCTACACTGCCTCTCATAGCCTTCTGGTCAGCCACTCTGACTGTGTAGGGTTCCCGTGACACTATCAAAAGGAGAAAAAGCATAAATACATGAGAGGTCTCATTCATAAGAAATCAGTTGTGTTTTTGTATTCTTCTTTTTCATTTTTGGGGAGAGGGTGGGTATCTAGATTTGGACCCAAGGATCAAGCTCCCCTCTAGTAAAACTTCAAACCTGCTGAAGTATGAGGCTCACCCCAATAATGCAACGCTAACGTTTCTGTTCTGACCACCGCATCTAATTATTTCAACTTGGTTTAAGAGAAATGATGTCTTGTGCATCACTTTGGCGTGGCGGACTGGCCTTAAGACTACAATACCAATAAACATTGGCCACCATTGCTATGATGAAGAAGACAGTAAGAGCGGTTAGTTCAGCTTATCTTTTCAATCACTTATCTGGTGCAAGATATCCAATCACTAACTGAAATCATGCTCCAATCACTCTGAGCTTTTGCACTTTGACAAAGATACATGACAGGGTAATGAAGATGTTGGAAACCTGCACTAAATTCATTTTTACTACACACATTTATACACTCACATTAATTTGTCTTTCAAGTGTTTGACTTTACCTGTTGTGCTATTACAAAAAGCACCACCACTGGTACAGTTGCTGCAACTACAACAATTACCCTTTCTTTTATTATAACTATGATTTTCATATCTTCTTCAACAGGTGCAAATGACACAAAATTTTCGCTCCTCTCAGAACATCCTCTGCTAGTACGACTACTTTTTCTCTCACTGCTACCATTACTAGAAGTACTCCTGCTACACTAAGCTCTCCTCTGTGGACTCACCAGCTTTGATGTGGACATCCTGACTCCTAATCTTGCCAGAAGGGTTTTCGGCAGTGCAGTAGTACGTGTTGTCGTGGATCAGCTTGCTGAAGCTGGATGGCAGGAAGTTGAAGATCTGGAGGGTTCCATTGGGGTGGACATGGCGGATGCCCGGGACATCGTAGATCTCCTCGCCGGTAGCCAGATACCAGCGCAGCGAGGCAGGCGGCGCACCCCCAGCAGGACAGGGCACTGAGGTCCCTGTGGTGCTGGCAAATACTACCTCTTGCAGAGATGCATTGACAAAGTATAAGCTGGAATGTAGGTCCTCACTGAAAACTGCAAGAGAGACAACACAAGATGCTTGCTTTTACAACCATAGATTTGCACAATTTTTAGTATGCTGTAGTATTATCTAAGTTCTTGTGTTTATGCATTTGTTCATTGGCATTGACAAGAGACATTGAGATGATAAAAAATGTCAGATTGTAAAATATGTACTTTTTGTCCCTCTGTTTGATATTTGAGTGTGAAAATGTTTATTTCAAATAGCAAAAATTGGAAAGCACAAATTAATATTCCGTGAACATCATTCACGGTAAGTACTTCTACTTATGTGACATGATCATTTGTTTTGGATTCATCACTATGTTCCTATCCCTGGGACTTTGTGAACATTAAATTAACATAAACTACAATCAATTATGAAATAAGGTCAGCTGCCTTGATCATATTCCATTTTAAATTTAAGTCATCACAGTAAAGAGAGTGACGTTAAATGTAGTTTGTGCAGTGGCATTCTCTGGAGGATGAGAAAAGGGTAATAAATGTCAGTGTTGGAACAGTTAGCTTCAAAGTAATCTACAGATGCTTGATTTCTGACTGAAGAAGCCAGCAGCTGTTTGCAATCTGAGGTTCTGTATTTATGAGAGCAAGTCTGTTTGTATTTTTGTATTTCAGGCAAGAATAATTGTATATACAGTATTTGTGAGTGTGTATCTCGCTTGCTATCTCAGCCTGGTGACGAGCCCAGAGGCTCTGCACTAAATGGCTTACAGTGGCACTGGCAGCTGGCTTGGATCCTCCCTGGGGAGAAAACATTTTAGCACTTCATAAATTCCTAACAAGGTTTCAAATTGCAGACGATTCCATGCGTTTCTCTGCTCCAGCAGCTCTCAACCAGCAATGAGACAGTCCAGTGACCTGCTCATGTACATACACTCGCACATCCACATTTGTTGTTACAAATGAGGAATACTCATTCAAAATGATTAGCACACTAAAGATCAATACTGCAGCATTTTTTTCTACAAGAATTTGTCGACATATTGGAGAGCTGGCCATTTGCAACCTTTCTGAAATGCAAACAGCTCTGCACTCTCTGTGTTGCAGAAGCAAGCATATGCACTGGTAAATCTATTTTACCAATGCAGATAATGTGGACTGACTGTGCAGGGTTTTCATCCACATTAAAAAGGTAAGCAGAGGAGTACAAGTCCAATAACTAGCTATGAAAACATATATTGTATTCTTTATGGTTATCAGAGATTTCTATGTGCCTCACTCCTCAATTGGAATTAGCAGATATCCACATACAGTATGATATGATAAAATACAAGTGAGAAAGTAATACTGTAAGCTATCCTGCCCCGACAGATACAACAGAACACAGTTACATGTAACTGTATACAGCATGAGGGAAACTTTACCTGTATATGGTGACATCATCTAATAATGAAAGTTTTGACTGTGTGACACAGAGTTATATAGTGTTTTCAATGTCAGGAATTTATCACAGACTTGCCTATATCACCCTTTCCACAACAAACTAATTTATTGGGGTAAAATGTCTTAGATTTTCTAACACAGCACGAAAGTGAAGTGGGCCAACTGACTGAGTTTTTTCTTTTAGCTAGCTAGCTTGCAGCTTCCGGAAGGGATGAAGTTTAGCGTTTTGTTAGCAAACAGCTGCATGTCTCACTAAATTAAAGAACACATTAATGATGCATTTTCTAAAATGAAATAACTACTTATACTTAATTTGGAATTATAATAAGTGTTTTTTGTGTAAATGGTGCACACTGGAACACTGCAAAATCTTTTTGATACAGTCATAAAATTGTAATTTTCAGACATTTCCCTCAATCATTTTGAAACATACTCCACTGGAACTTTACTTATGCAGCTTTTTTTAGTCTCCTTATAACCTAATAAATTACACTTTGACTGGGATGTACATTATTATTTAACTATTACATGGCAGAAAATGAAGAACTAGAAGGGCACTCACAGTCTATTTCTTTTTTTTATGTTGTTATGTATATTTTATGTTATGTTGTTTGACATTGGCCTTGGCCTCCGCCAAACCAGACTTCAGAGAAAAAAAAATCTAATTCAAAGTAAATGATCTGAAATATGCCCTCAAATTTAATGGGTTCTTCTCTGGCACATGCCCCTCCACCAAATTCGGTGCAAATCAGTTCAGTATTTTTTACGTAGTCCTGCTGACAAATAAACAGGCATGGGTGAAAACTTAACCTCCTTGGCATGTAACAAGCACATCATCTACAGCCTGCAGAAACTACAGTATGGTCAACAGCTGCAGGGAGCTTCTAGGTGCTAGGTCTGACTGATATGGTGAGTTTCAACCAGCATAAAAATGTGGATGGCCACCAAGAGTAGCTAGTAGAAGGTCCAATCAACACTACAAATAATCATCATCACAAGTACAGCCAGTACTTCTATGGAAGATAATTAGAAAGAACAGATAATACAATATGGGAATATTTTAGAAAACAGAATTTGGTACTGGGATATAACCATCTTCAACATTATAGCTGGGATGTAGCCTGTTGGGCAGCCTACAAGAGGCAAATATAGCGGGACAGTCTGATGACTGAATCCATCATTTGTTTACCTGCCAATGCCCTGTGTTTCTATATGTATGCTGATTTAATTTGTAAATGCTAACAATGCACATTCCTGACTCACAGCTGTACAGAACTGTTTGTTACTTCCATCTGTGAATTGTACAAGGTGATGACTAACAATGCACCTCTGTTTCTGCACATATTTTTGTGCATATGTTAGAGGCTCAGTCACTAGATATAAAACTGTGAACAGCATGCATGTTTTCAAGTCCTTGCACGTGGAAAATGAAATAGGCAGCAATGCATCCTGACAAATTAAATTGTCTGTTTGTCACCACCGCTTTCCATAATCTTTCTCTCTGCTTTCTGTCTACTACAGATTGATAAATTTCAATATGTAATAAAGTTTATGTGAATAAAATCATAAACATTTAAAACAATAATTTGTGGTCAAATTGCATTTGCGAATAATCTGATGTTGCTTCATATTTAGTGAAAAATTGATTCATGACATTACATTCTTTCACCAAAATTCTTTAGCTCTTATATTATTAAATTACAAAATACTGATTGTTTGTATGAGTAAAATAAAATTTAGAAAGGGACAGTATTTTCCCAACAGAGGAACTATTGTATACTCCTGTATAGTCTCTTACATCAAAAAGTTTTAAGCTATTTGAATCTTTTAAAATGTGGTGGGATAGCGGATACTGGACTCTCAGTGGGTCTGTGGCACCGGCCAAGATGAAAATAATACATCAAAGTCATATTAAATTCTGATTCATTCTCTTTTTTCCAGCTGGCACAGGGAGTATCAATCTTCTCAGTGCTCTGTTGATAATACAAACTGGAGCCATAAGGAGTGGGGGGGGTGGCAGGGGTGGCAGGGGGGATGTCAAAAAACCCACCTGTTCATGGACAGTGCTCAAGGTTAGTGACAAGGAGCAGACAAAGAGTAATTTGTGCGAATTAAGAAAACAAAATAATATTTTCTTCATTACACATAAAAATGCAATGACTGAAAAAACTGGCACACATCAAAGTTTGCAGAAAATACAATTTGGGTACTTAGTTAATTGATACTTTGAAAGTTACAGAGCTACAATAGAAAATGTCTGGAGAGAGGTAGATCAAAGAAGTGTGTGCTTGCTTGGAAAGCTTCTATTCTGTGCAAGCATCGGAGAAATTGGATTAGGATTTATGTCATGGCTGTTTTGATATTCGTCTATTTCACATATGAAAAGTATGTGAGAGCAACTCAATTTAGACTGGCTGAGTGATAGTGAGATTGATTTAATTAAAAAAAGAAATGGACTCTGGTGGAAGGGTACGTATCACTGCGCTATTCGTTTTCCTAATTGACTAAACTCAGGAGCCCAACCACAAATGGTCCAGTGACGCAGGTACATCACCCCCTCAGACCTCGCAAAGAGCACCATGTCATGCCCCAACAAACGGCCTCAGGGCCCAACCACTTACTACATTGCCCGAGAGGAAATCAGTAATTGGCATAATTTTTCATGAGCTCAACCGTAAAGGTGAAATAAATGACACTGTTCAATAATGCATTATATGCATCTATAATTGACTATGATTTTTTTTTTTTTACCAACGCGATATCTTCAGGGAGAAAGGGAAGAAGGAAAGAAGCTATTTCATTTAAACCGTTTCTGTTTCGGGACCAGCAAAAGAGCAAGAATGCATCATTTTTTCCATTCATTCTTTTTGAGATGTATGCTGTTCTTTTCTGGGACTTACTCTTATAGTTTTGGCTGAAATACTTTGGTAAATTAGCATACAATTATTATAATTGTCTTCCAAGGTTCATACAGCTGACGGAAGAAACTGTATAATGTATACAAGCATAATAACTTTTAATATTTAGACCTTTTTTACATCGAGTGGACTGCTGATGTTTTACAAGCTCTACAGTGAGGAGGTGAGTACATTGTTTCTATAGTTATTCTGACCAAAAGTCTGACAATAACTTCCACAAGACCAAAGGGGACTATATCATTGGAACAAACTTGTAAACAACATTGATTATCACCAGTGGTTTCTTTACTCATCCAGTAGCTACTGAGCAACATTGGCATTCATTTAGAGGCCACCTGATGAATGTGAACCCACCATTCACTCTCCTTTTAGCTCTATTTTGTTCTCTACCAAATCCTGAGGGAAATACTTTAACTGCTAAATGGCCCACTATGTTCACTAGCTAGTTGCTAGCTGTGTCTGCTGTTTGATGCTGGGCAGCATCACTCACTTGAGGTCTGAGTGTTTGAACCAGCAACCTGAGGCTGCATCTGTAGTTTTTAGACTATGAAGCTGCAAAGCCAGATTAAACTTCATATTGAACACAATAAACCTGGGATTTCAGAACACCAATGGTCATTAATATTTTTTTGTTTTTCATTTTCTTTTTAATAAATGCTAGCACTCTTTTCTTAGACAATAATCTGAACAGTGTTTGCTGCATTACTATGCATTACATGACTGTACAGTGCTGTAAATACATGTTGTGCCTGCTTGGCAAAAGGATAATTAATTATATTTCAGTAAATGTATTTCCTGTAACTTGCATCAGAATTTAGTGTTAACTCTGATGAACTGTTTTCACATTATTCACATCTTCATGATGTATTACGTGATCTGGGGACGCAACTGCAGTAATGCTCCCACAGAGTTACTGTACAATACGACAAACAATACCTATGGTTCAGTATCATCACAGGACTGTGATCCTTCACACAATGGAGCTGATCAGTTGACAGGGTGTAACCAACCATGACAGTGTGCTTTCAGAGCCACTGGGGCGCTTCATTTAAGTAAACGTGCAATCAATGCCAATGGGAGCAAACAGCAGGTACAAATTAATTCTCTAACTGGCTCTCTGCTGAATCACAAGTTACCACAAGATCACAATTTCAATTTTGCATTAACTATTATATTAACTATTAGAAACTGCCACTCGGACACCTGATGAAGTCGTGTAAAAGTCATGTAAAGTTGGTGTGATTTCCACCCTCTTATATACCAACAGTCTTAAGTGAATGGGCACAGTGGCACATGAGAAACTGGTGACAACCTATTTAACTCTCACTCCATAGTTACATATTCTGTCTTTCAAGCAGCCTCTGGCTTTTTTCATGAACACTTTGTGACATGCGAAGAAGAAAGGAACAGCAGAAAGCAAACAAGAGGAGGCAAAGAGAGGATCATAGAGACAGTGGGATTGATTCAGCTTCCCATATTTCAGAAGGCACTCGTGTTGGATCTGTTGAGCAAGAAGAGCCATTGTCTGAGTTGTCATCGCCGCCACTGCAGGGGGGGGGGGGGGCCTCATCACTGTACACCAGCGTGGCATTGGCGCTTCACAGTGACAATGTGACAGCAGGAACCCTGGGTAATTAAAGCAGCTCTCTGCTCTGTGCCCTCAGGGTAAGTCTGCCTGGGATGTGGAGATCATACCTGGCTCGCTCACATTGAAGAATCACAGTTGCCAAAGAGCAATTTTCCTCCTTAACAAATTCCTACTCCAACTCTGTGGGCTTATGGATAGCAGCAATGGTATGATGTATGCAGTGCTAAAGCCTGCAACCAAGTTGTGTTCACAGCAGCTAAAAATAGGTCTTTGACCTGTCCATGACCCAAATTTCATTAGCACTGTATAGGAGTACCCGCTTCCATTCTAATCTGATCAAAACTGTTGGAAAATCATATCATCACCAAAATAAGTTTTACTGTATATCAAAGTCCATGAACCTGAAAGTAACGTATAGTAGCTAGAAGTTCTGAGACAGGCAGACAACAACGATTTGTGGCCGAGCAGTCCAGTGTGAGTAAGCATTCCCACTGATCTGATCTGCCCAGAGGCAATACACCATGCACAAAGTTAAATGACTGTCTTGCAATTTGCTCTCATGAATATTAAGCAGTGCTGTGACAGTAGAAAGGGTTGGCTGTACACAGACTGCTGATCTGCACCGACAGATCTGTCCTCTGATGTCTTGGAGGGGCGGGAAACAGTAAAGCGAGGCCCCCCACAGCAGATGAGCCTCCTCCTCCTCCACGGTCTATTTTCATGTCTTAAATGGGCCAGAGTGGCTGCCTGTCTCATCAAGGGGAAGCCAGGGACCCTGGACTGTTTCTCAGTTAGTAAAACTGAGCGATAAAGACATTGATGTCTAAATTATGCTGCTGCTGCTGATGATGATGATGAGTGCATGAGAGAGGATCTGATTATACCGTAGCAAACTATAGCAGCTCCCTCTGCTGCTGCTGATGATGCATAAAAACTTCCACTAAATCTAATATTGCTATTTAATGTAACAACCGCAATAGAAGGTGGAAGGAAACCCACGTCAGTAATAAAGTAAATAAAACAAAGATTACATTTAAAGCGTTGCACAGATTCACTGCATGTTTACTGAGTTATACCTGTGAACCAGGTGCTCCTGAACCACAGCTGCCTTTGCAATTAGAAAGAACTTATTACATGTTATTTAAATTTTCAACACCTGCAATCTTACCTATTAATTAGAAATAATTTTCTAATTTTACCAAGAACTGAGGAGAGCAGCACTGTGATGTTGCCTCTCCTCAACCTAATTAACAAGAATAAAAACTATGTATTTATAGAAAGCTAATGCTAATCCTTTTGACAAACAGGCCTAGGCAAATATATTTCTAAATATATTTTATGGATGATTTATTCAAGTGAGGTGCAACATTGGTGGTTTGCCACATAAAGTAACACAGACACTGCCAAAAAGACGCTTTTGAATTCAGCTTGATGTATGTATGGTGGCGACCGTAACAACCACAAAGGTCATTTATTTCGTATATATTGCAATAAAATGTATTTTACTGAAGTCATATTAAATAAACTGATATGCACTGAACTGCAAGGTGATTGTCAAATCAAAGTCTGAAAATTGTCACACCACCCCACTGAAAGTGAATAGACAATAACACAATAACACATTGTCAATCCAAACAGTGTGGCATAAAGATGATTACGAGGTAAATACGTGTCATCTACTGTTGAATGGATAAAATTTTGTATATTTATTTAAAAAAAAATAATATCCTGGTCAACGACAGACACTAGAAACATAAGTTGCTGCCCACTCATGACCTTATTCATGCAGTAAAACACTTTTCAACAAATCTATTAAATGTGAATGAGTTGTCTGGTTCTCCTGACAAACATACACATAGATGTCAAAACATTTTTACACACTACATTAACTACTGCTGTATTAAAGCTTTTTTTTTAAATTGGTGACATAGTGTGATATGATGAAAAGATGACAAACATATAAGGTGACATAGTAGACAGGAGATGATGTTTGAAGCTGTTATAATGATGTATGTGGTGTTGTATTAGAACAGCCAGGGAGATTAGTGTATGTGCATGTGAGTGTGTGTATGTGCATGTGTGTGTTGTAGCAGTAGTGTCTTTAATGTAATAATTGGTATGATGGTAATACAGCTATAATAATAATCATTATATAGTTATTCACTATGCTATTATAATGTTTATCTGGCAGTGCAGAGTGAGGGCAGACCGGGCCACCGACCAGGTAGGCAACAGGTTCCCCTATTTGGCCCCCCACAGTGATGTGCGCAGAGGCCCCATCAGGAGACAGTCGGGATGGGTCAGTGTGAGACCAAGCTATGATTCAAGTTCAGTTTTGCTGTAGCCAGCTTGTCCGTAATACAATAGTCAATATGGCATACGCTATATTTTGGATGACGAGCATATTTCGGTGCGTTGCCTATGTAGCAGTTTGCAGATGTAGAGTTTGAACATGATAAACTTCTATCCTTTAAGACTCGCTTTGTAATTTACTATTATATTTAAATACGTCTCAGTGAGACCTGAGTGGATATAATCTAATCGCTTCCAAACTAATCTAATGGTCGGCATAAGCCGTCTCTCTTGATAACATGATTAAGCAGCAGCATTCTCATTGTACAGAGAACGCAACATCGGCAGAGGCCTTACCTCAGTTAGACAAGTGGCCATAGCTGGACAAACCAACCTTATTATGTCACCAAACATTAAGGATAAGGGGATTCAAAAGAGTTGCTGTTGACGGTGTGTTAGCGTGACCGCTGTCCACCTGCATGCCAGCTATAGTAACGCAATATCGATGGAGGTTTCAGTGACCGTGGAGGCTTCAGTGTGCATAAGCTGTGACGTGAGAGGCTGCTGAAGAGAATGAACTGACACTGACGGACTTTGGCCCTCAAGGATCTTATTTCACTTGTGTTACCTGAACCTCCAAGCCAAAATTTTGAATGTTATTTACCTTCCATCCCAGCCTTTTGTATCATAAATACTATGTGATTACCCATCTCAGTTGGTGACCACGTGCTGAATTTCATCCCCCCTGCCTGCTTACAGCTAAGATGAACAGTGGAGGACAGACCACAGAATGACTTTATCTGTTGTGGGAGCTGTTAGCAACCCCGTCTCCTAAAAATGAGGTATGTATTATGTATATGTATATTAACTAAGACCACAATCTTTTCCCTAACCTTGACCATGTTCTTTAACTGCCAAAACAGAACCATGACAAACATCAGTCACCCTTTAATGGCCACAAGATATTGCATTGCAAGAGGGGATATTGTGAAATACGTTGTCAGTCAACATTTTACAGATTCACAGTTTCCTGATTATGTTGATAAAAATCATAGTTCAGTACATGTCTGAGAAAGTGCATATGCTGTTCCAAATGAGTAGCACTGTACATAACTGTCATTTCTAGGAGACTTTCCAGTAATCTTACTGCTGCTTGGTTTTTGGTATGTTGCATACTATTGTGAAATCCAAATTTCTTCTTCTTGTCATTTTTCTTTTTGTATTTTTATTTCTACAAGCCATCAATGCTACCAGTGCAAGTCCTCCTTGTATTCCAGTCAATTGTTGTTGGGTTTTTTATACCTTTCTTACGATACTTTTGAAGTTAAAGTGTTACACAAACATGCTGCTCTCACTACTAATGTTGGACAGGTAATAATGTCATTATATGGCCATGGCAGACCTCTGAAACTATACCACTGTCCCTGTTTTGTCCAGGAGACGTCTGTGACCAGCAGCTGGTGGAGTGTGTTAATGTTGATGTCACAGCAGCTGGCTGCTCTCATCCTGTTAGCTCTGCCTGCCATTATCAGCCCCCCTTCCCTCATCCCTCACCCCACCCCCACCCCCACCTCCTCCTCCTCCTCCTCCTCCTCCTCCTCCTCCTTTAAAGCGGCTGCTACTGCTGCTGCGTGCCATGCTCATTTTAATACTCCAGACTCATTTGACCGTCTTTATGGACTTATCATATTAAACATTTATCGCAGCCATTTCCCTAAACCAAGCATGTTTATTCAACACTTAGGGGACCACAGCACGGCTCCTTTCAGCAGCAGCCCCCACCCCCCACCCCAACCACACACACATACACACACACATACACACACATACTTATTTTCTCTTTTTCCTCGTTTCTCCCCTTCTCCCCTTCTCTCCTCCTCTCTCCCTCGCCCCCCTGGCTTGCTTTATTACAAGCTTCCTTCTCTATGTGCCACTGCCTGAACAAAAAAGAGAGGTATTTTTGTACTCTTTTCTTCCCTCTCCTCTCCGGTCATCCTTTCCTCCAGTGGCTGGGATACCGGGGGACTCGTGCCGTGTGAAGCCAGGCAGCCAAGCAGACACAAATGTATTCTGAGCATTTAGTACTTTGGATGAATCGAGTTTTAATTTAATCATCTGATCAAACATTAATTAGCATAATCACTTGTGGGGATGGATGGTCTAGATAGAGAGACACAGAGCAACACATAATAGACCTCATCCTGGCAACAGTCTACGGGGACACTTAGCAACACATAAACAGCTACATGCTTCCAGGGACCCGTGCAGGGTTCTGTCCAAATTACCTCTCTTTGTACGAACAATACATCCAATTCTCTATTTCCTTCAACAGCTCCTCCACTGCAGAATGATCTATTCACTGCTAGACTACCCTGCAATCAAATGCACTGCTGCCAGGCCCTGTGCCCTCTTATTTGATCTTGGACAAGATGGCTTACTGCAGCATCACACCTTGGTCTGAGCAGAGGAGGTCTGGGAATTCTAGGAATACCACAAAGTGCTAAGATTATTGACAGTGCACTCAGTCTCACGCCGGGCCGGGGGGGGGATCGATGAGTGGTTGGAAGGACATAAATCAGACTCCTGTGGCTGCACTCCATGTCACACCCTAACCCACCCACCCAGCTCCCCCAATTAAACACACACACAAAGTACACATGCTCACAAGGACACACACTCTGCAAACCACACGCCTCCTTACATATAAAGGTACTTGCATATGCACATAAACGCCAGCAAACACACAAATAAAGCGCCCACTTTACACATGCACACGTTCTCACACACCTTACCTCAACTCCAACAAGATGACAGCGCTTTAAAAATGGCCATCTAAAAATAACCTCCACTAACTTGGTCTTAAATCTTAGCATCTGTGCCAGGTTTAAAAATAAAGAGCAGTGTCGAGAAACCAAGCTGGACCCATTTGTCTTTCTGTCACTCTGTCTATCCAGCTCTGCCTCCACCGTTATCCCTTAGCCTACTTTAATATTCGGACCGCGGCGCATCAGACACATAGGCAGACGTGATGGTGAAATAACTCCTGGAAATGCAGACTTGAGTAATCTGATTGAGACATGGATTTGAAATATACAGCAAAGATGGCATGGTTGGAAAACTGCAAAGAGGTTGAAGAGACGTGCAGTGTGATTCTTTTTTTTTTTTTTTTAAACAAAATGAAAAAAAAAAAAAAAAGAGGTTGGCCTCCAAAAGAAGTCCATGAAATATGAGAGGAGAAAGCAAAGCTCAAAGGCAGCGAGACACAGAGAGAAAGACACAGAGTAGTGGATATGTTAGTGAGCCACAATACATCAGGCACATGCATCATGCCCAGGCCAGAGTCGCAGGGATCAATTCAGCCTTGGGCCTCAGCGTGTGCCGAGTTCAAAGCCTGGCCCTGGTATGCGGAGGACTGGATTAAGAGGCAGTATTTATGAGGTCCAGCGTGAATGTTTGTCTTGGTGGGTGATGGATAGCAAACTCATCACACCTCCGCCACCTGTCTTCTTCAATGAACAAAAGCTTTTGTGGGGCACTCACACCACAAGTACTTTGGGCCTAGTTCGCAGTGTAAAACACACACACACACACACACACACACACACACACAGCAGAGGGTACACTGCATGGACTCCAGGCTGTTGTGTGCATGCACCAACTCTATGCTGATTTGATTTCAGACTATTTTAATCGCCAGGTAAAATATACACATTTTGTCTGCGTTATTAGAGATGTACAACTTATGGATCTTTACAGTGCTTACTGGCGTAGTCAATGCATGCTGAAATAATGGTCATGTTTTCGGTGGAAACACACCTGCTACCTGGTTTTTGTTCAGCGGCAGCGTTTCTTCCAATGAATGATGTGCTACCTTTACGTACCACGCCAAATTCATTTGCAGATGGTCAGCGGAGGATGGTGGGCTTTAAAAACTGCTACACTTTGCCACCAGAGACCATGGTTTGCATTTTGAGTCCCGCATGTGGTTAAGTTCAGGTCACACAAGGATTAAGGTTAAGGTTAGGAAAGGTCTCTGCTATGTGTTTATAAAATAAAAGTGTCCTTTGAGTAAGTTTTGACTTTTTTATTATTACAACATCACCAGGATCTTTACCGAGTGCTGAGAGAGCCTTAACATAAACAGACGTTGTGGGAAAACAAATTAAAGATGCGTTCATTAAAAAAAGCTTCCTCGTTATGTTGCTAAAAGTGTAATTTGAGTTTAACATTTCCCTCAAAAGGTATTTGCTGCTGCAAATTAGTAGTATAAAACATAATCTCTAAGAGACAAGGCAAACAGGAAATACTACTTAGACTAGTATGAACTGCAAACTCCTTTCTATGTTGTGTGATTTAATCATGGAAGCTCATACAGCATTTATTCAGCATTAAAAACTAATGTTTGTAATTCTGCATATTTAAAGCATTTTCTTACACAGCAGATAGACAGAATGAGGTACATGACTTGAACTTTGAACTGATCTCAACACCTCTGCAATGACACCCTCAGAGGACTGTCATATTATCTTAGGCGTCAACTAGCAGTATTTCGAAATCCACTATCCTCTGTGTATGTCGATCATGTCATGGTGCGTTGACCAATGCACCTGCAGGCAGGGTTCAGATGATTTGGCCTTTTGGGAGCTCTGCCTGTTATCTCAGCTTGATTTGAACACACTTTGTCCACTGAAGATTGAAAATGTATCATCTCACAATACAGCATGTAGTTGTTACTGTTAGAAAAAGCCAAGAAGCACGAGATACCTCAAGTTAATTTTAGTATAATAGATCGATCAAGCTTTGCATACAAAGTTAGTCTCTGATTCTTGCTCTACATCTTAACTTTCTGGTCAAGGAACAAGTTGAGGGGATGTTACGCAGGAAGTCGTAGGTCAAGATCTTAGTGACTCAAAACTTCTAAGCTCTTCTCTCTAAAATCTTTGAAACCAAATCTTGAAAGAAGCACTTCTACACGGGAGAGCAGAAGTGCCTCTTTCTTGGCTTAGTCTGTTTTAAACTGTCAAATAAACCTTTTACACCAGTTCCTCAGCTGAAGTACCTGTGCAGTGCAGCACAGTAATATAACATGTCACTTTGACAGGTGCTCAGTGAATTACTACAACCCCACTTTGCACGCATGATCAAACACCTACATCTGGGTGCTGAGGGTTTTCTGCTCTTCCCTGCAGATGCTAAATGATATCGTTAACATTTTAATGCAAGAGACATTTACACGCGGGCTTGCGCAATTACACCTCTGATTCAGTGGAATCCAGACAGACACAGTGTGATCGGTAATTAGATTTTACATTGGGTGAAACGCAGCACAGCACAACATACATACGCTCGCTCGCTCGCTCCCGCACGTGCACACACACACATGCACCAGTCGCCAAAGCTTGCTCCTAATTAGAGAGCTAGACGGGCTCAAAGAGGTACAGTACAGTAAAGTAGCCCTCATTATGCAACTAGGATGTATGAACTAGGGGATATCTATTATCACATATCAGGGTATCCATTACCCAACATTAGCAGCCCTTTCAACTGGAATCACACACAGAATTCAAAATGTAACCCAACAAACCCTCTTATAACTCACACAAGTGAGCAAGAGTTAAGTGGGATTGTAAACTTAATTTAGCTCATTAGATATTCATATCAGAGCAAGACTGTACAGGATGATCTATCACTTGACTGTATGCTACGTGTCTTCATGGGGTAATTTAATTTCATGAGCTGTGATACCGCTTCTGCAGCCAAACCCTAATTGGTAATTAGTAAACAGACTAATGGCCGTGAGTGAAGCTGTAAGGCTGGTCAGGTTTCACTCCTCTGGTTTGTGCACGGGCCACTGTGGCGACCGGGAAGGCCACGGATCTTTGGACATTTTTACACAGACTGGAGAATCAACTCAGAGCTCCAGCAAATGGGGCTCTCATCAGTGCACTGCCTTCATTGCCTTCATGTAGATTTATTGCAATGCAAACACCAGTTCCCCCTTTCTACTCACAGCCAAGTTCAATCCATCCATCCCCCCCAGTCCCTGTAGCGTTTTCATCCAGTGTTTCAGGTTGCTAATAATGGAGGGGTCATGTAAAATTGGCAGGCTAACTGATGTTGGCAGCTATTTACTGCACTGTAAGCTACACTGGGCTAGATGGTCTGGAAGAGCTTCCTTATATCAAAGTGGATCTGCCTTTACCCCCAAGAAAGGTCACAGCTAATTGAGATCAAAATTTGATTGCGTGATCTCCTGATCTGTGTGTAAATGTTCTTTTTTTTTTTTTGAAGACATATGAGATAATTCCTTTCTAAGTCATGAGCATCAGGTTAAGCTGTGTGCATGTCTACAAACCAGCACAGTCTTCATGTGGACTGTGCAAGAAGCCCTGTCTTATTATAGCTTTGCAATGAGAATTTGAAGAGGCCAGTTTAGCTTGCTGTGGTTTTGCCTAGAGGCAGCTTTCAGGCAGAGATATTTAATATGTTTCCTCTCCTGTACTGATAACTGAATTTATAGATTCCACTTTGATCAGCACAGGAAATAGCAAAAGCAAGCAAATGTCTTAAACAGAGTACAAGAAGTAAATGTGTCAAATGTGTCATGTTTAACATTTTTAAATGTTTCTTTTCTTTCTGAATGTCTAGAATTTGACAGAAGGAATAATCTAAGGAATATAAATGGCTATAACTGGCAATCATACCTATCATGAAGGCAATAAATATTGTTGTATGTCTATTTTCCAATTTCCAAATCAGTCGCTAAGTTCATAAAGCTGACATGTATAGAGTGAAATGACCACAATGCAATGTGGAGAAGAACCCTGAAACCCCTGAAGTCAGTGAGCGGCTCATTTTGCCATTTGGCCACTTATCACCCGAAGACACACTGATATGACAGGATGTGATTAGCTCCTAATCAAGTATCTCTGGGTCAGCTCAGTGTGTGACAAGAGCCAAACTCCCAACTGGATGTCCAAAATCATTCGCTATATGTGGTCCACTATTTCGTGGGTCTGCCATTTTGTTGTAGCGTCCGATTCATCTTAGAAGCATTCTCATACCCTTCATAGTGGACAAAAAGGATCTCACCATACAGTGGAGAAAGTAGTAAACAAGCACCAGACACCAACCGACAACCGCCATGGACTCTTGTTTTTTTGCCACAAGATAACAACACACCATATAGTTTTCTACCCCATATAGTGAAGAGTGAATGAGTGAACATTTCCGGACGCAGCCCCTGACACCCATTACGCAGGTTACCATAGAGACAGGCCAGTGAGCATGTGATAGGCCTAACTCTAAAGCAGGAAGAATTGTCTGGAATCCAATTGCTGTGCTGGCTTCTATCTACAAGGTCATTCATTCATTCATTCATTCTGACAACGCCTGCTCAGCCGATGAACACCTCATTTTCATGATAATCAACAAAACATCCAGCCGCAGAGGACAAAGTCATATGGCCAGGCTCCTGCACAGTAATGGAGAAATCAAATAAAAATGACAACGCAAACAGCAAGTCATAAAAGCACGTTGTTTAAAAATAAATAAATAAAAAATATTGCAGTGCAAATGAAGAAAACAAAAAGTGTAACGTCTGCACTCAACGCCGTCTACTGCTTAATCCCTATCAGTTGTTAGCCACAGGCCTCCTCAATAATCCCTTATGCAATAAACGGACACAATCTTGCATGGCAGTTGATCTAATGTCAGAGTCAGACGATTATGATTAATGAGGATTCCTTATTGTTCCTTTATGAGTTTCAGTACAAGCTGGGCTGAGGGAGATACCATTTTATAGTCAATGTCAATAAACGGTACCGACTGAGGGTTGCCTCAGCAGTGAAAAAGCGACGACACAGAAACAAAAATCCATTTCGAAGCCTTATTTTATCATCACGGTCAGAAAGGAAAATCCATTTTGGGGACACACCATATTATATCACAGCCCCTCGATGTGGTTAAATGTATTCATACCTGTAAATCCTCACTTGCCCAATTTTTTGTTTTGTGAATTCAGGCTTTCTTGACCCTTTGATACAAAAGCAGCTGACCGTGATTTTGTTTCAATACGTGAACACTCCCCATCTTGTCACCCCGACGTGTTTTCTTATAGCTATGTTTCCATTTTCTTTCCTTCTCCCTCTCCTTCTTCGACTCGCTCTTTTTCTTCCCCCTGTTTTCGTACACACCCAGTCAGCCTTAATCCCTCCCTGTAGAAGGGACTCTGGCCAATAAGTGAATGCAATAAACTGTATCAATTTTCTGCTATTGATTATGGATACACTATATGAGCACACAAATATGCGTGCACGGTGACAGCCGCATGCGTGTGTGCAGTGGTGCACATGCACTCACGCAAACACACATGTGTACAAGAAACACAGACCAGATGCACAACCAAATCTGGCTGTTTGAATACAGTATTTGAATGAAGAATGACGATATCAACGATTTGAATGGGAAATTTCTTTAGAAATTTTTGTGTATTTGTGAACTAGTTTTGTATTTCCTGAAAAATGTGACCTCTGTGGGATGTGTCTCATCAAAATTGCATTTTTTTTTTTTTTTTACTTTTTTTTTTTAAATTAGTAACACACAGTTTATTCTAATGCTGTTAATCTCTCTACAAACTACATTAAAAAGGTAAATAACAGAAAGTTGTGTTCAGATTTGTGACAAAATTGGATGTAGAGATGCTGGACACATTCTGACAGAGCCATAAATACAACTGAATATTTTACCTCAAATATGTTTAAAATGAAAACATTGATTACAGACTCTTAAATATGTGTATAAATTGACAGTTTTAACGCATTATATTCATTTAGGCCACTTTGAACTTGAAAAATATGCTCACTGTGGGGGGAGGGGGAGGGGGTTAAACCAAATGTCCATTATATCAAATACGTCACTTATTACTAAGGGCCACAGTGGAACAAGGTTGTGACAGAATAAGTGTCATTAGGCATCAAATAAAATGAGAAACAAATCATAATCATTGGATGAAAATTTAAAATAATTAAAACTTGAAAATATAAAATCACACTTAAACCATTAAAATCAAAGCAATTAATTAAACACAGGCCCAAACAAACGTAATTTACCTGTGTTATTTCATCTGGCTCAGCATGTATGTCTGAAGGCCAGAGATGTGTGTAATGGTTTGTAGGAGAGCTTGAAGGATTTAAAACGCAATTCATGCCTCGCCCGTCTCTCTCCCTCTATCAAGGGTGTCAGCCTTTTGACAACCATATAAAATCCATTTCATGTGGGTCACAGGTGACCTCCATCCTCCCTCTCCAGTCACTTAGCTGTCTACCGGTGATTTGCCTTCTGCAATAGGTAATGAGCACTAATAAAAAAAGATGAGCCGGTGAAACTTACCATTCAAGATGCTCTGGGAAAAGATAAAAGCCAATATCCACATGCCCTGCTCCGTTCAATCCCCCCCAAGCTATGCTTTCTCTTCTCCCTCCGACCGGTGCCTCCCTGGGTTTCTCTTCTGTGCGCTTGGGGTAAGGTTAAACATTTGCCACTGTCTTGAAGCAAACCGGTCCAAGTCTCTACTTTTAATATCTCCTTCCTACTTTTTCGTTACACTGATTTTTTTTTTCTTAGCCCTCTCTTTGCGCTTGGAACATAAATGAGCCTCTGTGATTGTCTTGGGGGAGAGCTGTGCTCAGACTCTCCTCCTCTGCTCCGCGTCTTGCTGCTTCTCCCTGTTATTCAAAGGGATGCTGAAGGGGTGAAGCCCAGGTGTGTGTGATGCTGAGTCAGAGCCGGGTACGAGCGGATCCTGAAACAAAAATGAATGCCCAAAGTGGATAAACTAAATCTTTAGAAAAAAAAAATGTCAGAAGCTCCGATTTCCTAAATAAAAGACTGACTGACGGATCATCCTTGGGGAAAAAATTAAAATTTTACAAAATTAAAATAACTAAAAGAGCAAAGAAGCAAACAAGGGGGAGAGGGTGGTAGAATAAGAATGAAAAACAGGTTTTTTTCTGAGACTCCAAAGTCAGATCATCTTCATCGCCTCTGTGCGTCCAGCAAGAGGCGAGCAAGCGCATCTTCCCCGCTGCCGCTCTCTAATCGCACCACACTGACTCTCTGAGCATTGCACAGAATAACCCTCTCGCCTGCCCCTGCAGACGCTTTAATTCCTCATTGCCTTAAAGGAGCAGAGGCGGCTACCGGTCGGTCCTGAGGGCAAGGTAGGAGTGGAGGTGAGAATGTGAGAGCACGCGGCGAGTGGGGGCATTTGCATTAAGGAAATGAGCTGCACCTGACGCACCGAGACACCTAGGATAACATTTTTACGCACGGAGATGTGCCGGCTGAGGCAGAAAGCGCTGTCTACTGGCGTGCAGGTGCACCCAGTACAATGCGTTACATCCCACATCTGACTTGAATAAAGCCAATAGGGTATATCTCTCATGGACAAGAACAGGGGTGAATATCCTGTGGTAATGGAAAGCTACAAGGACATCCAATGACGCATATTTTGTGTTCACTTAAGTGCATGGATGTGGGGAAAAAAAGGTGTTTAATTGAATAACACTAATAAAATGGATTTGTTTGATAATTACATGAAAAGAAAATAGAAAGAAAAAGCAACATTTTGTCAGTGGCTGGAGAAAATAGAGGGTTAAACTAAAACATCCCCCACCCCAAAGGCAGCACACACACATACACACTCCATACCACCTCCCTCAAACCCATAATGCACCCACCACTACCACCACCACCACCACCACCCCTCCATTTTAATGCTTGCCTTGAAGTCAAGGGTGTAGCTGTAGCAGGCTGTGGAAGCCTGTGGGCCTGTCCACAGAGCCGGGTTACACAGAATGTGATATAACCAGCAGGGCAGTCTGCATCTCATTCTCTATCCCACATGACAGAATATACTGAAAGTGAAATCCTGTTTATTCACCCCAGGATACTCATTTTCTCTCCTTATACCAGAAATGAGGAAAGGAGCGTCACAATTTTGAATGTGTGCAAAGGAAAATAAATATAAAATACTGAAATCCTAATATATGGCGTGTGTGTGTGTGTGTGTGTGTGTGTGTGTGTGTGTGTGTGTGTGTGTGTGTTCTGCCACTGTTTTTTCCATTGTGTGTCTGTTTGTCAAAGAGAGCTACTTAGTCTATGATCTTTGTGTGAATTTGGGAAAAATGAAGGCAGGCTTCTGTAATACACAGAGATGTTTTAATCTGCCCATGTTCCTGTTGTCCAGTTTTCTTACAGTGCGTGTTTGTCTACAGTATCTGTCCACTTGTGTGCCTGTTTCCCCTACAGTGGTCACTCCAGTGCAGCAGACGAACACGAACACTGCTCTGCATTTGCTTAACTCCAGAACACAGTGTTCTAGCTTCCCCTTGAAACTGTATAGCTCTGCTTTTATTTATTTATCTATTTTTTACTTCTGTTTGATTTATATGAAATACTTCTTCCATTACTGTTGTCCTCTATCTGAACTATTGTTACGCCAAAATTTAAGTTTAATTGAGTAAGAGGATCATTAGACTTACTTTTCCCCCTAAGCTGTAAGATAAACCCAAACAAGTTGAAGTCTCTGTGGCACTGAGGAGAAAACATGGGTGAATCAGGGCAGTGGGTCAGAGATCCTGCCTGTCATTTAGAGTGGATTAGGAGCGCTGTGCTGGTGTTTCAGCTCGGGATTCTTGGCATGGACGAGCAAGTTAGTAAATTAGCGGAGGCTGACTGTGAGATATGATCATTTAAGAGGGAGGATACAATACCAGCCTGGCTGCAAAGGTATCAGACCTTTGTTTTGCCTCACAAGATACAAATTCTGCTGCTCAGCACTGCTGTGTGGCACTTGCATACGCTGTACATTTACATTATGAAAGGGTTTGCTTCCAAAAGGGAAAGTGCCTTGCTCAAGGGCACCTCTGAATTTTTCATTTACCTCCTCTGTAAAGTTCAAGGACTACACATGTGTATAATGCCACAGACAGAGCCTACACATGCCCTGCAACCAGACCAGTACTTTGTGTAATTTTCCTTGGTTCAGCCTTCAGCACTGTTAAATGGTAAAAGTTTTTTTGTCACTGAAGGTGACATTAACAGCCTGCAAAGACAAACAAAAAGAGGGAGAAAAAAAAATTATCCCACTGTGGGTTCAAGGGACTGGGAGGAGGGGATCCGTGGAATTAGAGGGTGCCATCTGACATTTTAGGGGAAATGAGGCATTGGTATAATCTGGCTCAGCAAACAGGATTTTATGAGAAGCTGAAATTAAAAATGTGGGGAAAGAAATGGAATAAATAAAGAAATGCAAATCAAAAGGTTATATTTGTTTGCGTGGGATGAGAAAACTTAATGCTGACACAGATGGAACAATCAAGCCCAGTGTCATTTAAGCAGAGAAGAGGAGGGATGACTCTCTCCAACCCAGAACATAGGCCAGAGTGACGTTTGCAGCGGGGGCTACATATTGTGTGTACAGTATATACACAGTCACGCTACTGTACACACACGCGCGCACGCACACACTCCATACGTGGGAGTTTCCCAGTGTAAGCACAGTTTCACAATGTGTGTTTGACAGCAAACAAACACACATGGTAACATCAACACTGACCAAATGACCTTACAACGACCCAATGACAGCAGGTGTGTGCGTGAGATCATTTCTGTCATATTCATTTGTAGGATGAGAAAAATCAATATAATTGGGCCTCAGTAAGTACAGTGCTTTATGTGACTCATGTTTGATCTCAACAATATAGTGTCTAATATTTGGTTGGTGAGGGTTAATTGCCCTTTCACCTTAAAAACTGTAATTAAAAAATAATTGCCTCCTTCTCCATATTCAAAAATACCCAACTCTCTGAAGGAAGCTTTTAATACCACATGCACTGAGGTACAATCTAATACACGTGTGGGGATGCCGGAGACAACAACTCAGTTATAACAGCACAGCTCAATAACAGAGAGAGCTCAGCTGTAATTTTGGTGATATACAAAGATCACATTTAGCTGAGCGTGGAGATACAAACAGATCAAGTGTTTCTGTTGGTCGCACACGAGCTCTTGCATCCTTGTGGAAAACAGGTGCTAGTGTTTATCTCTTACACCACACAGACAGCTGTACAACTGAACAGGCTACTTGGGATGTGAAAGACAATACTTTGATTTTCGCTCTAAAGACAAGAGCCATGACCTTGTGACCAAATGGGCTGATGTATTCAGTAGTAAGAATGTCGGCATGTAGAGGAGGCACATGCTTTTTCTCACTGCAAAAGCAACATTAACTTCCTTACAGGGCTGATGTCAATTATTTTCAGTTACATACTGAAGTCAAAGTTCAAGCTCCCAATGTTTCCCAAAGTGAAATATCGTGGTGCCGCTCATCTTATTCACAGCATAGTTTGTCCTTATGGTTTTGTATAACAACAGATACATAAGACATCCATACATGGATGAAAATATTTAAATATGTAACATGATTTTAACAGAGAACTACATGAACCAAGTAACATTACTAAGCCCCTCTGTAGTCGTGTTTTGAATACGAGCAGAGGGGATTTTTGGTGGATTTACTGTGAGAGTGGGGGGAGGACGAGGGTGTAGTTCATTTTAGCCCCCCAGCATGATGCCTAAACAGTGGTAAGTGAACATGACAATGAGGCCCGCAGACAGTCCTGGCCTTGCTGTGTGGCCATGCATGTGTGTCTGTGTGTGTGTGTGTGTGTGTGTGTGTGTGTGTGCGTGTGCGCTTGCATGTCCCACCATGTCTGTGTATGCATACAAGGAAGGAAGTAGAGCACATATGAGACAACTCATGAACACTGCTTACCCAAGGTCGTGACTCCTCAGATTGTTATACTCACATTGACTTGGGATGTGTGCTCGGTGCTATTCATTTTAACTGCCAACTTCATCATGGATGATAAAATACGATTAGAGATATTAATAAAAGTAGAGGCAGCGGTTACACCAGTGGAGGTTATATTATTTCAATTTATTAGCAATGTAAGATCTATAATGTGTGTTGTCTGAATGTTAAATCAGTCTGTGTAAAAGTTATTGATGACTGTAGGTGAATTATAGCACATTTATAAATCCAAGAGAAAGTCGTGATCTTATGAATTTATTTCTTTTAAAATATATGCGAGAGCAAAGGGATGTAGGCAGATGGGAGCAGATAAGTTAAAGATTTCAAAGCAGCTGTGCAAAAGAAGCTGAAACTCAATATGAAGTAAAATGGCATACTGAGCCCACAGTGTTGAGATTTTTCACTATTCAAGTTCAAGAGCTGCAAACCAGTATCAGGAAGGTTTCTTCAATCAGTGTATCAGTGTTCTATCAGATGTATAATTTATGGATAGGATCTTACTTGCCCTGGCACTGCATATTTAGTTGAGATACTTATTTTCAAGAACATACACACAAGTGCACTCTTCAGAAAAAGACAAAAACGAAGCACAAAAATGACATATTAGTTAGTCGGTATATGAATAATGTCCGATGCTTGAATTCACCAGTTGTGAAGTTGTGTACAACAGCTACAGTGCTTTCCAGGGGACTACTTCCTTTGTTTACTGTCAACTGGACTCAAAGACAAGTGTTGGGGGTGATTTCTGAAACTTTGAGAAAGCTCCAGGAAGCCCACACTCCTCAGCGCAACTCAGTCAACTCAGCACTGTTTTTACTGAAGTGTGCATGCCCAAATCTCAACAACGAGGTGATGAGGAAGTTGTTATCGTGACAAAAAGTCATAATGGACAAAAATATGAGAGTATGAATTAGTTTGGCAAAAATAGAAATTCTCTTACAATGCTTCTTGGGAATTAATGTTGATTTAACATAAGTAAAAATGTGTAAAACACTGCTGCCACAGCATCTCCACCATACACTCCATCATGTCCTGCCCAGCTAATGAATTGAGATCAGTAACAATAGTCAGTGTGCTTCAGTGGTCATATTGATTGCATCATAAGTTAAATCAAATCAAGTGCTTCTTTTGATTTATTGAAACATACTTCTACTGTGGTCAAGTCCGCATGTAATCCCTGTAATAACCATTGTCAATGCAAATGCATATTAATAATGATAGGAAGATGGAGCACATTCTCCTTCAGTTACGTGTCCTCTTCCACCTTCTTCTCTGCAGGGCACTCACACACACCACACACGTTAATGCACATAGAGTCCCCCCCCCCGCCCCTCCTTGTCCCTCTGGCCAACCCTGTCCCTGGCGTGTGTGCAGACAGGCTGGGTAATCCCTCAGGATGGGGCCTCTTGTTTTGACAACTCCTGTGAAGCCCAGTGTCTCTTACAACAAAACACAGACTGGCCTATCATCAGCAAAATGTCAGCCCTCGGCGCACTCCTTCGTCACCCAAAGGAGGATCAGGTTGCCTTTACACTATGCGACCCATTAACTCAGAATAGAAACATTCTCAGAGCCAGTATAATGATCCCCTTTGTTTTCTAAAGACAATGACACTGATAGGAGACAAGCCGCACTCGTGGCTCCTGATAGAAGTGTGTATAAGGTTACATGTTACCAGGGCCAGGGTGATGTGACTCCTACACAGAGTTCAGGGTGGTGTACTCTTACCCTCTACTGGTCCCTGTGGGATGAAAAGACACCTGCAGGTCAATCAGCATCAGGACACATGCGCGCTCTTTAAATTAGGACTGCTATAACTTGGGAATGTGCCAACTGTGTCAAAGACATCAGGGTTTAAGAAGTTGACATGTCAAAGGGACTAATGATAAAATACTGAAGAGTAGATTTGTTTCTGTCGAGGTCAGCCGAAAAACAAAAGGACAAAGGGTTAGTTGTTTCATTACCTTTTTGTCAAGGGCCACCCACATCAAACATGCACTCAAGGTTAGATAGCTTGGATAAAATATTTAAATGCTTTATAATTTGATTCCATATTTCACAGAGAATGAAAATTTAACGTTGTGACTTCAGATGTTTCCAGGATTTTCTTAAATTTCTTAATTTAGCCAGTTAGCACTCCCTCAGGTTATGTCATCCGTCTCTCGTAGGTCGCTTTGGATAAAAGCGTCTGCCAAATGAGTAAATGTGAACGTAAATAGTTCAGCTTCATTTATCATGTCAAATCAAATTTATCAAATATATGCATTAATTTTCTTGCAAAAGTTAGATAAGAGAATCAATACCACTCTCATAAATGTAAATATGAAGCTACCGCTAGCAGCTGGTTGGCTTAGCTTAGTTTAGCTTAGCTTAGTTTATGGAATAAAGTTTGACATTTTGGGAAACATTTTCCAGTCTTGATGCTAAACTAAGCTAACTGGCTGCTGGGTGTAGCTTCAATGGTATTGATGCTCTCATCTAACTATCTTCTCTATCAAACTGTTCCTTTATTTTCTTTCTCTATATTATTCATTCTACTCATGATCCTAACTTAAATAACTATCAACAAATATGATAGGATCTCAGAGGTAAGACATTCCTGTAATACAGACCCACATTTTATGAATACTCTGTTAACCTAAAAGACTTATGCAGAATGGACCACAGCACATGCACTACAGTAACCTTTTCCCATCTCCCTCTCAATTCATGATACCAACACCCCAGCCGGCTACAGCAACCCCAGCCAGTTTCCCATTGGTTAGCCCCAAGGCACAGAGGAGCATATCTGTAGCCAACCTTGACGTGCTAAACTAGGACGCTGAAGGGGACAGAAATGGGAGGAGAGAGGAGGAGAGGCAGGGGAGCGAGCAAACGGAGGAGAGAGGGGGGAGAAAAAAAAACATAATGAAAGGCTGCTGGAGGAGTGGCAGAAATAAGGAAGTGAGGATGGAGAGCTGAGAGGGTGATGGAAAAGAAGGGATAGAGAAAGGAGCAGTAGAGAGGAAAGGGAGAGAAGGTGGAGAGTGTAAGTAAAGGGAGGGAGAGAATAGGGTGGGTTTTGGTGATTTGTACTCTGGCTGCATATGCGCCTGGTCTCCATCTCCTCCATTCTCTGCTTGAAAACTGGAAAAATCAATACACCCACAGTCTAGTGTATCCCCACATGAACTGGATCATTAAAAATATATAATCAAACACCCCACCATCATTTTTCATCACTATTACAATCATCACGTATCTGAACAGGCGCGGATATCGGTATATCACCAACGTGGCTGTAACAATGTAATAACCCAATCAATGGCCTTCTAATTATTTCAGTGCCTCAGTTAATCGTCCAGTTAAAGCAGTCTTTCAGCCTTGACTCTCAGAATGGCACATGGAGACAGGCTGCTTGTTAACAAATGCACACAGCAGAACCGAAGCAGGGCTGTTGTAATAAGAATATCTGACTTCTCAGCTTCACAACTCAATCCAACTCAGGGTCGCAGTGTTGCCTAGTAACGATGGCACACTACTGACCTTATCTATGTGGTCATAAAAATGTATGAAGAAGCCCCCCCTCCTCGCCTCTCAGCCTCCTCCCCCCCTGCCTTCGTTCAGTCCTTCGTACAACCACACTACCACCCTCACAGCCCTTATCTCCCCCTCTCTGAGTAGCATCTACCCAGGGTGCAAGCACCCTCCATGCTCTCCTACCCCTGCCAGGGCAGCACTGCAGTGGGTGTTATTTGCCCGGGAGCTCCCCTCTCTTTTTTTTATAGGGGAGGGGGGACATGTACAAACTTGAACCTTCTGCAAAAACACAATGCACTTGTGTGCACTGTACACACACGCAGAGCACAACAGATACAGCGCTGGTGGGCGGGTAGTGGGAGGTTGGAAGGATGCAGATTGCATGCTATGAAACTGATAGATAGCTGTAAGAACAGAGGGACACAGTCAAGCGCAAAGGAGACTCAATACCACACCGCAAGGTGAGTCGGTGCACCAGCCTTCATGAGAATATTACTTCAGAGTGGAATTTGTGCTCTGCCAGCTGTGGGAGAAAAGAAACGTGGCAGAGTGTGAGAAAATTTCCTTGTTTGAATGAGAAAATAACAGAAATACTAAGGCTTACCCCTGCAATGACATTCACAAATATGATGTGTTTGTGAAAGCGATTTGCTTGTGAGAGATGAACAGTAGCTGATCTCTATCCACTCATGACTCCTAACAGCCAGGTTCACCCTTTCTAATTGGCTATCACCTTGGAGATGCCCATCCTAATGAGGAAACAAACTCCAGGTGTTGCACCTGATATAACCTCTGGGAGTCACAGGGGGAGGGTGACACACACTGTATACACACTCACACCTGCTCCATCTGTCTGCTCTACAGTTAACACCATCAGGCCATAATATGCCAAGAATCACCCAGCAAATTCAAAACAAAAAACTGCCTCCAACTCATCTATTCAACTCCAGAAAACCAGAGCAAGGAAATTATTTGGTTTGGGTATAAAAACCCATGTTATGTTTAAGGAAATTTCTAACAAATTCCAATACACAACATCTACTGTGTGATCTCACCTATGAGAGATAATACCGTATCTCTGGACGGATTCGGATGGATTTTCACAGGTTGAAAGTAAAAGCACAAATTTTATGTGGGTCTTGGAGTAAATAATAAGAAACACTTCATTAAAATGGTCCCAGCACAGAGCAGCACCCTAACTGTGCTGACAAAAAGCATCTCAATAATGAGGATGGCCACAGCCTGCCACCACTCTCCTGCTCAGGCTACTACAGCAACATCTGCTCTGTGGCACCCAACGCATCAGGTGGGATCTGTGGTGTTTGAACAAACACAGAAGGCAAATGTGTGTGTATGTAAGCGTTCGAGTAAGACTGGTGAGGGTATGAGTAGTGCCTTGAGGCGAGGAGCGGCAGGGGTGGCAGGGTTCCTGACTCCCACCACGGCCTGTTTAGATGCTAGCCTCTATGACTCAGCTACGTGTCACTAATGCTTTTCCTATGAATGAACAAACAGACACAGATACACTGGAGAGAAGCAAAGCTAGCACCACGGGGGGGGTGGGGGGTGGGGATGGGGGGGTAGTAAGTGTGAATAGCCTGTGAGACTAGCATGAGCCATACTTAGTCATACTCCTGCGTGTCTGAGCAGTGAGAGTTGCCATACAGTAACAAGTAGCTGATCTAAAAAAAAAAACTAAATAAATCAAAACCAGCTGTCTTTTATATGGCTGGAAACATACAGTGTGGTACCAGTGAATGAGCAGTGATATACCCACGCACCTGTTGTCTGGCTCGTCCCTCTCATCTTATCCAGGCTCTCCTCATTTGGGCTGCTCTCCTGCAGTAGCAGCTGTGAATATGTACACCTTGTTAGGAGGTTGACAGATCTGGCAGAGGGAGAGACAGGGAAGTAGCTTGTTATGGAGAGCAGGCAAACTATATGTCAATCCCTGCTATGCTGAGAGAAAACTGACAAAGAATAAACATGAGATCTTCTTTTTAAAAAAATAATAAAAAATCATTTTCCTCTCAGTGTGAATGAATTTATGAAGCAAGCAGCATTATATTAATTTAAATAATTGAATGTACTGAGCGAATAGCTAATTGACACCAGCCACTCTGCTAATAGAACAGTATGGTAGAGTGGATATCAAAATGAGATTTGCCTCAGAAACATGTGGCCGGCCTGATCATTATGACCTGCACCACTGTAATCCCCATTTGCCGCTCATCCAGCTCTGTGATGCCTGTGCTGTAATTACACTGCATCCGATATCACAGGGAAATGCTAACAGATTCAGCAAATCTCTGATCAGCATTATAGACTTACAGTGATTGGGCTGTCTGTGGGGCTGCTTATCACAGCCCTGTGTGACGCTAAAAAAGGGTAAAAGCTGGGGTCACTCAACAGGCAATAGCCCTAATTCAAGCCTGCATAACACACTGTTTGTTTCTATGGTTAACCTAGCTAATGTTTGAATAAAAACACTCATTCCTAAATGGAAGGTTGTGTTATGTATATTCTGGAGATATAATGGGGACACATTTATTTGATTCAAATAAATTTTCTTTTGTTCTCATTTCATTTAAGTTTGCAAAATATTTGTTAGTTTATTAAATTCTTTTTGTCTTATTTTGTTAGTACTGGGGATCTCTGGTCTTTTTTCTCCCAGCTGTACAGATATAATTGTTTTCCTGCTGAAATGCATCAACAGTAATGCTGGAATGATTAGTCGATTAATCAATTAGTCACACAATTAATCGCAAACAGATGTTATAATGTATTATTCACTTTAATTAATCAAGAAAAAATACTATATCATTATAAATTGAAGATTGTTGGGTGTTGAACTGTTGGTTCAGACAAAATAAGACATTTAAAAACATCACATTGGGCTCTGAGAAATTGTGATGGACATATTCAATATTTCATAACATTTCACAGACTAAATGATTAAGCAGTGAATAAAAACAAATCGACAAATTAATCAATAATGAAAATCATCATTAGTTGCAGCCCTGGTCGGCAGGTTTGTCAGCCTGCTAGTTGTAAAAAGAATTATCCAAAAATGATCAAGATACGAAGTGACTTTTTCATTACTGGAGTTTTTCTTGTTGTCTTTTGTGAAATAAAAAAAATAGACATCTGCTTTTACAATTGTCTTTTACAATTAAATACATTTGGCCACAATATTGTGTTAATTAATATGTGCTGTTCTTATTTCTTTATCAAAACAAAAACAGATATTGGATCAGGCTCTACAAACTCACTTAGCAGCTTCGAAATCAGCTCACATTGCTGGTGTTAAATCACACAAACCAGCTCTAACCAATACATGTAATGAGCGACCACAAAGCAGAAATCCTAAAGATCCAGAGCTCATATCTGTGATGTAGGTGGAGGTGTGTGTGTTGTTAAGGCAAAGGAGGAGTGGGTGCATATGAAATAATGTCGAGCACTCTCCTCCTCTCTCATCAGCTGTAATGATCAGAGCTGTGAGGATTAAGTACCAATGTCCCAGTAAAGGAGCTTTGCACTGCCAAATGTAGGACCACTGGCTCTCCTAAACTGCCTAATTTGCTCACACACAGATGATGCTACAGCACCATCAGATTGGATTAAAAGCACAGGAATGGTGTAGAGTGCCTTGCTGTGGCTAACAGTGGCACTGCAGGGGGAAGCTGTATGGACACACTGAGAAACACTGAGTCAAGAGATACAACACAAGCACAATATTGAAATATAACCATCACAAATGCTGCAGAAGTAACAGAAAGTCATTCTGGGGCAATTGTGGCATTATTCACATTTCTTGGACAAATCAGTTTGGGTCAACTACAGCCAACAATAACCCTTTGTTTTATGAAAATTGATTATAATCACTAATTAAAATTTGTGACTGAGTTAACTTCTAAGATGCTGTTACATTAACTTTGTTTGATCTATCTGATGATTACTATTTGCCTGATAAAAAGAAAAACATTTAATCGGTTGATTATCTGTTACTATTATTCATAATACATTTGCAGCTGTCTGTGAAAATAAACATATGTAATCAACTTCTGTACGACAACTTAACAGGTCTCGAATTGCTGTATCTTTACAAGAATTTTATTGGTGGTAAAATATAAGGTCATGAGCTGAGAAAAAGTAGAGAGACCCTCTAACCCAAGGAGGTATAACACACACGATCAACCGCTGGATTCCCAGTGTTTCATGGGTAGTAACAGACAAGTAAACGAGGCATTCCTGCTTCCCCCTGTTTTTATACTCTCAGGCCAAGGAAGTGTCTCAAAGTCACAGGGAAGAAAAAACAGGAATTGTGCTTAAATGGGTCATTCACAAGACCCAGTGCATGACAAGCAATACACCGGAAAGATGAATTTTAGTGGTCACAGTCTGTCCCCACATTATTCAGGTTATTGTAACTATAGTGATTAACTTCAATGAGAGGGGGGAGGAAAGGGAGATGGGATGAACATGTGATGGTGTAACTGTGGACTCATGAGGAATTCAGAGTGAGACAGTGGTTGTCTCTGTGTGAAATAGGCAGCATGGAGAAGGCCTGTGACATTGATCTCGCCTTACTACTGGGATCTACTTCCTCTTTCTCTGTACTGTCACTGTGGCAAATTAAACTGTCCTAACTGAAACATGTAAAGAACAAAAAACCTCAGGGTTTCAAACTTGGAAAATTAGATTTAGTGTCTTTTTATATATACCCGTAATCTACAAGAGCTGGTATTCAAGTAGTTGGTGCTTGAGTACAGAATTACACAGAAGCATTTTCGGGGGCAATGCAAGTGATTGCTGTGTGCATTGATGCTGATTGGCATGATTTCTGGATGACGTAAATCTTTTGTAAACTTTTTGTCCTTGAGGTGTCTACAGAGTTTCAAATGTAATGTGAATGAATGGGGCCTTTGAAATACTTCTGCACTAGGCTTAACATATTGCAGTATATCATTCATGAACTGCCATCAAAATAAGCTTGAGTGGAGTCAATTAATGTCCAATACTGAGCATTTTGACATTTGAAAACAGTTTGTACTGTATGTAGGTGGTGTGCTATAAATACAATGGGACTGAATGGTTCTTCTGTAGATTTGAATGCTTTATATAGCTAATAACATGTCACCATGATAAGTTTATGTACACAGCAGTAAAGAGCATTCTGAAATATCAGTGGACTTTGTACTGTATATAGCTGAGATAAATATAATGGATGTCTATACAGGTACTCAAAAAGTATAACAAATACAAATAAGAAAAAAACATAGCAACCATCTACAAAAATATGTACTATTTGACATATGAGCTATGTTGGTAGCATTAACTGCATGAGAAACACATCTAAAGGTTTTAAAAATCGGGGATCTCTCATTAAATAGGCAAGTTTGCTCCTGCAAAGCAATTCTACTAATAAGTACTAAGAGTCTTTATACAATGACAAAAAAGCACAAACATTTTACCTGGGTAGGGCACGTGTGAGATAAGCAGAAAACATGCAGGAGTTTTGAAATACAAATTCAAAATGTTAAAATGCAAAATTACAAATTGTGCAACTTATTTAAAATTCCACCTAACTTTTTAACCGAGTAAAATGGATTTTATAACTTTTCCACATTGCAATATGAAGCCTTTCATGTAGGCTTAGCATGAGGAAACTCCCTTTACTATGACCGGACAAGTTTAATATATTAGACTTCCATGACAAGGCAACTAAAGGCTATGAGGAAAAGGGTGGAAAATTGGATTTGCTCTGTAAATGTGGACAGAATTGGTGAGGCAAAAACTGTGGAACAATGCGGATTTTTTTTTATACACTCATAAAAGAATAGCTACACACCCTCCAGTGTTTTCTGCTCGGCGTGTTTCCATCAGTCCATGTTGTGGTGGGAGGTTGGCTGGACTCTGCAGGAAGCGGTGACAACAAGACCAACGGCTAAACCGGTTTCATTTCACAATAAGAGATGATTAGATTAGACAACGACTACAGAAAAAAAAAATCGTAACAACTTCAGATGATATGACTTGAATGAAATTAAAGTTCTACATTTTTAATGTAATGGCATAAAATTTACTTTATATGGGGTTTCTACGTTACAAAAACAATAACTGTTCACGTCTCCTTTAATTTGAAGGTGATAACCGGAAGTTCATTTTTATTTGGCTAGCTTGACTGTTGAAGGAGTGGATGGAAGCGAAACAAGTTGAGGTGGTGGTGGTGGTGGTGAGGTTTATTGACTGCAGTCAAACAACATTAAACAGTGTCAGACATAGCGTGTTACCATGTCAGTATGTTTAGCTTCTTCTTGACGGTGAAGAGGCAGCGTTTCCACGATGGCGGTTACCGCAGTACAGGCGTTTCCATGATGGCTAAACTGAAAACTTAAGGAGCAAACTTTTAACAAGGAGCTGGAGTCTTCTCCCAGACTTTGCCTGCTGTCACTGTAAAAAAAGAAAAAAAAAAAAAAACTAACGCCACCATGGCATACACTACTTCGGTTTCAATATGGGCATTTGCTTTTAGTTTATACTTAGGCGTGTCCAAGTGTTATTTTTCCATACCACTGAAAATATACACAGGGAAGTACAATGTATCCTCGGTTGTAGATCTGACTCCGCTTCGGCGAGTAGCGTTAATCTCTGATGGAAACGGTCTCTCTCTGGCTTCTGATCCAACTGGAACAGTGAACTTTCTGGACATGGTACAAAACTTGGAAGGGGATTCTGGAAGAGGTTACTACATAGAAATGTCAATTGGCACCCCCAGTCAAACGGTAATGTATCCTAAACACTGTGACTGTGTGTGTGTGTGTGAATATATATATATATATATATATATCAGTCGTTTCGGTTTGATATCTGTATGATTTGTACAGGTGGTTTCAAAACAATCAGACATAGTCTGTTTTTTTATTTAATTGTTTATGTTTACTTTTAGCAGAACGAGGTTAAATGCACAACTTTCTTTTTTTACTTTCTCTCTTCTCCCTACTTTCCTTTTCAGTCATTGGAATTTACACAGAGTCATGTGTTATATTCAGTCACTGATAGCAGATCTGGTGGGTCTGCTGTGTGTGAACAGGGGCCGGTCCGTCCACCATGTGATCAACAGAATGGAGTTGAGTGTGAGAGTGGGTTTGGTGTCATTGTTTCACCTCAGGGCCTTGTCTACATATTCTTATTCTAAGATTTGATATTTAATCATACTTTGTCCAACAGCAGAAAAAAGACTTGGGTTGCAGAGGATAAGCCCAGCATACTTCACTATCACAATTCTTGTAAAAGAAGATCAACTGTTTATTATTTGCTGTCTGAGTCCATCATAGCAGGATAGTATCACAGCTGTGGGGTGCAGCAGCTGGTTCAAGTCTGTACAGCCATGGGGTCTGTAGGTAGACTAAAGGCCCACTCACATGCCCCCTCACATGATGCTGACTGTGAGGACCAGTGTTTCTTACCAGGCAGCTGACAGGGATTATGAGGCTCCCAGGGAGCAAAGAGCAGCCCCAGAACTGTGCATAACAGCACAAGCCCTGGTGCAGGCAGCATAATTGCTGCTTATTTTCTTCTGGTTGCACCGAAATATGCCTGTGTAATTTATTGTCATCATTTCATGCTGCTCGTTATGTAAAGTGCCTAACATGATCATATTAATGATTAAGGAGGACTAAATGGTCCCGGAAGAGTTGGAAGAGGGATTGTCCCATCACTATTAAAAATACATGATGCTTCAGGGTGTTGTAGGTTTAAGGCTATGCTCTGCCATTGTGTTGTAAGTAGATGTGTTTGAAATGGAGCTTAAAGCAAAGGTGAATTATCTCATTAGTATCTCATTGACCTGTTGTTCCTGGGCCTCTCAAGTTAAACAGATCAGAGCTTTTAAGACTCTTGGGTGGCACAGCAGTTTCTCAGGCTCACAGAAGCTTATAAGTGCTGCCTGCCATGTCACTTCGTTGTGTCAACCTCTGATAAGATAATGTTGCACCACAGTTCCCTCACAACTTTACACATAACAAAGGAGGAAATCCTCCAGATTTGATGTTGGTTCAGACTTTAATTTATTCCAAGTAACATTTTATTCCTGTGGACCTTCCTCAGGTAACGTAGAGGGCAAATGATACACCTGTCTATATGCATTCATTCACCAAACACAACTGTGGTTCTTATTATTATTATTATGGTTCTTAATTAGTAATCAACAGTCATCAGAAAACAGATTACAATAATATTATCCTCTGACTCTTTCATGGTTAATCCTCAGGAGATGCAGTCATTCACAATGGTCTATTTTCAAACAAATCACCATCTATTATAGAAAGTGACTAAATTCATTTTTATTTATAATATATGGGCTCAATCAAGCCTTTATTGCTTTATGGGTGTTACTGTTTTGTATGCGTAAGACACATTGAGTATCAACGGTGGCCCTCCTGTTGATTCCTAATAAGATATCTTCACTGTAGACATTTTGACTTATCATAGCAGAAGCACATGTCCAGCTAACGACTTTAGAGATGACTCAGCTCCTTGAAGTGTCCTAGTATTGAGACAGCATGCACAATACCAGGTCCCTGAAACCAGTTCACCTATATGGACAGTGGTTGGTACTAATTATCATTATCATCATCATAATATACACCTGTGTGTTTCCTGCAATGATATCATTACATACACCTGTGTGTTTCCTGCAATGACATCATTACGTACACCTGTGTGTTTCCTGCAATGACATGACAAAATGACAGCTGCAAAAATGGTCTATTTCAGACCTGTATCAGGTGACTTGCTCTCTACACAGGAGACTCAGGGAGAAGTAAAAAGTGATTTGAATACAATTTCTGACTGAATATCACTTTAAAATTCGTACCCATGGATGATAGTTTTGTGGGAAATATGTCACAGTATGTGTCAGCATCATTCAAGTCAAATTTTCTGCTATGTTAAAATGTAATTTACAGAATTACCTGTTACTTGTTACTATTCTATTATGAGTTTAATAGATGTACAGAAAGACACTGCATCATCAGAACTGCAGTTATAATGTACACTATAGATAGAGGAAATAGTTACACTTTTTAACATTGTTCCTTTAATATTCCAGACTTAGCACTCCTTTACTCTGTTCATAGTTAACAGTGAAACCTTTATATCAGATATTCATGTCAAGATAGCTCAATCCACTTTGGTTCAGATTGGTTATGCAGTGCCAAAATGGCCTGTAACACAATACTATTGAGTTGTACTATCAGTATTATTCCAACCAAATGATGATGTGATTACAGGGCTGTGGTGTTAAATGAGGCACTATTCAAATGAGCCACTAATTGCCACATCTGTTAGCATGTGGCACAGCCAGGCTGAGGTGTCGGCTGGAGAGCCTCACATCTGCTAATTGGTACAAACAGGTAGCAGATGCACGTTTCTGCCATGGAGCCACTGCCAATTAGACAGTGAAAGCTCAACTGCAGGCTGCTGCAGCAGCAGGGGATAGAGATTTGCCCGAGGCTCAGTAGCTGAGCTGAGGGAGGATAGTGTGACTAGAGCAGATAGGCGGTGTGGGGATAAGGAAATGCCCCTGCTCCCCCTCCTTCACCACAAGGTTCCAGTGTTTTCCAATCTGGCCTGTTTGGCCGGTTCAGGTCTTGTGTGACGGGATTGATGCCATCTGCAAGGCAGCAGAGGGGTTTTAGATGGCACAGTCTGCGTGATGGGACCACGGCCAGTCCAATGAGGAGGAACTGATAAGCCCACCTCCTGCAGACAGGCCATCAGGGGCTTCCTGTGCACGACTGAACTGGTCGATAACACATGGTTGATAGTTACAGAATTGTTTCATAATGACTTTTTGCACGCCTGAGCATGACAGTGGGATGTTGGCTATAATGAATTAATAATGATATTTTGGTTTCTGAGCAAAAATGCAGTATAATGATGAACAAGCTCTAGTTAGACATGATTTATGTGTGATTTGCTTGAGGCAAAGTTTGAGGAAGTCTATGTTTTTCTTGTTTGGAGTGACTTGTTTGCCTGTAGCATTCTTTTACATGTGAAATAATCTACTTCCTGCTGTTCTGGTCTGTCAAAAACAAAGGCAGCCACAGAGAAGTGATGCTAGATTGATTGTTGCAGTGACTGTTTGTTCCTGTGTGGCTGAGCATGCTGAATGAACACTTAGTATTTTCATGTGACATCATTGAAAAGCCACTGTATAGACTTCTTTGTTGTTGATTTGTCAGGTGACTGTGGGTTGTCAGGTTTGTGACCCCATCATGGTGAGGAACGCTTGCTAGTGAGTGTTAATATGGCCACTGCTCAGTTGTGTAGGTGACAGAAGTCTGCTGGCTAATTAGTTCCCACTCGTTGACTTGATGCCTGGAAGACAACATTATCTCAACTGCTGTTAGCCGGTCCCCACTGTGAACATGACACATACCAGAATGGCTGGATAGGTCATACAGTCATGTCAGTAGCTAGAGGCTATCATGTTTGACTCACGGATCACACATTACAGGGCAATTATATCAGAGGTGCGTAGTAATATATGATCAGTGACAAAGCTTTTTACACCAGTTTGTTCCAGTATGGAATCAGTAGAAATTAGTGTTACCTCAGTCAGGTTTTCTTTGTACCTGATCCAAGTTCCTGCTCAGGCCCAGTTGTGCTTCAGTTTTGACTACAGTATGTTGGACAGTTGAAAGCTCTGCATTAGAGAATAATTAGTCTGCAACACTGACCAAAATTCTGTAAAACAAAACAAGTACCAGAGTGGTTGTTGTTTAAGTTTTCTAGTCTACTGATGATTTCACGCAGGAGGCATTTTAGCTGCTTGTAGACTTTACAAACCACATGCAACACTGCTAAGTTGTGCAATGTTTGTTAATGAGAGGTTTGATATGGATCTTTCAAGGGGCACAAAACAAAGAACAGATTAAAATCATTTTTTGCGTGTTTTGCTGTTTTGTTTCTTGTACTGTTTACATTCTTTTTCTTTTTCCAGATGAATTTTTGTGTCACTATGTCTTCCTATGAAGCACTGCCAGAAATGTTCTTGTTCTCTCTAATTAATAGTACAGAAAAAAAAAAAATCTTAAAATATCCTTGTTATCTTTTTAAAGCTTAAAGACTTCTTATCAGTATATCCACTGTGCTTCAGCTGTCATTTTTTACCCTGTGACTCAGGAGCGCTGTAAGGTAGGGTGGGGCTGATGCAGATAGCTGTAATGGTTGTTAAAGCAAACTCTTCCTTCTGTTTTGCAGCTAAACATCCTGGTGGATACGGGTAGCAGTAACTTTGCTGTGGCTGCAGCCCCACACCCATTCATTACTCACTACTTCAACACTGCACTGTGAGTGGCTGGAGCACTTTGTGTAATCTGATATACAAATTCTTGTATATGTGACACCTATATTCAGTTTCACTTTAGTTCTTGTTTAACCATGTCTGTTCTCCATCACCCACAGTCTCTCATCACAGAGGCAGAATGTATTGTTGAAATGTATCAGAGATTGTAGATTTTCCACAGACAGAACAGATATGCATAGTATTTCTATACTCATGAATTATATAATCAGGAATCACATAATCATAAAAGCTTTAACTTTGTTTTAAAGTGGTGAATCTGTCATGTCAAAATCTTCCCTTGACTTAAATTTATCTTTTAATGTAGCCCTTTATTACAGTCCTAGTCCTTATTTCCCACAAATTCTGCTACTCGTCTACTTACCACAGGCTTTTGGAACTATTCCCACTTATTTCTTCTTCCTCTCTACTTAGCTCCAGTACCTACCAGTCAGCTGGTCGGACTGTTGCTGTCAGGTACACCCAGGGCAACTGGGAAGGTGAGCTGGGCATGGACCGTGTCATCATTCCCAAAGGTCCAAATGGGACCATCATCGTCAACATAGCTGCCATCCTGTCATCTGACGGCTTCTTCCTTCCTGGGGTCAACTGGCAGGGCATCTTGGGGCTGGCATATCCCATGCTGGCACGGGTGAGAGAGATAATCTTGTATAATACTTTATATCTTAGATTGGCCAATTAGTAGAAAAAGGTTAAATTCCTCTTTGACTGATTTCTGCTCATAGCCCAGTGTGATAGTAAATATCAAAAAGCAGATTCACACTTTAAAAACCATGAAATATATATAATATTAATAAGAACAAACAGCATTTCTGTTGTCCAGGATTATTCATGTAGAATAAAAAAGGGTGAAAAGTGAAATATAGAAATCTGAAAAATGACTAATCAATTGTGAAAGAGCACTTTTCCCCCTCTTTTTGGTCTGTAAATGGAATTGTACTTAACACGGTGTTTATGATGAGTATCCATCAATTCATAAATCAAAAGGGACTATTTGTAGTCCATAGCTACAGTATCCTTGTTCAATTTAGAAATCTACAAATACAATCATCTTTGTCGCCCTGATTTTTCAGGACTCATATACTTAACAGTTGGCAGTAAATGAATGAAGACTGTACTATACTACCCAAAATATGTTAAATACAGTTTGTAGCAAATGACTCCCAATTGAAAATATTTGGACTTGTATTAAATAAAGCACAAATCAGTCAAGCCTAATCCCTTGCAATCAGTTGGTCCTTTTTTTTTTAATTTCTGAGTTTGCATATTGATTACTGTGAAATACATCAAAAAATAGGTTCATCTTTTGTTGCTGCACAGAACTAGAAGCAGTCCAATTTATATCAGACTTATTGTGTATTGTTTACTTGAAGCATCAAGCCTTTAGATACATGTAAAAAACTCAAGGAGGCAAAACATGAGGGGAAAATGGAGCCGTACAGAGGGGAAAAATAATTTTCTTTAGATTATCCAGTTTTATCAAGTTGATCAAGCAGTACTGCAAAAAGTCCTACTGTCCCACATTTCTTATATAGTGCTCAGTTATTTTTTAGACTAAGATCTTATCTAAGCATAGTCATGGACATTTCACATGACAACAGAAACGTTTTCATGTTCATGATTTATTTTCAGCAGCCAATGGTCTGATGCATCTGCTCTTTTTTTTTTTATATTCCCAGTTTAATTTACTTTTTGTTGCTCTAATATGTCCTGTTTTTGTTTCTATCCTTACTTCCTCCACAGTAATACTTTGTCAGTCAATCACTTAACATTTTAAGGGGACATAGAAGAACATCCTGGGTATGAGTGTGACAGAGGAACAAAACCTAGGTGCTTCTCCCAGTGTCAGCTTTCTTTAACTTGATAGTTAAGTGCTGATGGGACACGGATGACGTCAGTGTAAACTGGCACAATACATTCTTTCATTCTGTGCAGACTACAACAACCTTTGGGATCAAATGTCAGTGATTAAGCAGCAGATATGCTCACACTGACCACTTTGTGCTGCTGGTGTCTCCTGAGTGTTCAGGTTCATCTTGCCTGAGGGCTGTTTGTCATGCGTGATATGATCACACAGTAGTGACATGAAAACCTATCTGTGGAAAACAGGAGAGAACATCATTTTGTCAAGGGGCATACTACTGTCTCATACCTACATACTGTGCATAAATGCACACACGGTCAATGTAATTTTGGTCTGAGTATTGTTTTAATCACACTAATTTTAAAAGTAAATGTATGGAAAACACAATGAGAACAGCTGCATCGGCCTGCCAGCAATTAACTTTGCATATCTCCCATATTATGAGTAGAACTTTGACCAGGCCCACAGCCAGATAGATGGTGTTTTAACATGGGTACTTCCCAAGTTTACAATATCATTTTGAGCAACAGAAGTAATTTGACTAAATATTAGTCCTATTACCAACTTGTGTATTTTTTTCTCCTCCTTCTCTCCCGCTAACTATTATTTCATTTCTAAAAGGCTACCATCCCATGCAGTCAGTTAGGATACAAAATATTTTAGCAGAATCCATCAAAAAATTTGTTTTTCACTTGAGTTCTTTTTTTTTTCAAAATTTACATTTAGCATTTTTGAAACAAAATCATTCATTTCTAAGATATTTGTTTTCTGAATTTAATACCTTTTTATATTGTTGGTTGATTGCAAAATATGGCAAACAGGAGAAAATAAGTGAGGTAATGTGGAGAATCACACAAACTAAAAGCTTAAAATGTGAAAGCTTGAAGCCCAAAGCTCAAATCGATTAACACGAGTTAATGATTACACATCGTTCCTCTCTTCATCAGCCCGACTCATCTGTGGAGCCCTTCTTCAACTCTGTGGTGAAAAAGCTGGGAATTCCTGACATCTTTTCCCTCCAGATGTGCGGTGCTGGACTGTCAGCCAGCAGTACGGCAGACCCAGCGGGTGGCAGTCTTGTGAGTAGTCTGGAGTGGCTGTCTGGGGAGAAGTTTGATCAAATAAATATATCAAATAAGGTTTGGTTGTAGCCTACAGTTTGCTCAAAGGTAAAGTGACATAAACAGAATTACTTTTTCAATTCAGTTCAGTATTATTTGTATAACACCAAATCATAACAGACATTATCTAAAGGTACTTTACAGTGTAGGGTCAAGGCCTTACAGTATTATAGAGAGAAACCCAACAGTTCCCACAATGAGTAAGTACTTGGCGACAGTGGTGAGGAAAAACTCCCTTTCACCAGGAATAAACCTCCAAAAGAACCAGACTGTGAGCTGGTTCTACAGGAGAGGAGCCTGATAGCAGAAGGCTCTGCCTCCCATTCTAGTCTTAGAAACTCTAGGAACCACCAGTAGGCCAGCTTTTTGAGAGCTGAATGTTCTGTTGGGATAATAGTATACTATGAGCTTGCTAAGATATGACCGTGCCTGTCCATTAACAGCTTTGTAGGTGAGGAGGAGAATTTTTTATTTAATTCTGGATTTTATAGGGAGCCAATGCAGAGAAGCTAACACAGGAGAGATATGATCTATTTTCCTATAATTATATTTATTATATTTTCCTATATTTTGTATGATCTCTGCCTCTAATTCTGTATCATTGTTACAATTTGTGTATAGATTTATTTAACATGTGCAGTATCAATTATGTCCTTCACTCAGAAAGGACCGGGATGTGGTTGAGTTCTCTTCTTCTCAGACTAAATAAAGTCCTTCACTAGTGGATCAGACAGAGCAGCTCTATGCATTTTAGAAAACTAATAGCTGGCATCTTCCTCGTCAATGTGGTTTCTCCATTGGAGGCCCAGTCTAGTTAGAGTGCAGCTAATTAAGCTAAGACAGTATCCTGCTGAGTGCAGGTCTGTCACTGTTATACAAACGGCCTCGGTGCCTCGCTCCCTGCATCTCCATCACATGACCCACTGATACAGACAGATGGATGGTAGGGTGTATGTGTGTGTGTGTGTTTTTATATATTAAGCCAAAATGTGGAAGGATAAACATTTGCTAGAGTGTGCTCTTGTTGGATATTCAGTGTGTTGCTGTGGTCACAGTTATCCCATAGATGAACGAAGAAGTATATTTGTTCCTCCTCAGATCATGGGAGGGATTGAACCAACTCTGTATCGGGGGTCAGTGTGGTACACCCCCATTGTAGAGGAGTGGTACTACCAAGTGGAGGTTTTGAAGCTGGAGGTTGGCGACCAGAATCTGGACCTGGACTGCAGAGAGGTAAACTTCTAACACTGTTGAACACCACCCCCCACCATTCCAAAATGATATCTAAGTTAGTTTCATTCCTGATGAGCTGATTGTGTAAAAGTTACAGCACAGAAATGAAACAAAACCTGTAGCACTGCAAGGGAACGTAATTCAGTTTGTCTGCTTATAAAAGAACTTCCTCATTTCATATTCTTTTGCTTGTTCAAGGTCTTCCATAGGAGCCTGTTGAGCTGAGAGAAACCCTACTGCACTTCACTCTTTCTCCCTTTCTTTCAGTATAACATGGATAAAGCTATAGTTGACAGTGGGACGACACTGCTGCGACTTCCTGTCAACGTCTTCAATGCGGTGGTAGAAGCCATCACACGCAGTTCTCTGGTACGCTGCCGTCTCTCCGCAGACAATGATGAAACATGTTGTCAGAGCAAAGAGATGCAGGGGAGGATAGTGCACACTCACTGTTCAAGGACGGAGTTGCTTTGAGAGAAGGAACAGGAGTTTTACTGTTATAAAAATATATATGTGTGTGCGTGTGTGCGCCCAATACTTTTGTTTTTTTTTTTTCTACTTTACACATTTTTAACCTTTTACAACTGCACACAAACAGTACTCAAGGTTAATTTGAGCGTGGAAGCAACATTTTCAATTAATGTATCCATATCCTTGCAGATTAATCCCAAGTGGGAAGATAAAAGAGAGCATCAAAACCTGTTTTGATGCTGTATTGACCTTCTGTTTCTGTATGTTTGTCTTTTGCCTTCCTGTCTCCCTCTGTGTCTGTTTGTCTATTTCTATGTCCTTTTTTTCTCTGTGGTTCAGATCCAGGATTTTTCTTCAGGCTTCTGGGATGGCACCAAGCTTGCATGCTGGATGAAGGGAGAGACCCCCTGGAGGTTTTTCCCCAAGCTGTCCATCTATCTGAGAGCCACAAACAGCAGCCAGTCCTTCCGTATCACCATCCTGCCTCAGGTACTTGGATAAACATAAACACAAAAACAAGAAATCCCTTCTCCAGAGTTTCTGTGTCAACTTTAGAGACATTAACACTTACCAGTCCCCATTCTCTTCTGTTAATTTGTATATCATCTTGCAGCTCTACATCCAGCCAATCACAGACGTGGACGGCACGCTGGACTGCTTCCGTTTCGGATTGTCGTCGTCAGCTAATGGCCTGGTGATTGGCGCTACTGTTATGGAAGGCTTCTACGTGGTATTCGACCGTGCCCAGCGGAGACTGGGCTTCGCACTCAGCAACTGTGCAGGTGGGGGATATAAGACCATTACAAAGACAGAAAAGTATAAAACTCAACATATACCAAGTGTCCAAAGATTGTAAGTTGATGATCCACAAATGGATTCTCTGGGTGTCAAAACACTGGTTTGGATGTATTTGTATTTGTGCCTACATGATTTTGTACCCACATTAATATTTTTATCAGTCTAATGATGCATTTTGTATGTTGTTTAAAATGTGTTACTTTTGTAGTAAATTTAATTTCCCAGTCTCAATATACTATATTTATTGTGTGTTTGCTTGAAGTACTGAACTGCATACAAACACACACAAGTAGAAAATTCATACAACAGGGGTTATCTCAGGGCAAGTAGCAGTAAGTACTCAACTACAACAGCTTAAAATTCTTCTACCTTTTATTCGCCTATTTACAAACCACTGTAGTGTTTGAGTAAAAAAAAAAATAAAACATGCAGATGATAGAAAGTCCCCCTTTTTGTTTGTTGTTTAGAGCAGCACATGTTAAAGTTTATATGAAAGGGCTATATGTTGATCTCTGTTATATGGTATTTTTCTGGTTACATATAAATGTCATTTGCAGAAATGTTGCTGATTCTTTATGAAAATATTGTTCATATTACTTCAACACAAGAAGAAAACAGTCCAGAAGTCCATAAAGTGCTCGAGGTTAATTGATGAACTTATGTAAAAGCAAACTGTGCAATATACTCTTCAATAATACTTTGAGGCTGAGTGATCAGGACTGAATATCCCGTTCATCATGACATAAACAGCAAAAGTTTAACATTAAACAGTGATACTTCCCTGAAGTTCTGTGTAAATATGAGCTTGCCAAGACTTCCCACTCTCATATTAAAGTACAAAGATCACTTTTGTTCTTTATTAAGCAAACAGATGTAGGCTGAAGGTTAAGGATGCAGGCTTGTGACAGTAGGGTTGCCAGCTGTAATTCCTGAGCTGGCTGGTAAAATCCAGACAGAGAAAACTCTAAACTATGGACGATTTGCCCTTAAGTAAAACAAAAAAACCTCAAATTACGTGAACGGTGCTGCTCAGTAGCCGCCAGTCTAAGATGACAGTTGTTTTAAGGAGCTGCCACAAGTTAATCGATATCTTAGCTCAATAGTAACACAGTTGACATTTTATATCTGTTATAAGTAATTGTTTATGATCACCAAAGTATAAACAACCTTTCTCATATGAAAATATCTCAATCTCATCTATACGCTCAGGTTTACTGGTTTTATTCATCAGTGGTTAAACACATTTCTTATCAAATTTTCTGTATGAGCATGTTTGAGATAAATTTATTTCAACTTTTTGTCTGAATAGTACTAATTCAGTGTTCCTTTTGTAAGGGTCACAAGGTTCATTTTGTCTTTTTTTTTTTCCCCATTTGATGTTGGTTGATATTTATATGACTTGTGGTGTAGGGGGTTTCCAGGCACTTTATATTTTACTTTTTACTTTAGATGTGAGTCAGCTAGTCAGAACTGATGTCTGCATCTACCTGTCCTGTATTTCTCTGCAGTGAGCGGTGGAGTGGCTCTGTCAGAGATCGCAGGACCCTTCTCAGCAGCAGACGTGGCGGCCGACTGCTCAGCCGGGACGCTGAAGGAGCCTATTATGTGGGTCATCTCCTACGCGCTGATGGCGGTCTGCGCTGTGGTCCTCATCATCCTGTTGCTCCTGCTGGTCCTTCCCTGTCGACGCAGAGACCACTCTGGGGAGATAACCGACGAGTCGTCACTGGTCCGCCACCGCATCAAGTGACTGAGAGGAAATGGACGGGTGACCAGGATGAATGAGCAGGGAGACAGTGAGCGGAGCCCGTCCACAGCGGTGGAGAAAGGGGTGAGGCTCAGCCTGGACCAAACAGTGACACCCGGCTCTGAATGTCTGACTGACTCGAGACTGCACTCATCAGCTTGGCCCATAGAGGTAGACACAGACACATCGGCTGCCTCTTAAAGGGAAAATCCACCCTAAAAACACTTCTTAAAAACAGCTTTTGATGTATTTACAGTTCCAGTTTCCTGTTTACCTTTCTTATTCTCACTGACAATTCATGTCATGTCATATGTAGACACTGACACGGAGAAAGACATCCAGCATAGAAGAAGAAAAACAGATTAAAAGTTCATAACGCCATGTAACTACTGGACAGTTTTTAGTAATGGGTATGACTTGCTTTTTCTCAGCTGGAAAGACTCGTGTGTTGTCAGTTTTGCTCTCTGCAACTACACTGAAATCGAGCGTAGGTTGAGAGAGCACAAATCAAGTTCAGACTTCAGCTCTTAAGGCCTGTCCAAAGGTATTTTGGAAAATGTAGGACATCACTAACACAAACAGCAAGGTGAACCAAACTATGAAACACTTAATCACAAAGAAAAAAAAATCCTGACACACACTAAACACCACACCAGCACTGACGCATATCAGTATAAGAATATCTAAGGGTGGAGTTTCATCCTTACAGATAATCACAGGACTGTGGGTTGGTCAACAACCACTGGTGCATGCATGAACAATACAATTGAAATGTTACTGATTTCATTTCCAGGCAAACTGTGTGTTTGTAATTTCTAAGGATATACAACCTCTTTAAATGTGCCTTTACAGATGATCAAATTAATGTCTGTGTCTGTTGAAGTTAAGGGGAAAAGCTGCTCAATCTATCACTGTTAATAGGAAGAATATTACACAAGTTTACAGTGCCTGTAGTGCCCTTAAGTCTCAGTTCACTGCTAATACAGCTTCACGAACAGTTTGAGACTTATTCTGCTGAATTGCACTTTTTTTTCTCCTTAAGTCAATCAAAAGTGTAATATAAAGTTTAAAGATCAATATTTCCAGATTTGTTATGCAATTTTGTTGAATTAATGTAATTTTACTAATTCTCTGTTCATCCAAGTTTATATTTAAATTTCTTTGAATGTGATTGTATTATTACTCCAAAATATTTCTTTTTAGACACTAGATGTTCATGGGTATGTATTTATATTTCACATTTTATACAAATCAAACATTTAATTAGAAACCAAATGATTTTTGAAACTGACACATTGTAAACACATGCATCACCTGTGGACTACACTTTCTAGGTGAAGCTCAGTGACCTCTAGCAATAAAAAGTTATTAAATGCCATTTTATCGTCTCTTCACACTAGTGACAGTTTCATATGTAGAAGTCAATGATAGAGTACATGAAACATGGTGAGACTGCTGAGACTGTGCTGCACAATCAACCTGAAACTAGTGCCTTTTGGCTCTGAGCATCAGCTTTGAGTCACATGATTCAAGTTTCTGTCTGCCAAAATTTAAAGTTTAAAAATTGTCAAATTGAAGGTAACTTGATTCTTTGAATGTTTGCTTATTTATAAGTGTCTTTTTCTGTGCCAAAACTGTACTTGTGTTGTAAATAAAATAACTTGTGATCAAATTAATTATGTAAATCCTTTAAAATTAATAAATATATTTTGTTGTGAAAGGTTACGCTGGACCAAACCATCTTTTGAGAGTCAGTGGGAACAAGTTTGATATGGTTTTTGAGTGACATCTTGTGTTGACGCATGGTATGTCCATTTACTGGCTCAAACCTCACTATTAATGACATGAAACATTACAATGAGATTTAAACAGACTAAAATGAAGACGTTATAATTATACAAAAATAAAATAAACGTACATTGTTTTAAAAGAGATAACATGAAAACATGGAGCTTACATTACATTACTTACATTTGAGCAAAACCCAAGTCTGCAGCAACAGTGATATATTATGAAGAAAAAGAATACCAATAAAATAAAGAAATAAGTTATGTTAGTGATATAGATATTGATGAGGCATTAAAATGTGTCTCACTTAAAAAAAAAATTGTAAACACAAACATGTCAGAAAGTTCATCTTTGGTCCTGTCATCAGTCATCTTGATGCTTCTGTAAACAAAAAATAAATGTATTTGTATTCAGTTGGATGTCTTAAATGTTTTTTGTGTCTGAACATTATCCTACGTGTAAAGTTCAACATGAAAAACTACATATGAAGAAAAAACACTGATATAATAATATGAAAGCTTGAACCATTCAAAAAAGGTAAATTCCTAATTATTAGAATGACTTGTCATACAGTTTAATAAATAAGATGAAGGTCACACAACACAAATATAAAATCCTAACTTGCAACAAGGCCCTGCTGTGATTCAAACATACTGTAGGTATTATCACATCCAGCCCCAGTTGAGCTGCAGTACTTGGAACACCAGATGGGTAAACCTTACTGCATCTGCTCCTCAAAGCAGATTAAATCATTTGTGCATTCACATACAGTTTTTATTAAATTACACAGCATGAAATTTAATCTGTTTTTATTCTATATAACAGCCCTTAAGAGACAAATCTTTCTTTAGTTTTACTGTATCCGGTCTGGTGCATTATCAAAAATCTAATGTAAGCTGTAAAAGGGTTTGACTTTGGTGAGTTTGTACCTTCATCTGGCGGTAGATCCAGTCCAGAAAATAGGTGACGTTGCCATAAACACCTGGTTTGTTCTGCTCAGCACAGTGTTCCCCCCAAATACTGTCCCCTGTGAGCCACCATAGCCCATTTGTCAGAGACAGCAGAGGCCCGCCACTGTCACTCTGAAAATGAGTTCAGCACAAAACTTAAGAGAACTTTCATGAACTGCACACTCTGGAAATTACATATAACACTCATCAAGATTCACACATTCATTATCAAGGGGCTACACAATGACCTTCACAATGATCTCAGTGTCTTGTTTGGTGAAATTTAAACACTAAATGTTATCCATCCAGTTAAAGAAGCATGTAAGGTCCTTCATTGCTGACTCAATCTGACAAATTATGTGTTATAAGTGGAACTGTTTATTTAAACCATGTACAGAACATAGTGCAGGTTTTGTTTGACTTCGCCTCAAAGAAAATTACATAAGAGCATGAAAATGCTTTGAATTCTTTTCACAGGCTATTTTTTTGTCGTTGATCTGTTTGTGCAAGAAAAACTGAATTACACCATAAAATACAGGATGTTATTAAAAAGCTGATAATAATTGTTGCTGACAATGTAAACAGTGATTTCTTTGAGTATATTGTGTATATTGATCACTTGATTCTGCATATAAAGGCTGTATTTACAGCTAATACTGAAACATATCAACCCTGAAGGCAGCAGACCAGTGTGGTGGCAGTCACACTGCAGCTGTCTGGTACTCCACTATACAACTAACAAACACTTTATGACATGTGATAATATGTGGGTGTGTACCATGGCGTTAACAGTTAAAAAAAGGACTTTATTTGTGTTGGTTTTTGTATTTAAATATCATTTTCAGACCTCTAAGAGAAAAATGATTGCATGTTTGTCTTACATGGCACATGCCCGTTCCTGCTTCCATCTCTCTGGCACATAACATGTCCTGTGATATCCTGCCATTGTAAGCAATGGAGCTGTTGCACTCTGCAGTTTCTATGAGCGAGACCTGAGTCTCCATCAGGTATGAAGAGTCTGTCAGAGACATAACAGACATTTTTTTGTCAAATAACAAGACAAATTAATTCATTTAAACCTGGATCTCGACCGTCCAGTTTGACATTGATTTAAAGTGATGTTGGTATTCTCTGCATGGACATTGTATATGTTGGTAGGCAAAACAGAGTTAAAGCCAATGAATGCGGAATAACAAAGTTACATACTTTGCTGCCCTCTAGTGGCAGCATTATGTAACACGTAACCACGGCTGTCTTACCTCCATTTGCTGCGTGACCAAATTGTGTTATCCAGGCCTTCTGAGGTGCACTGAAGTTTAGACCAACATTTGGGAGGCACACAGGTCTGATATTACTGGAGGCTACCAAAGAAAACAAGATGGCGTTTGTTAATAAGTCTGTAATAGGAAAATTTGATTCTCTACGACTTTAAAAAAAGGTGTCTTTGTGTTGAGTCCCACAGCCTCTGTGCTCTCTACACACATGTATACATTTGTTCACCTGGTTTCCACAGAATAGGAGCCATACCCTGAATTTGCCACTTTATTGGCTGAACATGGCATCTGAGTGTATATAAGACTTACTACATGTGTTATGTTTCATTTCACAAATTACAATAAGTGACTACTCAAGAACAACCCTGGTTATTCTGGTATTTGGTCACAAAGACATTGTGTATAAGTGTGGCTCTATTGTTCATTTGGTTTTTCCATCCCTGTGTATGTAAATGTGTCTTTAAGCACCTGTGACGTCCAGGGGTTTGGTGAGCCTCATCAGAGCAATGTCATTCCTGCGAGTGTGGCTCTTGTAGTCTTCATGGGCAATGATGCGACTCACAGAGTACGCAGGGTTAAACAGAGTACCTAGTGCATCCACTATCCCGGCATACACTGCCCAGTCACTGGAGCTGGAGGCCCTGGATGGGAAAGAAACAGCAGGGAGGAGATTCAGGCCGGATCAGAGCACAATCACTGCTTTGAGGAGAGGTGGGGTGAGTAAGACCTTACCTGGCCACACAGTGTGCTGCAGTCAGTATCCAGAAGGGGGAGATGATGGCTCCTCCACAGCGGTGGGAGCCCGCAACCTGCAGGCTGACCCGCCAAGGCCAGGACCCAAGGGAGGCCTGCTGGCCCCCAGAGGCCCTGCTCGAGTTCACCCCGTTCCCACAATCTGAGGACAAGACGGCTATTAGAGAGGATTCGTTTCACCTCAACTGGGATTTTATAAGCAGGTTTAAGAGAGGCCACAATTCTGTATAAGTCAAAGTGTAAATAAACGTAATCTTGGCCCAGAATATTGTCTTCCTTTTTTTTTTTTTTGACATTGCATGAAAACATTTCAAACCAGAAAACATCTGAAGATCACAACAAAGCATCAAGCTTTTGCTAAAGCTTAAGCCTTTTTTTTTCATTGTCTCATCTACTTTGTTGGCATCACAAGAGCAAAACATGAAGGACATGGAAAGCAATACAGAGAACACACACATCAGACATCAAATCTAATTAAAAACCTTCACCTGCAGAAGATCATCAACACAAACACAAACCAATATCATACAGTTTTAACCCCATGGCTGCAGAAGAGGAAATACATAAATAATAGAAATCGCAACATTACAAAACTACAACATTCCTCCTCTAGTATTTCAGAACATTAAAAAAAAATTCAAGTTTAACAACATACCAGTACAATGCAATGTCACCACCCTGTTGTTGGGGCATGTGTTGCTGCAGATGGCAAAGAAAAACACAAATTAGTTTAATTTTGATCCAATATTAGCCTTTTGACATTGGTGTATTATTACCAGTCCACTTACCTGAGTTCAAGCTGTTGCAGTATGAAAGCCTCCGGGTTGAAATCAGACTTCACCATTAAGAATCCATCATCAGAGTCAGTCTTCTGTTGGCCAGATTTAAAATATGTCCCCCTGTCAAACCACATCATGGTGAGTACAGCTTTAATCAAATACATAAGTCCTTCACACAACAGTCTTTGTGAAACACCTGAGCATCTTGACCTGCTGTATCCAACGGTCTGGCAGCTCGCTCTGCCCTGCTGCTCGGTCCAGCCGTGAGAACAAACAGTCCTCCAGGTTTTAGTCTGAGTCGAGTAGATTTGGAGAAGGAAGCTGGAACCATGCAGCCTCACTGAGCACAAACAGCAAACACACACAATGACTTGACATTTTGTTACTAGCGGAAAGCAGGTAAAGAGGGAAACCAGGACAGAGTCAAGTCGGATTTTTCATATTACCATTAACACTATTAACATTATAGAAACTCTAATGATGAAACCAGGAACTACACATAATCATGAACAGCAGTGTGTATAATGATTAAACAGAAAAACAATGAAAGCTACATAAAGCTGACAAATAAGGGGGCATAGCTTTGAAAGTGCAGAAGTTAAAGTAAAACTTATATGAAGGTGTTTCGTTTTGACTGTATAAAAAGGTGTGTACACTGTGTTTTATAAATATACGGGCGAGTGAACAGATTGCAGGATTTTCAGGTGTGTTTCATCCTGCACTTTGGCTTTGGATCGAGCTGTTTTACCACAGTTCGCTTCGTCCTGGCCAGCTGGACAGTCTGTCACTCCGTCACACCACTGGGACTCCCACACACAGCTCCCATCACCACACTGCATCCCGTGCACACAGGGCGAGGAAACTGAGACACAGGAAAGTGTGAGAATATCAGTGTGAATATATGCGATATGCAGTGTATATGTTTGTGTGTGTGTGTGTGTGTGTAAGGTAAAAATGACTGCAGTGCATTGAACAGTAGGGATAAATCCTGCACTCACAGTAATAAGCCAAAAGGATTCCAACCAGCAGCAGGAGGAGCAGCAGACAGATCACCGCAGCCACAGTGAACTTAACACACCTCTGTTTTACATCTGACAAAAAAACAACACACACTGTGACTGGACACCCATTTACACCCAGCTTACCCACTTATTAAATGTGTCTAATAAATGAACCTTTTCTCGTTTCTTTCTTATATGCAGCTTAATTTCATTTTTAGCAGTATGTAAACATCTGTATTTTTTGTGTCTGTTGTAAAAAGAATCTATGCATGAAACATCTGACTGACAGGAACTACTGTGGTATGAAACTGAGTTACATTAAAACTAGACAGACTCTATACAAGAAATAACATTAGTATTTTATTCATCTATTGGACAATGGCTGTCCTCTGTATGGAAATATAGGTTTGAGTTTACCCCCTTTATTTTCTGATTAATAATTTGTTCGAATTATCTGTTATTTATATCAAAAGGTTCTACACCTTCAAATATTTTGTTATGAGTCTGTACTGACATAGTAAAGTAGTGTTTTTTCTTATGAGAACTATAAACTTTAAAAAATGTAAATCTGGAAAAGCTAAGCATATGTTTATAGCTATATGACTGTGATTAACAAAACCCTTTAATCTTCCTTTGAAGAAAAAATCCTGTTCAAAGCCAGCACTAAGCTCCTGTTTGAACAGTTGTATTAAAACCGCTTCAACACTATTTCTCTACTATAAAGAAAAAAAAAAGGCTGAACTACCTTTATGCTTGGGGACGGAGACGCTGATCTCAGGTGGCGGGTTTGGAGCCAGACGGTGAACATACTGAGGCTTCACATCTGAACGGGTGGGTGGAGGAAGTTTCCAGTCTCCGTCTTCGTGGATGAAACGAGAACCTGAGTCCAGATACTGTCAGTAAAGCATAAATGATGATGAGAGCATAGCTTTCAAAAACTGGCTGCTTGTAATCTCTCTGAATAAAGTCATTTCAAGTTACTCTGGGTAACTTGATACATTAGAAAAATACCTCAACTGTAAATGTACATGTGAGATTGACCAGCATTTCAAATACAAAATCAGCAGCATTTTAATCACTAATATATCTAATATTATTTTCAAAACCAGTATTATCATAGTATGAATAGGAGTTACTCTACATGTATGTTTCTATTTAAAAAATGTTCTTACTTACCGGTTTGGTGGTCATTTTCTGTTTAAGCAACAATACCCTTCATTCACTGATGGATGCAGTGGAAGAATCTTCCTGAAGTCTTCCTCATATAATTCAAACCCCAATTTTGCAAGTAAATGATCTAGTCGGTATCAGTGTCCACTCCAAGAGTAATTGAAACTGTAAGAGAAAAATGTTCACAGCTCTGCTCCCTGGAAAGATACAGTTCAGATCTCTGTCACCTCCTCTCACATTTGCCCTTTTCTGCTCTCTCTTCAGTCTCACACCACTGATCAAATAAAGAGCTCACATGGTCGCCTGAGTGGTCACAGCTCCTCACACCTCCTCATCGGCATCGGTTTGAAGTTTCCCTCCTGAGCACACAACAAGCACAATAAGGACAGTTACTTAGTCTAAACATCCCACAGGTGTTATCTGCTGAACTGTCAGCGCGGTGACTGAGCACCTTTATACTGAGTGTGCAACGGAAAGGTACGACACAACACGATGTATAAACAGGCAAACGCGTTAAGCATCAATACTTTAGTTAATGAGTGACAGAATGCAGCGGCTAAAGTTATATCTGTGAATAAATTTGTGATGAATTACTGATCAGGCAAAGTACAACTCTGATATAAACCAAGACACAAATTTAAAAAAAAAAAACGAGAATAGTAAAACAAAGTAGAATATCTGAAAGCTGTACACACATCGTACATTTCTAAATAGACATTGTCTACAAGCCTTACAGACTAACATAATATTGATTAATCTCATGCCAAAAGAACTGAACTCTAAGTGCTAACAAACAGCTGAACCCAGACTAAACCCTGCCTGATAAAGGAATTCAATGGTATGCCAAGTGCAATTTATTCAAAAGGTGTCTCATACATTTATAAGGCATGTATTCATGTTAAAGAATATGACAATAATGAGTGATTTCATACATCAATCAACAACACGAAAAACAATCACAGCCAACTGGGCAAAAAAAACAAAAAAAGTTTGACCTTTACAATGAAAAAATCAGGACTCCAAAGCTCATTGGTCTTCTTAAATTGCTCAAGGAATTTTCAGTTCACAGATGATTCAGGAAAAAAAGGACAATCTTCTCTGTTTTCTGTTAAAGTGCAAAGGTTTGCAGAAAACGAGGATTCAAAAGGTATAAGCAATAAAATACAGTTGATTGATTGGTTTCTGCTTCTCTGGAACTTTGAAAAAGAAGCTGTTTATATTCTAAAGGTCACTTGAGTAGTGTCTGTCCACCTTTTTTCTCCATGTGTGTCACCACAAATATGCCTTCAACAGTTGAGAGGAGCAGCATTATTTTCTGGGGTTGGGGGGGGGGGGGCATACAGGATCATACAGGAGTTTCAATCAAGCAACTGGCTCTCCTTATCGTACAGAGGAGAGGCTACACCCAGGCCTGCCAGCCTGGAAAGAGTCTGCTGAGGTTTTCGGGGTCCATGGCTTGTTGGATGAGCAGGTTGACCTGCCCCCCCACGCTGAGCACCGTGCCCTCCTCCACCCCCTTCAGTTTCTCCTGCAGCCGCAGCAGCACCCGCTCTGCCACCTTGTTGAAACTTTGACTGTCACTGCAACAGAAAGAGCATGAGGCGATGAGACAGAGCTTTAGGGCAGATTGAAACAGTGCAACAAACACATCTGAAATAGTTCTTACTTTACAATTAAAGAATTAGAAACCCAATTAAAAGCTTAATTTTTCCGACAAAGAAGCCAGTTCACTTGATTTTCCATATTTCCAGTCCTGCAGAGGAACAAAAACACACACCCACACACACCCACACACACAAGATCACCTGGATTTACGGTGGTTGACTAGGTCGTCTCCTCCCATGGTGGAGCTCAGTGTTGCATTGAGTTCCTGCTGCTCATCGTGCTGCAGGTAGAAGGCCTTCAGAGGGTTCATGGTCCAGTCAAACAGAGGGTCGTACAGCAGCACCTGTTTCACACGTGAACCAGCACACAAGCATATATCAGCATGCAAAGGCAATGCTTAATGTGGGGTTAAAGAAAAAAAACAAAAAAACATGATACATAAGAAAGTGTTTGTGTCTGCATGTTTGTGTGTGCGTGTGTGTTTGTCCCATGTTGGCACCTCTACAATGGTCAGCAGAGCTTCTTGAGAGCTCCTCATCACCTCAATGGTCTTCTCACAACATCTGATCAGAGGAAACAGGTGAAAAAAAGGAAAAGACATTTTACAATTTACATAGCTTTGTTTGGTTAGATTTAGAGTGTCCCTGGAGCAACCACGAACCAAAACGCTTTAAAAACTTGTATAATAATCTTAATATGCAAGCTACATTTTGGAAAATAGTCATAAGTCATGTAAAGTATGTACTACCGCAGAAAAAGATCTGGAAAAATGACAACTATGATAGAGAGAAACATTCTCAGGCTTGATTTTCCCCATTAATCTTGGTTCATGAATTTTTAATGAAACATTTTCCGTCAGACTTCCCACCTCCTGAAAACTCCCTCCACTCCAGTGATGCCCATTCCATCCACGATGTCTCTGGAGAGCCTGAAGGGCACAGTCTCTGGTGTGGGGAGGATCTTCCCCTGCTCAAAGGCCACACCTGAGGGTTAGAAGCATGAGAAGGAAACAGAAGCAAGGATGTGTTAGGATACATGTTATATCATGTTACGTCATGTATTCGCTAAATTTTAAAGAGTCGATGATATGATTTATATGATCATCAACAGTTGAATCAAAATATGCAGTTTAAATACATTTCTCCTAAAAAGTTATACAAGCCTGTATTCATGTTTCTTGTTAACAGATATAGACACTCAGTCACTGTTTACACAGCCTCAACTTTCTCAAACTGAAGAGAGAATTTCCCTGTGTTAATATAAATTAAACTAAGGAGAATAAAATATACCTAAATCGATGTGGACCAGCTCAGCAGTCTGCTCATCAATCAGGATGTTCTGGATGTGTCTGTCGCCGAGACCTACGATGTAACCAACTGTCGGCACAAAAGAGAAAAGTTGGTGAATATTTCAGCATTTGCAACAAGACTGGAGTTTCTACAGAGAAAGTCAGAACTCAGTACAGCCATGATTTCAAGCCACTGATAAAAAAATACTAATTTGCCGATTCTCCATGTTCAAATTTCCTACTGGCCTGAAGTTTGTATAAATGTCCTGAGAGGCAGCCTGGTACAAAGTTAACTTTTTTTTTTTTTTACTTTTTAATTTCTAACTCAAACTAAGACAAATGTTTTATTTCTTTTGAGGAGTCAGGTAGTCTGCAGGAAGGCCTCACTGCTGGTGCCAGCTCAACAGCCAACCTCCCTGATCTCATTTCAAACCAAACCAAGACGACTTTGAGACACAATGATGTGCATTTGCGTGTAACATATTTATAGTGCACGACCACGAGTGAGCACAGTCTACCAATAGAGGAGGTGGCCACGCTGCGGGTGTAAGCCAGCCGTTTCTCCATCCACACCGCTGGATCCAGGAATCGTTCCATGCAGAAATACCTGAAGACCGGCCTGAAGTTCTTGCACACCTCAGAGTAAGCCTGGAGCTTCTCGTCAAATGCAAGCCTCTGAGCCTCCTACAATGGCATGACATAAGATTAAAACTTTTTAGTTTTCTTGTCAGTCATGAAAAGTGCAATTTTAACTTCACAAGCAGTACCATCATCTTCTTGCGGCAGGATAAGTTGGTCCAGTCCTGGGGTCGGAAGCGTTTGTGGGCTCCTTTATTGGGATCCACCAGAAATTCCCCAATGGGAACAGTGCCTGAGCACCACTCTAACACGCCGCTACGCTGCGAGAACGGCACCACCTGAGAATGAAGTGCGAGTGCAATTTAATATTAACTTTGTAATTTTAATATGCGTTAGAGCAACACAGTTCTGATTTATGGTTTTGAGCAGAAAATAAAGGTTTAAAGTCGAGTGAATAGTGTGCGTGACCTTGTATCGTCTGATGTTGAGCTTCCTCTTGCGCGTGTCTGTGTTGCGCTGCAGCAGCATGGAGCACATGCTGAAGACCTGCTGCATCACCGCATCCTGCCGCAGGTCATCCTGACCCTGTTCACACCGAGAGGGCGAAGGTCACAGGAGAATATAAAGTATAGTATGCTATAGCTCTCAGGAACATTGAGAGGCTGATTTTGACCCTCGACTGAACTCTCTAGTTTACAAATGGAACAAGAGAATTAGAATTGTTTTTTCTAAACTAAAATGGGTAAATACAAGAAAATCTTAAAATTTTAATACACAGCATTTTCATAAATATTATAATATAGCCCTGTAAAATATCAGACATATTTTCATAATTAAGCCACTACAAGACAGCAGCAAGTGTAACTAGAAATAGAATTCAGTATATTGTTTCTCTTTCTTTTTAATTTATTTTTGTGTTTTTCACATGGTTTATGCATCAGGCAAAAGGACAAAAATAAATAAAGAAAGAGAAAAACTGCATTTTCACCATTACTCTCCCAAGTGTCTAAGTGGTGAATTATTAGCCTTTAATCCCCTGAAGAATGTCCTCATTATAAAGACGTGACAGCGCATTTGTAAATCCAACAAACTTTGTATTTGTCCTGGTACAAAAACAGGATTAATTATTACCAACAAACAAACTGAAATGGAAAAGAACTGTAGTTCAAAGTGAGCAGGTTCCCGTCAGGGCTTTAATCACACATGACAGCAGCTTTAGCTTCAAAGAGAGGTGGTTTGTTTAGACAAGAACGCACACATATATATATACACACCATAAAAAAGTCTTTACCATACACGCTTCCCCAGCAACCACACACACACACACACACACGCACGCACGCACGCACGCACGCACGCACGCACGCACGCACGCACGCACGCACGCACGCACGCACGCACGCACGCACGCACACACGCACACACACACACACACACACACACACACACACACACCTTGACCAGTTGTCTCCTGCTCTTGCCGTCAGAGCCAACACAGTCGATGATCTTGGGCAGGTTGACTCCTCCGGCAAGGTGATACTGAGGCATGAAGGACCTGATAGTCACCAGGTTGTCATAGCGACCAGTTGGGTCCACCTATTTACATAATGAAACAACACTTGCAATTATACAACACCACTTGTTAAAGTTATTGCTTCCCAACAAAGATCATTGGAGATATTGAAACATGATACGCTCCATAACTTTTCACCTTGATCTCCATTGTGGGGATGACAACCTCATCCATGTCTTTGATTTGCATGATGGGCTGATCAGCAGGGATGGGAATAGCCTCTATTATGAAACAAGGACACAAAAATGGTTTCATTCATCAATTTTCACATCAGTATTTCTCTGTACAAAATGTGATTATTGTTCATGAACTGTTCACAGGGTTTTCCTTACTCTTCTCAGTCTTGTGCCTGCTGGCGTCCATATAAGCCAGAGTGATGTAGGCGTCACACAGACGCTCGATCCCTCGGATCATCTCGCCTCTTTTTTTCCTGATTGCACTGATGATCTTTTGGGCCATGTCTGAACGCTCCTGCATGAGAAACACATCACTTGTTAAAACAGAAGTGGTGCTGTTTGAAGAGCTCTACAGAGAAGTAATCTTTAGGTGGCTAAAGCACAAGGATGCATTTTATTACTGCAGAATAAAACTAAACATGAAGATCCTAATTTCATCCACTTAAAATTGTGTCTTTAGGAGGGAATTGTTCATTTTGAAACTGTCACATATTATATAAGATTATAATGCTGCTCTTACATCCCCGGATCCAGTGATGAAATGTCCTTTAAAAACAGACAGTCCGGAAAATCACACTGGGTAAACGTCTATTTTAGATATATATTTGTCATAATATTTGCAATAAAATACATAAAAAATCAGTTTACAAATAACAAAGCTATGTTGTCTTTGTTGAATATAGACAATAATGCAACTAATCTGTACTGATATTGTGATATTTGACTGTCTTATTTTTCTTGGTAAGGTAATGTTCAAGCTACACATGAAACAGAGAATAGTGTACTAATGAAATCTATGATAAGTATGTAAATGTCAGTAAAAAGCTGTTAAGCATTATTGAATGAAAGTCCAACCAGGTCAAGTGGTGATGGCTGCTTTGGAGTGCTCTTCGACACCCGGGTCTTGCAGAAGTTCTCATCTTTGTTGGCGTTCACCAGGGCGAAGATGATGAAGAGCGTGTGGTGAGGGTGCTCCAGACACGCTCGGCAGATCAGCTATGAGGAGAGAAAATGAAGCAGCGATTGTAGTATTTTCTATATGCTGCAGTTTTATCCATTATCTGTATTGAGCAACTATCTTGTATTTGCTACAAAGTCAGGTTTTTGAGATATGAATTCTAATACGTCACACTGGTTGACTTCGAATTTTGCAGCTCTAGTTACTGCTGTCATTTCGTACAAACAAGTGTAGCGTTACCTCCTTGAGGACATCATGGAAGCCCGTATCCTCAGCAACGCCAGTTGCCATCTTGGTCCCCATGCGTGCAGCCAGCTGATACATGAGAGGCAGAAACTTGTAGGAGGGGATCTGCCTCAGCCCTTTCTGAAACACAAAATAAAAGGATAAGGCTCCCTTAGAAGATTAAAGGTACTGCTCTGACATTTAACCAAGTGGTGTTCATTCCAAATTATTAAGAACTGTGTGTGTGTGTGTGTGTGTGTGTGTGTGTGTGTGTGTGTGTGTGTGTGTGTGTGTGTGTGTGTGTGTGTGTGTGTGTCTTAAACTTTGCATATAAAATACTAGTATGGACAAATATGACACTTTCAGGAGACTAACCTTCATCATGTCATTCACATCCTTAACAACAGCATTCTCCAACCACAGTGAAGCCAGGCGGAACACCCAGGTGTCGTGCTCCTCGCCCTGCTCCAGACACTGGATGTAATTCTCCACCGCCTTACACAGAAAGCGCTGTCTGTCTGACTGCAGGTTGGACAGGGCCTTCTCATCCAGCTCCACCTCTCTTTGCACCTTTATTGTGTACCTGCATAGGCAGAGTGATGAGTGATGACTAAGGGGTGTAAGGAGGATCCATATTTGCCCTCAATATGTTTTAGAAAATCTGATTTAAAAGTGAAAAATTCATGAACAGACATGAACGGCATGCGGACCTGTTGGAGGTCACTTTACGCTCCTTCATCAGGTCCACTTCCTCTTTGGCCTTCTCCAGCAGCGCCTGCTTGTTCTCAAACTCAGAGGAGTTCATGTATTTGTCGATGCTCTGGTACTGAGCGTCAGAGAAGCGGGCCAGAGACAGGAAGGCCTCGGTCCGCTGACTCAGCAGCCTGGAGTCCTGCACTCCTGACTCTGCCTCGATCACCTCCACCACCTGAGGGGACAGCACAGGAGAGACTTTTTACAGACAACAGCTTCTCGAACAAAGGGAAGTTTCAGTCAAAATAATACTGACAATGAAGTAAGAGCAGAAGAAACAAAAATACAAGGTAAAATATAAACCCTGAAAATGTAAAAATGGAGGACTTGAACTACCAGATGTGCTTCAGCAAAAGCATAAACATGCCACAAGGAACATCACTGCAAGATAGTGCAATCTCATTTGGTAACATGGCTGGGGATATACACATATCCAACATGAATAATTTAAATTTGTCCACATAAATCTGCTGCAGCCCCAGGATATAAACTGTAAACTTGCAAGTTATAGTTAATACTTTGTCTTTGGGCCTACTCCTAATTTATCTGGACATACTGTCTATAAATTATTCATGTGTGTGTATATGAGACACTGCCTGGCTGATGGATAATAACTCTCTCTTTTCTCAGAGGGATGCCTGTTATATGGGCACAAATATGTGTGTTCTTCAGGGTGTTAGAGAGTTTCATCAAGCAGCATATATTAGACTTTTTGAGACCTTTTAGATTCCTGTTGGAATGAAATAGCTTTTTTTTCTCCAACTGAAGCTGACTCACTAATGCTGTTTTTTGTAAATCTGTGCAACTATATTTGAGATATTTGGGTCATATTTGGCTGTTTTCCTGAGCAGATATCCACTGAAATAAGACTTGCAATAAGGCTGCCCAAACTATATTATCAGAATGCGACAAATGTCTCTTACCCTTTCCAAGTACTTCTCCAATATGACTGCAGGACTTTCGAGGCAGGTCTCAGCTAGCCAGTTGCCACACAGCCTCAGACACTCAGTGTAGACTGGAGCCAGAGCAGGATTTAAATCCACCTAATCGACATATCACAAAGCAAAGAGAGTGGTTCAATAGGGCAGCGTAAGTTTCATTGGATAGCATTAGAACATTTAGGGGCGTTCCATAATTAAAATAAGGTTTTAATTACAACAAAGATACCAAATGTCCATGTATTTATTGTTTGATTTTAATCTATGTGTGTGTATCTTGTATCATTTTCACCCTTTTCTCTAAGTTGTGTATCATCTGTCTCAGCAGGCCTAGTGCCAGACCCTGCTCTCCCTTTGCCCAGAACACCTGGGCCTCCTCCAGTTGCCATGACAATACAGGTGACGACGCCCAGGACCCTCCGCCACCATGCTGCTTCATCCGGAAGACTGCCTGCTCTGCTCGCTGGACAAAAATCACAACACTGTGAGTAGCTTGTAGTGAATCTTTTTTTTTTTTTTTTTTTTTACCATATTCACTTAGAAAATAAACAGTATTCTTAAATCTGATCTCTCACACACGCTACCTGTGTATTCCCAGCCTTGCGAGCCAGCTGGCAGAGCTCCATGAGGTGATCAGTGAGCACAGAGCTGAGGTACTGGATGCTGTCGGGGTCTCCCACCCTGGACATCAGGGTGTTCTGGGCCACAGAGCGGACGGTCAGAATTGGCTCCACCAAAGCAAAGTCACTGTCAGCGAGCAGCTGGGAGTGCTGCCGCCACTGGCTGCAAACATCCCTCAGAGTCACATCTGAGAAGGGTCTGATTTAAATTGAACAAATAAAACATTAACTTGGTCTCATCAATCCTGTAGGCTCATCTGTGTGTTACTGACTGTGCTGCTGTCATCACCTAGAGAAGAGCTGTTTCACACTCTCCAGCTCCCTGATGCTCTGCAGGTTCCTGAGAGCCGGGTACAGAGAAGACACAGCCTCCAGACTGCCTCTGCATAGCTCCTCCACCTCTGCACCCCTGAAACACACAAGCACATAGAAGCTGAAAGATTTTGCCACTGGAGAATTAGGAGTTAAAACCTGAAATTTGTCTGTCATACCTGGCCTGTTTCAGCGTTTCATCGAATATGGAGAACTCTTTGTTCCTCAGCGCTTGCAGGGAACAAAACACCGATTCATGGAAGCCAGGTGTGGATTTGTCACTCCTGATACAACGATATATATAGGTAGTGAGTGAGAAATTGCCTCATTCTCCCTGATGGGTTACAGTTGTGATGTGTGTAGTAGATAGAGCCCTCACAGCTGTGTGGTTATGTGCTCCCCTCCCCTCACCTCTCTGACAGCTCACAGTCCCACTGGGTGTTCCTCCAAGCGGACTGGAAGCGCAGCTCTCTTAGCTCAGCCCCCCACTCCACCCCTTCACTCTCCAGACCCCTCATGTAGGTGGCGAGGATGCTGCTCAGACCAAAGTTCTGCAAGCCCTGTTGGTCCGGTGGGGGAAAGAATTTATACATTAGTATTACAGCGTGTAGGAGCCCTTTTATTTGGCATAAGATATAAACAGGGCAAATCAACGGTATGTCATTTCAAATGGACGAGCCGCTCTTCATCCTCATGTCTCTTGATGATTCAGACGAAACAGGTGTATTTTATAACACATCTTGCCTAATGCAGCTTTCTATGATCTTACCACCACAATTCCCACTTGGCGAGTGGCCTCAGGCAGAGTGGAGTGAAGGTCATATGAGGTCAGGGCCTTCCCCCACATAGCCTCGTGCTCGTAGGTTCGAATCCTATAATGTGACATAACAAAGTCTGTGTTTTCGGGTGCACTGCAAAAACATAGCTTTTCAAAAAAGCATGAAATCACGTTGCAGGTCTGATTATTACCTGGTCAGTGAACTGGTCATCGTCTCCCCACCACAGCCATACAGACTATCAGGTTCTCCAATGCTCCGGTACACCTCAATAAGAAGCTCCTACAAACATGTTATACACAGGAACAAATTGTTATTTGTATTATACATGCACTGAACTGCATAATATTTTATAGTTATTTACATTCTTGCATGTTTAGCTTTGGTAAATCACATTTGTCCTTCTACAGTGGACATGTTGGGAAATAATCTAACTGGTACTTTTCAAGTGGAAATTTGAATTAGTAATTGCTTTGTATTATTAACAGAGGAAACAAAATGATTTATGTAAAAACCTTTCTGATATGAAGAACTAACCTGCAGACTGATATTGGTGTCTTCCATACTTTTCTCTGTCAGGCTGGAGATGGTGAACTTCTGGCTGTGCTCCTCAAAACTGAGCTTATATGTCGCTCTGGACTTGGTTCTGCAGATGTGGTAAATACATGGATCAAATAAAAGAGGGAAGTTTGGAAAACAACTCTCAAAATGCAAGAAAAATTCAAAAGTGAGACTTAGCTTAGCTTTTTAGAAGCTTTGTATGTTATTGTGATGATTACTCAATTAAATGATTAAAGTGATGAACTTTAATCCAACACATAACTAGACAATTAAAATCCCGCATCTTGTGGCCGTAACTCCTTGCATACCTGCGACTTTCCTCCATGTTAGCTTTGATCTTATCGACGTAGATCTCAGTATACAGCAGAGCGGTGAAGTGAGCTGCACAGGACTGAGCAGCTTTGGCTACCTCCAGATAGTTCAGCTCCAGCCAGAAGTTTGAGTTGCACACCGTGCCGCAGGACTTACTGCAAGAAGGATACGCAGTTTATTTCAAAGGATCTACACACACTGCAAATCAGTTCACAAGCATCTACAGTGGTATAGACACAGAACACGCATTATATGGCATTTAAATCAAATCACAAAAGAGAAAAAATGCAGAGTCCTCAAAAATTTACTCTTATCTGAGAACACACTTAAAACAACAATAACATTACAAACCTATTAGAGTCCAGTGGTCTCTGTTGGTGTCTCAAATAGTCAATAACTGCCAGCATGGTACGCAGAGAGGTCTTGTCATACAAGCCCTGGCTGGCTGTGTCAGAATCTGTGAAGAATAATAAATGTTTATCACCAACAGAAACCAAACAAATAAATTGATATAAACTTGTGTACATAGTGATAGTTCAAATTTAACAGCTTAGCAACTAAAAGAGAGAAATATTTTATATTATGGTTTTTATTAGGAGTGTGATATTTTATTTAATCAGTAAAGAGATAGCAACCAATAATAAATAATCAATATAAATCAATAAATAAAATAAATCAGAGCTGTTAAGGGTTTAGCACAAAAAGAAAGAAGGTGTGTATTGATGCATGGTGAAAAAGTAGGAATAATCATAGAGAATGTTCTTATTACAAATGAACGAAGAGCCGAAAAAATCATGATAAACAATCAAGTAGTGAACTGAGCATTCTGGGACGACAGCCAGATCATTAAAATCCTGCATTGCTGTGAAAGAAACTATGATGGTGAGTCACATATATTCTGTGAGTAAATGTTTAATGTTCAATGTGTCATGAAGTCACTGTCGAAGCATTTCAAAGACTAAACTGGTCACACTCTCTTTGTTCCTATGTTGAACCAGTGGCAGACTGGACTACATTATGAAAAAAAGCCTGTCAGGATAAGCTCCACCCCTGTGACACTGAGCAGCAATAAGCAGGTGAAGTGTGATATAATTGTTATTATAGATTAATTGAAGTCACAGTCTCAAACTTACCTGAGTCAGAATTGAGAGGTGTAGCAGACCGACTGGAGGCCTGAGCACTTCTGGAACAGAAACTGAAGAAGTCCTGGATGTGGGATGAGAGCAACTCCCTCCACGAACCATCAGAGTCATCTAGAAGGATGGAGTGGATGATGAGGGGCAGCAACCTCTGACAGCAGTCCACCTTCACCTGGAGACAGAGGGAAGTAATAAGGTGCAGTTAGATCTGGAGCTCTGGATTAGAAGATGGATTCGAACCAAACAGGTTGACCTGCAGTAAGTGATGCAACAAAATGCTCCAAAGCACATATTAAGGAAACAATCCAAATGGATCCACATTAATCCATCCCATTCTGCCCATATCGTTACTGGAGGGACTGATATAAGCAGTCTGGTTATGAAGGGTAAGAGTTTTTTAAGTGACTTCCATGTGCTCACCAGACACAGTGGTCGCGACAGCAGCAGAGCCTCGCTCTTGACTCCTCCACTATCCAGCAGGGCGGTGCACAGAGCCCTCAGCCACGCCTTGTGGCCACCCGCCTGAGGAATCCAAAATTCCTGACTCTCCAACTTCTCCCTGGCCTCCGAACTCTCCTCAGCACTCACAGCAACCACCTAATAAAAGTCAGACTCAAACATTACAGGTAAACATGCACTCATGTCACTAACACACACACTAAGGAAGTACATTTGTGTGCAGGGTATGGACATACACAGTAGACAGGACATAAACACATCCCTAACCCACCTTGCTCTTGTCCTTTCTAAAGGGATTAAGGTAGGCCAGCATGGGGTCTCTGTTGTCTTTGTGTTGCTCCCAGAAGTCAACCCCAGACTGAGTGGCGAGGATGTTCTTCACACACTGAGCTGCTGCCTGCCTCACCTCAATACTGACACACAATCACAGGATATATATACAGAATACAGTCAATATTAGTACAAACTTCTCATTCTGCCCTGATCATGTACAAACAAATAAAAAATTGAATAGGGAGGTTTGGGATTCACGGTACCGTGGCTGAGTCAGTGCGTCGTTCATGCAGTTCAGAATGATGTAAAGACACTGCAACTCTGTGGAGGTGAAGAGTGACACCGCCTTTTCATAGAAGGGGTCTCTGCCATGGAGCAGGGCAATGGTGGAGAAATCTACTGGACCCAGTTCTCCTAGACAGCCCCCTGCTGCCTCTGCAGGAAAAGATTTGTGTTTGCACTAATAAACCTTTTAAAGACTGAAACTAACCAAACTATCCAGAACAACCAAGAACACCACATACTGTTGCTGTACAGGTTATTTGATTGAATACCTAGTATGTCGGCTCCTCCAGGGTGGTTGGCTGCTATCTTAGAGAGCTGCAGCAGACTCAGAACAAGCTTCACCAGCACACTGTCACTGGGGTCCGCTACAAGGGGGACAAAGACAGCTCATTGGACACTTAACATGCGGCATGTATTTATGCAAAGACCAGTTTTTCCTCATCTCGCATTGTACCGTGGCACTCTTTGAGCAGCTCTCTGATCTGTCCCTTGTTGTCATGCAGCTGTCGGGTCAGCTCCTTTAGTCCCTCAAGTCTGGTCAGAGGTAAGGAGTCACAGGACGACACTGACAGGAAGTGTACTATTTCCTGTAGAGAGGGAACATTGAGACATAGGTTAGCGATGAAATGTTAGATTGTTAATTTTCATTGATAACCAAGAAATTTACACTCAGAGCACCATATGCATCCAAAGAAAATTACTTAGAAACTTTGATATTAATATATGGCTATTAGTTAGGCCCCTCCTTCACGTCTTATAATTATTTATGTCCATCACCATAAATACGTTGGCAACACATGACATCAAAGACGGGAGTTGGACCACTTGGGGTGCTACCAACCGCAGTGTATGTGGGACTTTTTTGAGTGTGTTCAGTTACAATGACTTAAAAGAGATAATATACTGAACAGTAGTGAGATGTGTTGTGTATGGCTGTGAGTGTGCCATCTGGCACTGTTACCTGTCGCAGTGTAAAGGTCCCAGTGTTATGTTTGAGCCTGTTCTGTACAGACCGCAGTTCTCTGAATTCAGGGAGGTCGGGGAAAGGTTCCAACCTGCTGATGGCTCCTTTTAATTTCTGTTGGTTCTCTATCACGAGAAACTGCAACAGACTGAGCACCTACAGGGACAGAGAAGTGAAAATGAAAATGTGTGGTTCATAAATACTAAAAAGGAGGAACAAAAATAAAGAAAATGTTTTAATAGGGCTTGTTCAATGACAAATTAGATTTGGAAAATCATTTTAACTGGGGACATTCTCCTGTAGCAACCAGTCCATTCTTCAAAAGCCTCAAATTCTATATTTTGTCACTTTAAAGATGAATTTTTTGCACATTTCTGCAGATAGTAAACGTCTCTAAAATGACAACAAATTAAGCAAAATGTTTATTCATAAACCCTTTGCAAACTTGTAGCCAAACAAGTGGATGCTTTTGTCCAGTACATAACATCATTACTTAGTGGCAATTTTGGTAAATTTATGTTTATATGCACAAATAATAATTTGCCTCTAATTTCCATAAGTGATGTATAATATATATTTTAATGCATTACATGCTAAATTAAGCCTGTAAGTGAATGAAATCTTGAATAAACTGCCTGTCACTAACCTGCTGTGAGATAACAGGCCGGCTGGTCACCTGAGACGTCAGAGTCCCAACAATGACCTGTAGGTGACAGTCTAGAGCGTCGTCACAGAACTGCAGGGCTGCCTGACACACAGAGGTCAACAGGTCGCAGCACAGAGAGAGGCTTCGGGTAGAAACCTCGTCACACTGAAGTGATCTGTGGACGGGAGGAACACAGTGTACAGTATGCTGTATGTATGTGAATATTATTCCACCTGTGTGTGCATGAACTAACCTGCCGTTGATATGGTGTATGAGTGTGTAGATGATGTCTCTGAGGACGAAGGCCCAGGCTCCTCCCAGACCCTCCTTCACCTCTCTGAGCAGCAGGTTGACGAACAGGTGATACATGAGGAGGATACGATGACGTTCGTAGCTGTTGGTTGTCTCTGCTGCTCTTTCACACACCGCCAGCAGGATCCTTTGGATAGAAATCTACAGTGCAAAAATAGATGACAGTTATAACATTATAACATAGAACAAAAAATAACACAAAAAGTTGAAAAAAGAAAAAGAAAAAAGATGATTAATGATAAGAGACAGAGACTAAGAAAACCACATAAATGAGACATCTTACCGGAGTTTTTGACAGAATGGCTACCAGTGACTTGTGGTTGGCACTGTGGCATTTGCTGAGGTAGTCCAGAGTGGCTTTGATGACATACGAGCTGAAGTATGGTGGGTTTGGTACAGGGTCCAGCTCCCTGAGGGCCATTAAAACATTTACTTAATCACATTTTATTCCATTTTTATTTGAAATTTAGGTTAATAGACAGAAAAAAACAACTTTTAATAACAGTGTTGTCATCACAATGATAAAATGAATGAATGGGTAAATGAATAAAATGAATTAATATAACTATAATGTAACTCTTAACTACCATTACCCTATGAAGCGTTTCAGGTCTCCTCTGTCTCCTTCAGCTTCACCTCCTTCATACAAAGTCATCAGCAGCTCCACTACTATGTCTGCCAGGTTAGTGTGGATCAGGCTGTCAATTTGCTGCCGACACAAACATGAGAACAGTCGAGTAAATTTACCTTTCAGTTATTGTATCTTTACTCACATGTGGAATACACTGCACACTCAGTTGAGCCTGTGATCCTGTTTAACTTTACTGAAAATGTAAGGGACAATTGTACAAAAGGCCCACGACAACTGTTAGTGTTTTAGACTGATGTGCATTATGTCCACACTTGGTCCTTAAAATTACTTTTATGTGCCCAGAGTAGCTAAATATACTTGCTTTCCCTCGCTGTCTCTTTACTGTTTTCAAAATGTTATCATTTTTGTTGCTGAACTCTTCCTGATGTGGTCAAATTAGAAAGCTGCATGAAATGAGATGTCTAACCCTAGATGTCCAGTAGACTTAGGCTGGTGTTTTACAGCTGTGTGTTTACCTGTTTGCCCAGACAGTCGGCATCTTTGAGCAGGTCATACACTCTATGAGCCTTCTCTCTCTGCTGTGCCACCTGTGAATCCTGGCCAGACAGGGCGAAGTACGGCAGGATGTTGACCATGATCTTGGGGAAGCAGTCGGCCAACAGCTTTTTCCAGTCCCTCTCCAGATACCTGCCGATAGACCTCACCTGCTCAAAGTCGTCCAGGAAAACCAAGTGGGGGATCAACACCTGGTAGGAAGAGCTACAAAAGGGGACGAGACAACAGGGGGAGTTAAAACCAGGTGCTCATGCATCATTAACTCTTTGTTGATTGGGGTTTTGACAAAAATGTCAACACTGTCTGAAATTATATAAAGTAGTATGGGGGAAAAACAGATTTTGATTGTACAGAAAAAATGAGTTTGCTTTGTGTAATTTTGATTTTAAATTTTGGAAAAATGCATGACACTGAAAGGAGAGCAACTACAAAACAACATCATCAAATGAAAGTAAAAGACTAGGTTATTTCCTCACTTATAGAAATCTTTGACTGTGTCATGGTCCAGGAGGGTGTAGGGGAAAGAGCCGAGAGTGTAACGATCGTCGGATTGTCTCTGTGCGAGCCACTCTGCCACTAAGTAGTACAAGTGAGAACTGACAAATGTTTTTACATTCCTGTAGCCCAGCACTCTGGATACACTGCACAACATCTGTCGAGAAAAGAAGGACAAAAACAATGAATCTCTCTTTGGTCTTTCTGTAGATTATTGTTTTAAAGGAAAAAGGGCAACCTACTGATATGATTTGAGGATGTACAGTGACATATAATAAACATTGTTACCTTTTTAATGAGCTTTTCCTCGATATTGTTCTCCTTGTAGGACTGGAAGAGGGCAAACAGAGACTGTTTTTCGCACACTGGGCTACAACACAACACCACAGACAAACTCTTCAGCAGGGTGGCCTTGCGGTTGAACACCTCGTCGCACTTGTCCTCTGAAGAGCTGCTCCTCTGTGTATGATCACATGGAAAACACCAGGAAAAGTCAAACAGGGGCTGAAAATGAACAAATAATAAACCTTTTCTTGATTGGTGGCAATGGTGAATGAACTCACTGGGAGCCTCATTCCCTCCTGAGCCTTCAGGTAAACATTTTCAAAAGCATCCTGCTGGTGTTTAAGTGGCAGCATCTTCTTTTTATCAGGCTGCTCTGGACTCATCTCCAGAAACAACCTGGATACAAAACGAGAATAATGGCAACAATTCATATCTGTGATCCACTTCATGGATTAAACATAGATTTCCTATTTTATAATTTCTATCATGTTTAGATTTAATATCTTATTCTGATACATTGTCAGTAGTGATAAGTCAGCTCCTAGCTAAAGCATACCTCTCCACTGACATGGCTACCAGCATCCGGACTTGGTGGTGGGCATCTGCAAGGTAAGACGGAAGGATGACGGACACCAGGCGGTCCTCCATCCTGTCAGACCCTCTGATATCTAGGACTGCCCACTTACAACACGGGTCAGCCTGTCAGAGGGCGGGGATACAAAGATACAGAATGATGATGCAACTGAAACACAGAAAGAATACACAGAAAAAGAAGAAGGGAAAATTTTGTCCATACATTTTTTGTTACGAGGCACCTGGGAAACATTTCTCACTTTAAATCAGCACCGCTTTGTTTCCCTGTCAAACATGATTATTCAGAGTGAGACGTAAAAGACACAAATCTAACCTTTCACTGGTGAGCAGAAAAAGCCTGAAACAACACTAAATGTATTCCCTGTAACTGCAGACAGGTGAACATATGTGAGAAATTACCTCCAGCAAAGCAACCAGACATTGCACCAAGGCGGCTCGCATAGTTGATATGCATTTCCCTGTCTGGCTCAGGAAACTAAAGAAACAGAAGAATGAATGAGCAGATATGAATAACTGAATCATAAAAATCATAGACAGATTTTAATTATCAAAGATATTGATGCAGAACATGGTTCAGATAAACCTCATGTTTACAAAGTCTGACACAGACTGAAGTTCGCAAAATGTAATTTAAAAACAACTTTTGGACATAATCTTGTTTTCTTGAGACGATGAGGTGAGACACATTTTACACTTCATCACCCTCCATCAAAGACTAAAGGCTCCTTGCGGCAAGCAGAGGCTTGATTTTACTGTGAACGTTCATGGTTTGAAAATATGCCACTAACCAGAATCCAGACACCACTTGTAGCAGGGATCCCTGAACGTGTTTCATCTCCTCGGGCATGTGGTGGGTTTTCCCCAGGCTCCTGATTGAGGGTAACAAACCCAGCAGCACAGCAACACAGATCTCTTGGTCTTGACGGTACAGGTTACACAGGTCCCTGCAAACAAAGAAAAACAGAAACACTTCATTATTCACACAACTGCTCTATCACTAACAAAATATATTAGTGTAGCAGAAATGTTTCCTCACGCCAGAGGACGGAGCAGCGAATCAAATTCCACTGGAGAGAGCGAGTCCTCAGCAGGAAGCTTCTTCAGCAGGACAAGATACTGCAAGAGAACCAGATATCAGTGTCCAGCAGCCGAGGCAACATCATCGCCACCATGACTCTACACACCAGCTGCTACTCACCATGTTGAGATGCAGAGCTTTGGTGAAGTCAATCTGCTCCAACAGCAGCAGCAGCTTGCGCTGTACCTCCTGTGGTTTGAAAAGCAGACCATGGACGAGCTGGACAGAGCCGCACTCACATAGGAACTCCAAAATCGCGAGGAGAGCCAGGTCCTGCTGGCCCAGATGATCCTCTGCTAACAGGCTTTTAGCACCTGAGGAAGGACAGAGCCATGATTCATCTCCCAGTGATCCACTGACAGCATGATCAGCAACTTATTCTAAGATGGTTTTGGTGATTCACAAATAATGGATTTCTCCCCTTTTGACTATTAAATGTCAATAACTCTCTGTATCTCTGTGTATGAAAAAGAAGCCACTGCTCTTTGACTCTGATGGCCTGAGAACAGCAAAACCTGATCTTTACTCCCGATGTTTTAAATTAGTCTTTTAGGAATTGGTGTAATTTGTGTTGTAATTATGTTTATATAAATTATACCAAATTGTTTATTCCAAGAAAGGCACCAATTTAGACAGCAAGAGATCCCGTCGTCTTACCTGGCCCACAGGAAGCATCAGTGTTGTCTCCCTTCTGCCTGTGTGTCTCATTGGTGCTGCTGTGAGCCTCTTCGCCATCCTCAAACAGGTCAATATCGTCCCCTTGTTGAGTCCTGGTCACATCCCTGTCATCATCCGCATGATCGTCTTCATCCACCAAACTGACTCTCTTAGAAACACTGCTCAGCTGAAGAGACAGGGAGGTAGAATATTTTCATATTCTTATCCTCAGGGCACAACATCTTGAATCTCTACATACTACTGTATATCTGCCACTTACCAACAGTTTGAGGACCTCTGCCAATTCACTAAGGAGACTGCCCGGCAGTATCATAATGAACAGACTGGAGGAGATGGGACAAACATTATCCTGCAGAAGAGAGCAGACAAGATTTTGACTCTAAATCATCCAGTGGCTAAATTGTCTACATACTGACTTTAACATCGTGTTGATGACAAACTGAACTGTGATGATGGCGTTTTTTTTTTTTTTCACCTTGTTTTTTCTGCTGGCGGACTGTGTGCAGAGCTCCATGACAGACTTCAGTGTGTGCATGGTTCCCTCCTCTGTCATCTTTACTTTCACAGTAGAAACAAACCCGCTGAAATCCTGGGCCAGGGCCTAGAGACAAAAACACCAGCCACCAACACCAATAACCATAAATGTAATGTTTGCATTTCATGTCAACTGGTATTTATATGTTATTCAACATACATTTTTACCAATGTGGAGAATGGGCACAAGGCACCAGTAGGCTACTCATGAAAAATTACTAATGTAGATTCATATTTTATGCATCCATGAAGGTATACCTTTGCCTTAGTGAGGAGTTGTGAGTGGTAAGCCTCCTCTTCAGTCAGAACCCCAGTGGAGACGTAACCTGCTAGAACACCAGTCAGCAGACTGAAGCAGCGCACCAGGCACTCCGGAGGGGTGGACTGAGACTGTGGAGAGCAGATAAGAATAAACACCAGTGTGATGACTGCACAGAAACATAAACACAGAACATATTAACTTCCACTCACATCAGGAGAGTAGCAGTTGAGTAGGTTGTCAGCCACACAGAGCAGGGACTGCTCCAACTTGTTTCTGAGACCAGGGACGGCAGCGAATTGGCCGTCAGCTGATGACGGCTTCACCGACTCTTCGCTCCCTCGGACCTCTGAGGGCAGTGTGTTGAAGCTGAACTGCAAGTACAGCCTCTCGATCTCCTCCAGGTTATCTTTGGCATCAGATGGCACTTGTTCTTGAAAAAAGACACTTAAAAAAAAAAGAAAAACAAATGATTTTTTATTTCAAAATTTAATTGCACTAAGTACAGAGAAGATACAGTGAGTTGATACCAATGTAGCATTAGTTCTAAAAGAAATACAACTGGCTCTGTATCAATAATGATGCCAAAAAACTATTGATGCAATAATTATGCTAAAAGGGGGAGGGAGGGGGTTGCCTCACCTCTTAGCTCCTTCAGCACCCAGCAGAAACCTCAGGCCAGCTCTGGTGTCCTTCAAGGTCAAGGAGACCAGGATGCCTGCTATTAGATTGTAGGGAAAGTCTCTGTAAACAAAACCATAAGAAAACATCAGTTTACAGACTTTTATCTTACAATCAAAATAAAGAGATAAGTATACCAGTGTAACAGTGTGTGAAGCAAACCATTGTGGAAGCAGACCGTCTCAAGATATTACAGTTAAATAAGTATGGAGCTAAGATAAAAATATGCTGACAGACAAATCTGCAGTTAACATGGAAAAGCAACACAGTCACAACCTGCAAATGATGGGGTGAGGTCTGGAGCTATCCTCCATCTCATCACTCTGATCACTCATCAGCAGCCACGCTATGAGGGTCTCCTTCAGGTTTGGAGACCCAGATCCTTCTGTGACCCCTACATAGTCCCAACCTGAGCTCGGGATGAGCCTCTTGGGGACCGGACACTTAAGCAAGGCCTGGGAGAGACAGACAGCGGCACTCCTGTGGATAGAGGGGGAAAGTTGTGATGGGAGCTACATGCACACACTGAGACACACTAATTTATTCTAATGACACATTTTCTGTATCAACAAAGACACAATTTAACAATTTTATCATTGCAAGATGAGAAAAATAGAAATTTACTGGGATAGTTTGCATGCTGATCCAGAGAAAAGCTTCCAGAACTCTCTGTCCATATCAATAAGTCCACCATGGACAATGGAGGCCAGCAGGTCGAAGCTGAGGGCCTCAGTCTGGGGTGAGCTGACCCCTCGCAGTGCCAGGGCCCACACCCGACCCCATAGCCTGCCCAATTCGGCCCTGTGGACCTGGGTCCTCTCTGGGTGGTGAGCCTGGCAGCGGGCCACCTCCCTCAGAGAGCGCAGCACATATGGCCCCCTCTCTCCTCTCCGCTGCTCTGCCAGGAGCTGGTACAACACTGACAGCAGTGGGACCAGTTCATGGCCAGGCACCATGGATGGGTACTTGGAGACAAGCACTGCAGTGATCTGCAGCCTGAGAGGAGTAAATGAAATAAGTTTGGATCTTAACATGATCAGAGAAACAACACTTTACCTTAAACAATGCTCTTATTACGTTAATTGTGTTGTGATTTTCGCACCATGGTATGATATCAAAGTCACTTTGCTGAGACTGCAGATGGTCCCGGAGGACCTCCCAGCCCAGTTCGATACGGCGTCGCTTGCTGGCTGCTCCATGGGTGGGACTGCCCATCTGCGTGGCTCTGAGGGAGGCCTGGGTCACCTCCAAGATATGGGTCTCATTGTCATCAGTGAAGAGCTACAACAGGCAGGAAACAGATGAAGATCAAGCACATCATGTTGTCAAAACAGGTAATTCTCATACTTACATCAAGCAAAATTGTGATTTCTTAATGCACACTTGAGACTTGATCTCTGTTACCTGACGACAGATGTCGGCTGTGAGCTCAATGAGATTGTCTTTTACGGCTATGTGTCTTGTCCCTGTGACGTACTTCCCTCTGCTGCCTATATGACTGATTTCTCTGACCAAAGCGTCATAAAGGCTGTACAGCTGACTCCGCCACTTCGTCCAGTCCTCAGCATGAGCACCTAATATATGAGGGGGTGGATTACATTATGATCACTCACAATCACAAAACAGCTGAAAAATCTTCCCTCGGTGGAGCAATTTGTATTAGAAACAAGGAAAATTGCCAAAATGACACTTTAAAACATCAGCGGTCCCTGAGAATAAGTGTCTTTATAAGTTGCATGCAGAAGTCTACTAGTGCACTCTTCCTTGGCTTGTTTACAATTACAGACAACAAGATCCCATGTATTTCATTGGTCCAAATGTTTAAAGACAGAAATGGTCAAATGCTATTAAAATCTTTTTTAAGTTTAGTTAAAGTTCTTTCTACTTCATTGCTATATTCCTCAAATAAGTGGAAACCTACAGTATATGGGACCATATGTGACTCACAGTAAAGCCTGTCTGCCATTCAAGGACAACCAAAGGTATCACCACCAGTAGAAACACACATTGTTTTAAAGAAAAAGGAAAGATAATTCAACCTGTGTCCTGTGTCTTGGCTCCTTTGGGGTGGTGAACACAAATCTGCAGGTTGAAGAACTCCACAATCTTCTCTTTGAGAGCAGCACTGGGCCTCTTATCCACCCAGATGTGCAGTATAGAAGGCAGAAGCTCCTCTCCCAGGTGACACACCCTCATCCTACAGTTCATGGCCGCAGATCTCAAGAATATGTTGAGAGCCGAGACGAGGTGCTCCAAAACAGTCAAGTACTTCTCCTGTCTAACAGCATCATAGGATTTAGTTAAGAAAAACACACAGTGCGTAATGTTCTTTTTTTAATAACAACTAACTAACTACCCATAGTACAGCACTATTTCAAAGTAAGACTAAAATAGTGTTGGGAGGAATTAGCAGATACAGTGAATTCAAAAGGTTGGTAAAAGGTTTCACCTGGCATTAAGAAGTGCTTTGGAGAAGAAGCCGAACAGAGTGTTGTTAAATCCATCAGTCTGCATGCAGCAGCCCTGCACCACTATGTGGATGACTCTGCTCACTAAAACATGGTTGATGGGTTTGGATGAAGAGTTGAACAAGCTACAGTACAAGTCCAAAAGACCTAGGGGGTCACAAAAATAAACAGGGGATTCAGTTTAACAGCATGTAACTGACTCAGTGAGAAAGTATTAAAAAAACAGGCGGTTATAACACAATGTAATGTGCTAGTAAATACAAATCCATTCTTATTTTTTATCAGAAGTTTAACATTTACTCTGTTGGAGTGGATAATCTGATCATATCAAGAAATCAAGAAGTATAATTTCCTAGATAATTAGACAAACAGCCCACTGACTCTGCCACTGCTGTGGAGCGATGTCACACCAGTACTTGCGGACGGACAGGATGTCCTTTACTAGGAGACTGCTATAATCTTCTCCACAAACTGAACAGCTGTACGAACTTTGCAGCACCTCCATCACGTGTCTCAGCAGCTCACTGCACTTTAGACGAGGCCCGCCTGCAGAGAGAGACAGAAACACAAACTTAAACTACAATACCTATGTTAATTCAAACAGATTGCGCTGGGTTTTTTTCTGCTCAGCACTGAATTGAATGAGCCAGGTGCAGTAATGACAGGTACGATTACAACATTTGTTCAAAAACACCCCTCACTGTGACACAACACAAACCTTTTTGGGTAAGCTTATATTGTAAATGTGTGTACTAAAGTGTAATCTACTACTGGATCTCACCAAGACAGTGCCCTTACGTTTGTTTGCATAACGAATGAAGTATTTGATCAAACTGCACATTTCAGCCATCTTCTTCTTCCTTGTGGCCAGCGCTGTCGCTGTGACGGATTTACTTGACTGCATGCTTTCTGTCTCCTTTTGGATGTAGCGCTGCAGAAATCTGGCATGGGAAAAATGAGTGTATGCAAATCAGAATAGAAAGTTTCATTTAAATTTTTTCTTCTGGCAGATAATTGAACCTAACTGATTCAATACTCTTAATAATTTCCACAATTATTATGAGCACAATTTACAGCATCTTGCACTATTTAGAAAGAAAACAGATTCTTGTGAAACAACTAGAAATCTACTATGGTATGTCAAATTTCCATTTGATTATTGGGCACAGCAGAGTTCCCAGAAGCCAGCTGGTATTCATTGGTTGAGGATGCAAAGAAACAAAAGTGAAATTAAAATGGTAAGACAGAAAGAAACGGAACTTACTTAGCAGACAAAGTACAAAGTAATAACACCACAGTTCCAGATTTTAGCAAAGACTGCCAAGGCACACACATCAAACCCCAAAGAACCAAAATGTGACTTGATTCACACTAGATAACCTTCTATGCATTGTTTTGCACATGACCAAAAATGCAAATATGCAGAGGCAGGTCACCTGAAAACAGTATCCCATGTGAGTTGCTTGGAGGCTTTAGCTTTAGACCCTGAGGTGCGATCCAACTCCTGCACAACTTCTGGACATCGAATGAGCCGTCTGAAGCGTTCAGCTTCTTTCTGGAGGCATGAAGGAGATGTAGGATTTGTACTGCACTTGCTCGTTAAACTTGGGCTGCAGTGAGGCTGAAAAAGCCTGCTGCAATATATATCTTTTCATTGTTTATATTATTATAGATTGTATATTATAATATTACCTTCCTCTCTGTGGCTTTGTCATTCTCCAGCCCCCTGCAGCAGTCCCGGAGATCATCAAGAGCCAAATTCATTGTGCTGCACATTGGGTTAGGGCACAGCTTTCATCAATGTAGAGCAGACTATTGTACCTGCTGAGACAGGATGATGACACGAGAGGATGTTATTCGTCCACATTACTGTATGCCTATACTACATTTACTTTGCAACGGCATTAGCTCTCTTCTCTCCTACACTTTAGCAACACAACATTACCACACTTGCTTTGAACTTGATTTACAAACGTCCATTCAAACTCTCGAGCTGCTGCTCTCTCTGTTCACTGTCCCCTGATCACTGCACTGATTGTAGTGACGGAGCTGTCACACATGCAGCTGCAGATATTACCTGAGGAGCTACAGTGATAGCGGAGCTAGCTGATGTACCTTGTCTGACAACTTTTCCATCTTGACGTGCTTTAACGTGTTAACACACGCACGCACAAACAGGAAATTCCCGCCCCAGCAGAATCGAGCAAGCTACATCATATCCAGGCCATTGCTAGTATTGAGTGAGTCCGTTTTTTTAGTGCTAGAATTAAAACAAACTTTCTGCCTAGCTTCGTGCTATGGTATTACATCGATAGAGTACATGTAGAAGTTATGTTCAATCTATTTTATTCTTATAAATGTATATAGCAACCTGCAGGGTATAGTGGAGTTAGGCGTTTTGGATTGGACTACTACTACCAAGATTCCAACTGGCAGATTAATTTAATACTTCCGGGTTGTAATTTCTTGAGTTCCCCGCCTTTTGAGTAAGCAGCAGTCCCCTCCGGACGACTCCTTCACAGTAAAACCACTGACGGTTATTTTTTTAATTTGACGCTGTATAACGGATTTCTGAGAGATTTTTCCTGAACATGTAGCTAATTCTTCATTACTACGTCTTTTGTATCAACCAACAAGCAGTCATGTTGTTGCCGTCCGACGTCGCTCGGCTTGTTTTGGGTGAGTCTGGTCAAACGCAGCAAAAACTGTAGCGTTGTGCTGCATTCGCTTGAAGTCTGCAGAAAGGAAAGAACAGGAAAAACAACCATTATTCACGCCTTATTCCAGTGTGTTAGCCTTTGTGCCAGCTAACAGTGTTGTCAGATAAAGAGTTTTAATTAGCTACTGTTGTTGTGTTACGTATTTGTAGTAGTTCTTTGCCGAGTAAAACTGGATACACACAGTGTATAGCTCCCATAAAATGAGATTAACGGATTGTATTTTGATGTAGCTAGCTGCCAGCTGTGGTGCTTTTGCAGCCTTTCTCCCAACAGTTTCACTGTAGTTCTTTTCACCATAGCGTCGCTGTCAGAAATCGACAACTTTTCTGACTTGGAATTTTAACTATTTTTTCTATTATTATTTTTCCCACTCAGCAGCTCGTAGTTTCGGTTTAAACGATATGACCTGAACGCGCCATCCGCTAACAATGACACTAAACCGTAAACAGGCGGCTCACATTTTACAACTGTATTTAGGGTAACTATTCGATGGCAGTTTGAGCTTTGTTTTATTGATGTTTCTCTCTAACTCGCTGTTGGTAAATGGTCTTCTGCAGGGTACCTGCAAGAGGAGGGACTGTCCGCTACAAGCCAAGCTTTCATTCTCGAGAGCTCCAACCTGAAAGAATATGCTGAGCACACTACAGGAGATGGGACTATTCCTGCTTGTGTATTTGTAAGCATATCTTTTTCTCTGATAAATCATGTCACATATTGTGAAGTGAATGTCGTGCGCATAAAGATCCTAATTGCTTGTATGATTCATTATTTGTTCCCACATAGTCTGTCTTTGGGAAAGGCCTAACAACCATCCTGAACGAGTATGTGGCTGCCAAAACAAAAGGTGCGATTATTTTATTACTTTATTGTCTCCATTACTAAATTAAATTTTCATAAAATTATACATGTATCATGTCTGTGGTGTTGGTAATGTTCTTTCAACAGAGTCTTGTCATGAGGTACCTGCAGTGATGACATCACTGTGGAAAAAGCTGGATTTTACACTCAACCAAATCAAGTAATTATCTGCCAATTTCATCATCTTAACTCATTGAAACCAACACAATCTCTTTCCTCCATCTTTTTACTGAAACCTGTCTTTGAGTGTGATCTTCATCACTGATGTTGTTGCATTATTTTTTTATAACTTTCCACAGGTCATTGCAGAATTCACCAGCTATATCAGCATGCCAGAGAAGTAAGTGTGTAATTAGTTTGTCCATTTTATTCTCTTGTTTATGCCCAGCCTGAAAAAGGTGCATTATTAGTGCACAAGCATATACAAGATTTACAGAGTATATAGTAGTATCCACCATTAATTTTACACCCAGGTTAGTAGATTTGACACAGCCATCGAGATTTTTGTATTTTTCATTGATTTATCATGATTTGTTATGTGTGGAAATGCTGTTGAAAGTGTCAAGTAATTGGGATTCTGTTAGGGTGCACCTATAGCATGTGAAGCTGTACATATTGGAAAGATCTGACTGCCTGAACAATGACTTCCTTATTCAGAAGCTTATTGTGATGTGGAATTTTGAAGCCTCTAACAACAGCATTCAACACCAGACCAACACAAATAAATTCACAAAATAAGGGAAACACTGTGGTTTATACATCAAATATGCAAATTATCAGCATAATCACACACCACAGCACACAATGATTTAAGATATAAATAGAAATACAATATTCACAAAAAAATTTTTATCTGCCTCTGTCTGTTGCAGCACGTTCACGCATCGGCATGGCAAATATGGCTAGACAGCGGGTCCTGACCGTGGCTTCAGCTGGCACTGTCGTCTGCTCGTCAGTTTCTGAAGCAAGCTCCATCATCAGCCCTGCGCACACCTCCCACAGCATGCTCGGCCACTCAACTCCTGTGAGCTACACTGCTCTGCACACCAGACTAGCTCCTGGCAGTGGCACGAACCAGCAGATCCACGATGGCAGCCGATTACTAAATACTCCAAGTGAGTATGATGAAACATGCTGTGTATATGTTTTTTATGTTATTATATTATTTATAATGCAGTTTTCGAGGTTGAGGCGTTTGTGTTTCACTGTTTTAATCCTCTCTTTAACCAGTCATTGTCAGTCACTTTTATTGTACATTCTTACCAGTGGTACTCATCTTCATGCTGTGCAGACATAGCATTGCTAATTTATTGTTTTCTTTTAACAAAGGTCTGTTTTTATGTGCACATATGAGGCGTTCAAGTAGCTAGTCATTTATTTTTTGTAATGGCTCATAAAAACTTCCCTTTTGAAGTCCATGGGTTTTTATCATTTTCCACAGGGCTATTGAAAGATTTAGCAAAGCTGTATTTGTTTGCTTTGAGTGATGTGTGCTGTCATGTGTCCATTACAGGGGATTCACCGGTACAGATCATTGTGTCTGAGCATCGGCTAAATCCGGGCCCGATGTCTCCAGGACGACGGAAATGGTAAGGATGCTTGTTATATTGTAATAATTGTTAACCACCCCTTATTTTTAGAGCGCTGAAGACAGATGTAGTCGTCCCACTAACCCACCGTTGCTTGAAAATGCTGCTCTCTCGGTACACAACTAAAGTACAGAAGTAGTAGTAGATAGACCTTTTCCCTGAAGACATTTTAATATTTTACAATAGTAAAAGCACTGTGAAGAGAGGTGCTGATTGATATATTGAAGTTTGTGGTGTTTTTGTGTGAGATTGTACTTGTTTTGCATATGCCTTGTGCATGTTGGCTGCTATAATCTTTTTTGCTACCTTCAGGGACACCCCCAGGAAGAGAAGTGGTGCTTTGAGTGTGTCCAGTGGCCCTGGCAGATCTGCCACAACTGTCACTACTGTTAATGCAGAACCTCAGCCTGAAGAGGTTGTTGATGAAAACTTCCCTGTAAGTAGATCTGTATGTTTGGTGTTGTTTTCCTTAGCAGTGAGAAATTTTGAACAAACAAGAGACAATATGATCTTGGTCCATATTTGTGCAGCAAATGAGGACTGAATTACCCATGTATTGTCACCATCTTTTGTCATTTTTGACTCGGTGTAGTGAACGGCATGATGCTGCAGATATTTAATTTCATATTTTTCATGCTTGCTCTCTCTTGAAAGTATCCGTCTTTTACAGATTCATGAATCAAACATTTTGTGACTTCACAAAACGTGTCTCTCTCCACAGCAACTTGTGATACAAAATGCACGTGACAAGATCCTGGGGGACAGATCATTACAAGAGAAGCTTGCTGAAAACATCAACAAAATCCTTGCCAAGTAAGTGCTGAGTTGAGACTCTGCATTGCCTCTCTGCAGATATATATTAAGTTGTTGTGATAGATGGTTCATGATTTTGTCAGTGACAGTCAAAGTTGTGACATGACTGTAAGCATGGTAGAACATGTTTTTTACTATTTTCTCCCGTTTCATCTCTAACATCAGTGAGCCAACGCCCCAAACATCAAAGGCCTCTTTAACTACAATGGAGGCAGATCAGTCTATTGATGAAATCCTTGGATTACAGGTGCTGAACTACTCTAAATGCCAGTATCACAACAGCATAATTTCTTTGTTTTTTTCCCCTCATCATCACTTCATCAAGCTGTGTTGTTACATTATTTCCTGACATATATCCTCTGACACAGGGGGAAATCCATATGAGTGACGATGCCATCCACGACATTTTGGAGCAAACAGAGTCTGACCCAGCTTTTCAAGCCCTCTTTGACCTTTTCGATTACAGTAACTATGACCTACTTTTTAAAAATTTATTTTGTTGTTGAGTGCTTCTGAATCACAGTTCTTTTCAGTTGGATTTGAAAGCCATTTCACACAAAAACAGACTATTTTTAATGATGTTTATATGTATTTGCAGATAAAACCAAATTCCCTGATGGAGAACCAGGTGATGGAGAGATTAGCAATAGTCCAGAAGAGAGTGAAGCCGCTGGATCTTCATCTACAGTCAGACCCCTTCAGAGCGATGATCCAGGTATTCTTATAATCCAGTAGTGCGCTCTCATAAGAAGGCAACACAGATGTCACTTTTGATTATTGTCTTCAATCTCACACAGGTCAAAAAACAGTTCATATATAGTCAGAATTATAATACTAATGTCATCATACTCTTGCTGATGGGGATTTTTGGTATAAAATAATAATTGTTGTGCCCCTATTGAAGACAGAACTGCCTAAAACATATAGATATAAACAGATTAAACATCAAACTGTCTTTTATTTTATCCTTCTTTTTTTTTTTTTTAGGCACTACACAGAGAGATACTAATGTTTCGGATGCAACCCCAATGACAGTGAAGATGAGAACTGGACAAGATCGTAAGACCAGGAAGTCTACTGGTCCCACCTTGTTAAAGAAAACGGTTATTGCCCCCAGTGGCAGAGCATCCAGAATTGAAAACAGTTCAGCCAAATTGTTAGTGAGTCATGGGGATCACCGAGGTGTCTCATCTGGGCCAGGAGACTCAAACAAAAAAGAAAGAGTCCCACTCTTCAATACCAGTGTTGGTGTGACACCAATGGATATTGATGAACCATTGAATACACCCCCCCCTCCTTCAGACAGTATGGATAATCAGGAGCCTGCCACAAAGGACAGCACCTCCATGAAAACTGTCCTCTGTGACTCAAACACAGTTTCCTCATCAAGAGCTTCTGCTGCATTTGTTGCACCAGTTGTGACGTTGGTCTCAAGTGCGGATAGAAAACAGGGGTGTAAACAAACACAAGGATCTATGGAGCAACCTGCTACAGCCCCCTCCTCAGCTCTGAGTAATCAACCTGCTTTTTTGTCTTCTGAACAAGTTGAACTGAACAATACTCCAACGCCAACTGCTGAGCTAGCTCATATGCCGATTTCAAGTGGTGGAGGAGACACTCAGCCAATGTTTGCTCATTCAGTAACACCTGAGTCTGCCTCTTCAACATCTGCTTCTTCTGGTGTCACACTTATAGCTGTGCCTGCCTTGTCAACAGCTTCCACTGTTGCACCATTCACATCAACAGCTGGGTTACCCATATCTGCTTCTGCCTCTGTAACTCTTACAGCTACCCCTGCCTCATCTACACCCGTCTCACCCGCATCCTTCTCCTCCTGTGCCTCAGTTGCAGCAGCACTTGATCCTTTATCCACTAACCCCAGCACCCCAAGCAAGGCTGCAGCAGATTCCAGTAATATAGTTTCTTTGAAAATCATCATCAGCGATAACCAGGAGGAGGATACTGCCAGTGATGCAGCCTTGAATCAGGCAATTTCCAGCATTTCCGGGGACAAGATACCCACCATCTATCTTTCCTCTCCAGCTAAGTCCCCTGGAGGCCCTGGCACTCCAAAGGCCAACTTGGATGAGGTGGCACAGGCAGTTAGTGGCTTGCAAAGCTCTGAGGCACATGCTAGTCCTCTCAGCTGTAAGGCTGGTGCATTGGTCGCATCTCCATTAACAGGGGCATCACAGGCTCAGCAAAGCTACATAATTCAACTACCCCTGGACACCACTAACCCTACTCTCCAAGGAGCCACTGCCAGCTATTTCCTTGTGACTGAACCCCCGAATACAGACGCTCAAACCAGACAGGTGCTACTGCCTGCTGGTGTCTCAAAAGCGCAGCCTTTGCCCACCAACCAGTTTGGGGTGAAAACACCAACTCGCTCTCAAGGCTACTCCACTGGTAAGAGACAACAGACTACGACAGTGGGTCATTTTAGCAGACAAAAGTTAATCTCAGTCTCACTCTGGTATCACTAGCTGGGTCTGATTTTGGGTCACAGTGTTAACTCTTTTAATTTACATTTGTAATGCCCACATTAATTGTAACACTGTAGAAATTATTTTTTTAAATGTTTTAAATGCAATAACATAGTCATTATATATTGGCACCAGGTCACCTACCTTTAAGCCAAGATTTGTTTTCTTGTAAGATGTCCACAGGTCTAACTGACACAGTCCACTCTAGATCTGCACACAGCATGTATTGTGTGTTGTCCCTGGTGCAGAGATCTTTGCTGTCCCCGGTGTTTAGTGGGTCTTTGTTGCTCATCGCCTACCATCTCTCCAGCCCATTACTATTGTCTTTTTTAGTGTTATTATTTAAAAATAAAATTTGTGTTCTTTATGTGCAGGGTCAGCGCTCATCTTACCATCACCGGTTAAGCCCATGGTACTTCCTATTTCTGTTATGGGTCAGAATACTCTGGGGAATATCCAGATGGTGTCCAATCAGGTAACAACATTATCTGTAAATAGTTTAAGTTGGCAGTTAAAAGTTATTTCTGTTCTTTCCTTTTCTTAAATTCTTACAATAGGATGACTCCTGATCATTCTGCCAACCTCTCATCTACCATCCTGCCCCTTGGAGAAAATCTCTGTTTGACCAATGTTTTGGTCCATGACGGAGTGTCTTGAAATCTATTGGGCAGATTTGCACAAAATTTACTACACACATGCTACCCAAAAGAAAACTTAATGTCTGCTGACCCACATACCATTCTCAGGCCAAAATGTATACTTTTACATGACATCTCCTTTAATTGGAAGAATTAAAGTATAAATTATATTTATATTTGTTAAGAATATTTATCCTTCTAAAGTGATAAACACTTAAGATTTTAATCAGCTTTCTTCTCAGGACAAACATTACAGTTACGTCCCACTATTGGAAAGGCTCCAATAATAGCAAAAGTATAGTCATTTGTATGTTTTTCAATCCATCCAACACTTAATAATTATGTCGTGTGAAATAAAGAACATTGTAGCCTCAAAGGTCCCCACTGGCTTAAGACTTTTAGCAATTTCCACAGCAATAACACTTGTCAACATTGTTATATTTACAGCTTGTTGCCATACCAAACCCAGTACCAGTACAGCAGTCTGAAACGGTCAAGCCCAAACTTCCCACAGTGGCAATGAAACAGTCTACAACCGTCGGTAAGTTACAGGTTAACTTTGGAGCAATAATCCCTGAGTTAAGATCCTCTTACTGAATGTTACCAAAGGGTGTCCTCTGTGTTGCTCTGGTTAATGGTTTTGATGTCACTGCTTTACCTCCTGACAATATTTCTCTGAATTTCAGGCACTGAGGAAAATTTGGTTGGTAAGGTAATTCAACCTGTGTCAGCTGAAAACAACCAGCAGGATGCAGCAAAGGGCTCAAGTCATAGGAGAATTTTATGTTTTGAGTCTTCTGCAGAGGTTCAACCACAAACTTCTAAAACTAAAACCACCACACCCTCAGCTACAAATACATCTACATCACGATCTGTTCAGAAAGATAATACACAGCTGGCCCTTCGAACAAAGCCTGCTATCTTGGGTGGCAACAAGCCCAAGAGGAGGGTGGAGATTGTCAGATGCTCAGCAGATCCCCAAACTGCAGGAGGCTTAGTGAAGGAGGCAGAGAAGTCCACGCCTCCACAACAGCACCACAAAGATTCTTTGAAAAAGAACTCTCGCAAGCAAGATTATAACTTCAATAAACAAGAGTCTGAAAGTGCAAGTACCAGCAGGGCTGATTCCTCACAGTCGGAGACTTTGAAGAAGTCAGAATCAGGAAGTAGATCAGAATCTAATAACAGGATACACAATCATGATAAGGGTAATGATGACGCAAAAGGCAGTGATTGTCAGAGCTCTAGGTTGTCTTCTGATTCTGCACTGAAATCAGGAACTAGAAAGGAGAAAGAGGAGAGTAGCAGGAAAGAACCTACAGAAAAAGCTCCTGCCAAATCTCGTGAGGGGCGTACAGAGAAGAGGACTCCCTCTCAGGAGATACCAAATGTAACAGCTAACAAGGAGAATGAAATTAAGGGTAGCATGCAAGAGCAGCAACAGCAGTCAACGCCTTCATCAGACTTTAGCCCTCCAGCTGTCACCCAACCTACATCTAATCCCCAGTCCAAGGCAACAAAAGCCCCCTCAAAGACCAGCTCTCTGGCCAAACAGGCGGCTGAGATGCTGCAGGACATCCAGGGAATCAACACTCCTTCCACCCCAGTCAAGAGGCCTGGAGCAAGCAGTTCAGACAATAGTCTACCCCGGACCCCTGCGACTGGCCATAACCAGGAGGAGTCTGCCGACTGTCCTAGGACTCCTTCTCGACAGAAGAAGGGTAAAAACGGAGAGGGGACTCCCAAGCGTCTCATGCCTCCCAACACCCCGGATGCCCCGACATGCAGCCCTGCCAGTGAGGCTGGCAGTGAAAACAGCATTAACATGGCTGCTCACACACTCATGATTCTTTCACGTGCAGCCATCGCAAGGACAGGCACTCCACTGAAGGACAGTTTGCGCCAGGATGGAGTAGGAGAAAAGTCGCCCACAAGCTCTAAGAACTCTAAGAAACGCAAACAGTCCTCTCCCACAGCCAGCCCACCTGCAAAGAAAGAGTCAAAGCGATCTCCCAGCAAGAAGAAAGACCGGGTGAGTACAGCACAAGTATTTGCCCTCTGGTCATGTGTTTATCTGTTTTTTGTATAATGATATGCCATATTTGACAAAACAGGAGTTTAGTCTTTCAGCGTTGAACTGAGCCTGACAAGCTGAGTCTGATATGTCCAAAAAAGGTCACATTACAGAAAATAAACTCTTTTGAAGACATCCAGATTATATGCATTTCAAACTACATTGCCTGTAGGTGTGAATGTGTTTGTCTCTGTGTGTTAGCACTGTAATAGAGTGGCAGTGTGTCCTCAATGACCCTGAGCAGGATAAGCAGTTTAGAGGGTGGATGGATGGATTTAGGTAACAACGTGGACTTCATTCTGATGCCACCAGAATGAAGTCCCCCAGGCCAATCTTTTTTTTTTTTTTTTGTCTTAACTCATAAAAAAAATTAAGACTAGCTGAGGTGTTTTATCAGATGAACTTCCCTTTGGTATCAGTGTTTTTTATTTAAATGGTAATTAAGTGTTTATGTGAATGCTGCATGTTTGATAAGCAATTAGATTGTCTCATCAGTCGCATTAAAATTTTTGATACATATTGTTTGTTGTGTAATTCTGACTTTTGCTTTTTATCTGCAGGAGAGGAAGAAACTTATAGATTGCTTTCCCCATGACTTGGATGTGGACAAGTTCCTGTCTTCACTTCACTATGATGAGTGAAACCAGACACACCAACAGGGAAGGACTACCATATCACTACCTGCTTAGGTTACTATCCAGGAATAGAACAAGCCATCTGCTAAACCAGTGCCTATGGTTCCTATTAGTAACCTTGCCTGAGACCTTATAAGCTGCAATGTCTCCTTGAGCCAATGAGGAACTTTGATTTGGCTGACTAGTTTCCAGTGTGGGTTGATCTGTATAAAATCTTGTTACATGCAGCAGTTGTAGGGCAACCATGGCACTTTCTTGTGTTGTTTATTGTCATGTTCACTTTTGTTTTAATCATCTTTTCTTTTTTAACTACAACACAACAGTTATACATTTGTTTTTGGGCACTTAGTGGGTCCTGGTTGTTAAAAAGGGTGATTTTAAAACATTTCCTTGGTCAATATTTGACTCTAGTTTGAATCCAGCTGTCACTGACTGTTAGGTTGGTATATAAAATTGTGTTTTGGAATATGCCTACCACTAATTTTAGTAACACTGAATGAAGAGCTGTTCCTGTTCAGAAAAGTCTGGTTAATTGAAAAATAAAGTAATGTGAATATAATATTTTATGGCATATATGAGTATAGTTTTTCTTTTTCTTTTTTTCTTGGAAGAAGAAGACACATTCAGAATGAAAATGACTGCAACTGTTGAAATTTGCACACTCAGTCTTCATCCAGTGTTGTAATAAAACAAAGAAACTGTCTTGTGTCTTTTTCCTCAGAGTACACAAATTGACACATTGGCCCTGTTCCAATGTACATTTTAAAATAGAACCACTGAACCTCCAGAGGCTTTATTTAACATCAGTTCTGCTTGAATGTTTGAGGCCTATATGTTATATGAGGATTGAGCCAGTACTTCAGCTTAGAGGAATTTCTGTTGCCAGGAAAGTGCCAGACTTGTATTTCATATGTAGCTCAACAAATTGAGTGTTTGTTGCTCAATGTCTGAAATTCATAATGGCCTACAAAATGTACAGTCTGCAGCATTGCAGACTTGTATGGCTTGCAATGTGTGTGAGATCCTTGAAGCATGCTTGCCTGTCTCACAGTTGGACTGCCCCAGCCCTGATTGACATGAAGGCGAATACTGGGATTGAGCAACAATTTTAAGAATTTAAAAATAGAAGCAATGTCATTTTCACCTGGTTTGTGACATCTGTGCTTTTAACTCTCATATTCTGTTTCCCCTTCTCTTATTTACAATTAGATTTCCATAAAGTAAAAACATAAAAAACATCTGCTACAACTAAGATAAAACAAAAAAGTGTACCGACTAACAGTTTTGTTGGCAAATCTGGCAAACTCCGATTGGACCACATACCAGAACTTACGGAAATATGTCTCCACACTAATTTCACAATAAAAGTCTTTTATTGATAAGCTAAAGGTACGTAAGTGCTATATTTGTGCGGGGTCTCGCGTCCACGTACATACAAGTGATTGTTCCTACTTACAAAACTAATAACAAACCTACTTAAGCAGAAACTTCTCAGCTGAATCGCAACGCAGTTTTACTTTGGCACGTCCATCGTTTGTTTCCGGGTGAACAGGACAGGAAAGAGGTACGGCTGTCATTTAATTTTAACAAACATCGCCTAGTTTCCCTGTTGTATAGTGGATGTTTTCTCATTACTACAACGGCACAGCAGCAAGAAACGGCTATACATAATTCTCCAAAAGTAAGGCGAGTCGTTATTGATTTTAAATCCATTATTTTGATATAGAGACTGCCAACGTCCCTAGCTTAGCCATTAGCGTGTTGGCTAACCGGTTAGCATGTGGAGGATGATGATGTTCTCGCATTTGGCATCATTTCTTGTTACAGACTGACAGACACGACGACGATTATTTCAGTCAACTGTATACGTTGCTGTCGTGAAGCACGGAATTATTTTTCGTGCCTTCACCTTATCGCTATATGTAATATTTTCTCTTCGAAATCAACAAATGTAATTTGAATGTTAGTTAGCCGGTGTGTTGACGCAATGCTCGCATTAACATACAGATATTGTGTTGCTTAAGAGTCGCTGATAAGGAGTTCATTACTGGTCTGAGTCCTACAGTCTCTCTTGTTTTCTATCTGTCAGTAAGAAGTGAAACAACTGTGGGAAGGGCACAGTTGAACCACAGGCACCAACTTGTCATTCTGTCACTTTCGCCCCAGACTGCCTGACCTGCTATACGGTGATTGACATGGCAGCCAATGGAGCAAGCTGTGAACAGCCTCAGAAACGTGCAGGACCTAAAGACAAACAGAATGGCAAGTCTCCAGGTTAGTTCTGGTAAACCTACAGAAGTTAACATTCATCTCTGAAGTGTCTCTGAAAAGTTAGGTTTGTGTAATCGCTGATGACACCGAATGATAACTACCACCACATGATTCCAACAAGTCATAAAAACATAAAAAGCTGATTTATTTTAGCTTACTTTCAGTTGTTAAACGTGCAGACAACGTGGACTATAGGAAACAAGAACAGAACCAGAAACAGGCTTCTTGCTGTGATTTGTGTCATGTATATAGCATTGCCAATTCAACAGGATGTTATAATTGATGTAGCTGCTAATGTTTCAGTATGTCAGGATGATTGCATTTCTGTCTGTGCTCCAGACTCATCAATAAGAGAGAGAAGACAGAAAGATAAAGAGGAGCGTCTGTCTCTGGTGTTATGGAGGAGGCCTGTCACCACATTACATTACTTCCTCCTGGAGACCCTCATCAAGCTAAAGGAGTGGACGTTTAAGTAAGGAGTTAAACAGGTTTTTCTAGTGTGCCTTTGTTTGTGCACTTTGTTCAGGATGTGTATGCTCACGTGTTAGGGACCTTTTGTCCTGTGCACTGACTGAATCAAATTTTTAAAAAAATTCTATATCCCTGAGAATCTGGAATTGTACAACTTTTAGTGAGCATATTTTTACACTACAGAAGGATCTATGACATTTACATTTATGGAGAAACTGCATTCAAATTACAAGGTCACTTGTAATGTCAAGCCCCTCTAATTAAATTTCACAGAAATAAGAAAACATTTTTTCATTGTTTGTTTTAAACTTGTTTCATTATTGACTTTTTGTTTTCTTGCCTTCCTGTTCAGGCTTTGGCAGCGACGAGTCATAGTGTTCTTATTTTTGGTGTTATGTTCTGTCTTCTCCATCGCGTACTCCACGGAGGGAGCACACCAACAAGTAAGGCTTGAGAGAGATTTGTTTTTAGTGATGTTAATAATCAACAGCATTGCTTCATCACCAACCTGTTTAAAGGTTAATGATAAGTCTCTCTTTATCCACCTAAGAAGACTAGACTAGAAGAAAGCTTAAGCAGGGAGATAATGAGGTCTGTACTGTTGTCAAGTAACCCTTGATCATACAGCCAATTGGCGGAATGCTCTGTTTACAAATTCCTCTGTGCAGTGGTCTATCACAGATCAGTTAAAGGATGGCTAAGTTTCATTTTAGAATAAACTTCTTCCTAGGTTACTGACATTTCTAATGTTGAGCTACTACATGTAATCAAAGGTAAGAGATGACATGGGGAAAAAAATAAAAAATAAATAAAATGTTTTCCACTAAAACCAGATGATATGAATTAAACACTTTTGAAAGTTTTCATTTTCCATAATCATATGATTACATTAAGAGTTCTTTAGCATAATGTGTAATAAATAACAGTATAATCCAATTTTCTTAGACATTATTATTATTATTATTAAATGGCTAAAACTGCTATTAACACTACTTGAAAAAAAGCTTAAAATAATTCTGAGAGTTAACTAACCATTCTCTGTGCTCTTCCCCCTCTGATATGTTTTGTTTATTTCTTTTGCTGTAGTATGTTCAATACCTGGAGAAGAAGTTCCTATGGTGTGCCTACTGGGTAGGCCTTGGTATCCTGTCCTCAGTAGGCCTTGGGACTGGCCTGCACACCTTTCTTCTTTATCTGGTAAGAAACCACTGATAGTATGGAAATGTGTACAGACAAAATTTCCTTACATGTGTTAGTACAGAAGACATACCTACTTGCATATATACATTTATTTTATTCAGAATAAATTGCTTTTAAATACAAAGAGAAGAGACATTTTTACATGTGAAGAATAAATGCTCACAGAGAGAAAACGTCATGTTGCACTGCATTAAGAAAGTGCTGCAGTCCCAGTAGAGTTCATGATAAGACACTGAAACAGGAGAAAGACACCTCACTCTGAGCAGCTGTGGCTGTGAAGAAATCTTCCATTTTAATGAGCAACATCGCCATAAGACTAAAGTGAGGACAAAGCAAAACTAACACATTGGTGAAATGTGAAGCTACCTACCTACTATAAATACATTTTCAATCAACCTGAGCATATGATGATGCAAATGTCTCCCTAGTTTGGGATCTTGAAATGTTATGCAATTTAAATTAATGGCAAGCAATTGTAATAGCATTAAAAAGTAGCAGGAAATGTCTGTCAATGATGAAATAATTCTGCCTTTCCACTCTCTTAAGTGCACACAAAGTAGTGGAGCTATACAAAACAGACGCAATAAGTACATGTCCATTGAACTTAACCGCATTCACATTTAATCATCTGACTCATCTGGCACATATGTTGTCCATATTTTGACAGTTAGAAGATGGCGAACTGATAATGGTTGTAAAGAGAAACTGGTTACCATCATGGTCTGATCAGCTACACGATATCTTCTGTGTATCTACGATATGCAGGTGGTTTATATCAGATGTAAATTACACCGCAGGCTATTTTGTTAGATATAACAAACAACTTAAAACTCTTGCTTTTGTTTATAACATGTCTACAAAGTTCATCAATGTCTATTCCAGTTTTTACCAGAGGATGGCGTCATATCCCAAAATCATTGTCTTGTACGTCTTCAGACTCATTCTATTTTGTCACATGTCTGTCCAAGGCTTACCAAGAGCTAAGTGTCATTTTTCCCTGACAGTAAATCAAAAAATGACTGTATGATTGAGTCACCAAAATATCTGTCATTTGTGTTGGTTGTGGTAAAAAGAAGAATGAAAGGGAGGAAGAAATTCTCCAGCAAAGTCCGCTTTAGGCTGATGATGTGGCTTCTGTTCTGTAGAACTTGCACAGATGTGGGCCGGCTGAGTCAGCTATTTCCATTATAATGTAATAATGGGAAAAGATGTAACTGTGACCTTCCTGTTTTTCAGAGTTGGTGTGTACTCCTTCCATTAGTGCTTTACAGCTCACCATTTGTTTGCCCGAGTAGATTTCTAGTACTTTTGTGCTTCTTTATATATTGTTTTCAACAATAATGAAATGTTTGGGGTGGCTAATACCATATATTGTGTGTGCCTGTGTGTGTACTTGTGTGCACACTTATGTGTCTGTGTGTATCGTGACACTGGATGGAGTGACCTCATTCCCTCTCCCCTCTCTGTGTGAGTAGGCATCGTCATCTCCCACAGCCTGGCATCAGTTAAAACAATTTTTCTGATTTATTTTTAACTATTACCAGCTTTAACTGTCCAGTGAAGACAATTTTAAGACACCTTTTTTTTTTTCTTTTTTTTTTTTTTTAAACAGCTTCCCTTTGCATCCCATAAGCATTTAATGCCAAATGGAGGTTCATTTTATTAACTTGTTTTACTCATCCTATCCTATTTCTTTTGAAATTTGGAAAAATCATACTCATATTTTTGCCAGGGGACGTAGGAGGGTTCTTTTGGCCCTAACAGCTTGAATGTGGTTCTTTGAATAGCCATCGACTTAACACTTTTAAATGAACCTAGATGTGATCAGTGTCAGCAGCATGTTTAAGAGGTTGTAGCTGTGGGGCATTGGTTTTGAAAAGGACTCTGAGGCAAACCTGTTGAGAATCTGGTTCAGGTGACTTGTCTTTTTCCAGTTCTCCTCTGTTGCATCTCCGGCCATCAGCCCAAAACCAGCAATCTCTCTCGCACCGATCCAGGCACCTTCTATCTCCTTCTCCTGTAGTTTATAGTCCAAAATCCTCTTTTTAGCGCCTCTGCTTTCCTCTAGTTTCTATTTTAGATACTCTCCCTACTCCCTATCCCATTTCATAAAGGCATGTTTCTTATCCAGAAGACCCCATAGTTGGATATTTATTTCAGGGTGTGGCGTTTCGGAAGAAGCATCCCTATTTGGCGTTGTCCATACAAAAGTTGATACATGCAGTGACGCAGTCTGTCAAGCTGCCAGTGTCCCCTTTGTGTGACTCTCCCCATCCGTTGCATCCAGAACACCACGCAAAGCATTGCGGAATTCCTGTGACTATCTCCAACTTTCCCACAGAAAAGTAAAAGCCGCCTTTTACATTGATGACGTAAGCCCTCTGCTCATAAGAAGACTATTTCCTGTTCACCAGAACTTAGTTCATGTTTACAGTGCAACAGCACCTATCACTACTGCCTACTCAGTGTTGATGTCAGCCATAGATAGGAAATTCCCTGTGTTAATGTTGAAGGAAAAAACCACATATAAATCCAACAGAGTTACATTATGCATTTACCTCAAGCCTGAAGCATTAATAGTTAGCCCCACAGAGAGGATGAGATCATGCTCCTCATTGGAAAGGGGATTCAATGACCAGGATGATCTTATGAATCATCATGATGTTTTGGAGGTCAGTGCTGTGCCTCTAAGTGCTGGACTATAGTCATAATATTGTGGTTAAAGTAAACATGCTCATATGTTGTTACTTTGAATTATAAATTTATGTATTAGCTATTTGATCAGATCACCAACTATTTAAAATAATATTTGTTTTTCCCCTGGAATGATGGGAGCTACAGATGAGCATATTGATCCATGGGTTTGTCAGTACACCTTTTTGTCCATCCATCAGGAGCACAACTGGCCAGTTTGCCATGAATTTTGTATGATTCCTAGAGGGTGTTGGTAACTTCATGCCACTATTAAGTCAAAAGTTTAACCTCAACCAACAAGAGGTATTTTGTGAACTAATTGTTGGATTGCACACCCAAGAACTTCCCTCCTGCACCACCCACACAGATTGTCTAGAGCTCAATCATGCTACTAAGGAAATAGATCAGATTACCCAATGGCCCTTCTTGTTGTGTCACCTTCCCAATAACCTCAGCATTTCAGACCACCCACTTGCTTTACATGTACTCTGGCAGTGCTTTTTCCTCAAGCAGTCTTGTTCTTAAATCATTGAAAAGGTACATTTGATGGGTACCTGATGAAATCCACTGTGGTTAATTCATGGTGTGTGAAGAGTTCTCCTCTGCTGGTTTGAGTGAACAAAGAGTATCTCCCTAGGGGCCACTGCATCACCTGTCAGATGAGTGTATCAGAATTTGGTTACAAACTCTGACTCACTGCGCAGTTTTTTTTTTCTTGTTAACACTAACTTGTTGTGGCATGAAGAAATGCTATTAAGTTAAGTCCTTTTTGGTTTGAAAGAGGCTTTGTTTTGTAAACTAAAGAGGCCTCCTGTGTGCTCATACTCAGGGTAGGGTGGAGAGTTTCTGTGGGGGAGCATTTTCAGTCAACACACACTAATTGTGTGCTGTCCATCTACTGTCAGTTACTGTCTGTATCACCTTACAGAGACATAATGCAATACCTGTGTTGTAGTTACAGGTGGGCCAACTGTTATTTAGGCCAGGTGGCTCAGCCTAACCAGACGTCTTCTCAATGATAAATGATGATATGCCTACCTGATAGTGAGACTGTGTGACTCAGCTGACTGTGTGTCTTTACCTGTGGACAGAAGCTTCTGTTAGCACACACAAGAAACAGCAGATTCAATTTAACAAGCAATATTTAAACTGTACTCCATTTAAGTGCCTTCTGTTGCTGAGAATATTCAACATGTTGAAATATGAGACTAAGAATCATAATTGTAATGTACAATTACAGTGTTTCCCGCTGCTTTAGTTCCACCAAACTACAGTATTTGCCACATTTACAACCATATGAAGGCGCATGTCCAAGTGTTTCTGTGCCTGTGTGTGTCCCAGTGGTTTTCAGTTCATGAAAGCATCCTATCCATCTTTCCTGTCTCTGTATTAGGGTCCTCACATAGCATCAGTAACCCTGGCTGCATATGAGTGTGGCTCCACAGACTTCCCAGAGCCTCCATACCCAGACCAGATTGTCTGTCCCCAAGGTGGAGCGCTGGAGGGAAGCATCTCCCTCTTCTCAATCATGTCAAAGGTCCGCCTGGAGGCCTGCATGTGGGTGAGTAGTAGTTTGAATAAAGAAACAATACAGTGATCTGTAAAAAAAAAAATGGTAAGAATGTTTGGCAGTGCCAGCAGTAGGTGGCATTGTGACAGCTGGAAACTTGTTGAAGAATTTGGACTCCAATTTACCATTTCAACACAGTTATATGCTACAGAAAACATATCAGTTTTGACACTTTTAAAGTTGGTCTTGGTTTATACACAGCCCTTTTATTGCATTATTTGACAGGAAAAAGTTGGATGTATCAAATCCAAAAAGTTGTTGGTGGCATGGATTATTGCCTGTGTGTGAATGTGGGAAATTATGAAGCAAATGCTGACATGTAAGATTTTAAGTTGTGTATGTCTAGGGTGCAGGTACTGCCATCGGAGAGCTGCCTCCATACTTCATGGCCAGAGCAGCTCGTCAGTCAGGAGCTGATCCAGATGACGAAGACTACGAGGAGTTTGAGGAGATGCTCGAGCAGGCTGAGGGGGCTCAGGTCAGAGTTGCACACATACATATCTCTAATGAGAGGGATTGCATTGGTCATTTCCTATATTAAGTCTTTTTTTTATTTTATTTTAGCAGGTCATTTACTTAGGTACATAAATACAAAGAATATTTTGTATAAAAATTTAAGAAGCATTACCCACCTCAGATGTGCTTTGTTTGGTTTGAAGTTGGAAAAGGTGACACTATGATTCAAGGTGTATCATTTTCCACTTAATTTAATTGAAAAAATTTCCAAAGAACACAAGAAGCAAATAGATACAAAAAAGTTCCTCAAAATTTCATATTTATTGTTAAAAGTGGCCCAGACTCAGCCTCCTGAAAACACAGAGCAGCTACGCCTAATATTGAAGTATCTATCCCTATCTTGTATTATATGGTTTTATCTGATTTGACTCAGTCTTCATAATGTACAACTTATCATGTAGCCACTAGCCAGTGATTGGTCCTAAAGTGCCATGTGACTTCATTGAAGCCCCTCCCTCTTTATGCTTCCAGTAAATTTGTCTATTCGTGGGTGAGTCACCCTGAGCACTGCTCCCCCTTTAATCATCCCTCAGGCTTCGCTCCTTCTGCTTCCCTCCCTCCTTCTCTGTTTTCACCAGCCTCTAATTTGAATGACAGACAGTTCTGTCAGGAACCAAGCTCACATGACTGGAGACTGCTGAGATCAGATGCTGAGTCAGAAGAGCAGAAATCAGAAGTTGTGGGCATTGTTTCCATTATATGTTCTCAGCTCACTGGTTCTCAGCTGAAAAGGTTGAGGAGATCAACCTCACATCACATGTCTGTCATCATGGAATTAATGTGTTTCCCAGAGATGTATAAGCCAACCAGACAAGTGAGAAGCACTTTTGTTAAGACCCAATCAACTCATGACTGTCACACAAAACATGTTAAAAAAAAAAAAGAAGAACATCACTTAGAGATATGTTTTGGTATTTTATATATAGTAAAGCAATATAAAAAATTAGGGGAAATTTAAGCAAGAGATGAGGCACATAGACAAACATGAAAAAATTCTCAGGGTTTTTTGGTGGGTTTTATCTACATGAAGAAAAGAATTTTTAATTCCAAAATATGCACAACAAATATTGTATATAAAAACAATTGGCATAACTAAAATTGAGATGGGTTTGAAAATGAAAACTAATATGAATTTTAATTGTTTAGATTAAAAGTAAAGTGAAATTTTAAATTGCTTCCAAAGTTGAAATTGATAAGATGCCAGTTTTTGAAACTGCCTCTTAATTTCCCCCCTGCATCGGCTCTGATCTTTCACTGTAACCACAGACATTCACCCACACAGGGTTGAAAATGGGATCAAAAGGTCCTCTGCATTTTTGTACCACACAGTTTTTCATTGTAATGTTACCAAACCAAAAAAAATCTTTAGAGCTCAGAAGTGTAGAGTGCTCTCACCAAGGCTCTTGCTCTGTGTAATAACACTGCACACAACACCACTGTTTGGTTAAAAACCAGCACTGCATGGCTATCTTAAGAAAGAAAAAAAGGAAATGGGTGATTATGTGAGATGGAGATACTCATGTATATGCAAAATTAGTAATGCAGGGGAATGTGAGAGATTTTGAAATCCATGTGTCATTTAAGTTACACAGCATATACCAGTCTATGTAAAATTTTATTGTGTTTAAAATTGCTTAAACCTTTTTTTTTTTTTTTTGCAGGATTTTGTCACAAGAGCAAAACTGGGAGTCCAGCATATGGTGCAGAAAGTGGGATTCTTTGGGATCTTGGCTTGTGCCTCAGTAAGTTCAAATTTGCAGGGTTTTGTTTAAAACATGTATAATCAAAACTAGTGTTTCACTTTATATTTCTCACTTTACACTTCACTTTGCATTTGTTATGAGTGATTTTAAATTCACATTGTAGTAAAGTTATCTTTCTGTAATATCTGTAATAATCTATATGTTTGTGTCAAGACTATGAATCAGTAAGACTGTCTGATGATGCTGTTTCAGATCCCTAATCCCCTCTTCGACCTGGCTGGAATAACCTGCGGTCACTTCCTGGTTCCCTTCTGGACCTTCTTTGGCGCAACTCTAATTGGGAAAGCCATCATCAAGATGCATATACAGGTCAGCAGCTCGACTAAAGGGTTTATCAGAGGTGGTTAGAAACTAGCAAAAGACCACAGCAAATTGTACCATGTGGGTTTTTGTTTTTTGTTTTTTCATTTTTAACATTACACATAAAGGCACATGACGCATACTTACAATATCTTGGCTTTTAATATTTCAGTTCTTTGTCCACAATGTAATAATGCATATCAAAAAATCCACTTTCAGGGGGAAAAAAAGCTGAGTGACTCACTTTAAACAGTCCCCACAACCTCAAAATGTGTGGGAGAGTTGAAAAGTAGTGCTTAGATCACGAGTTAGGCTGTGAGAAATTCTTAATTGTGCATTTATAGTTAACCCTTTCTGACAGTAGTCTGTTCCTTTGGGGATTCCTTATTCTGGTTTGAGTTTCAGGATGCATCCAGACCATATAAACAGGGTTCAGATGAAAGGAGGGAAGCTTTTAAGAAGTCTTTAACAAGAGTTTGGATTTTTGTTAAATCTACTGCATCCAAAAAAACTTGTTAATTACGGAGTATGTTGTTGAGTCTGCTACACCCGTGACTAATATACGCCTAGCCTGAGAGAGGCTGTCTCTGTCTGTGGGTGAGTCGCTTAGAGTCTTTCACAAACTAAACCCGTCCGTCTCTCGGTGGTACCAGCCAGTGATTTCACCCTGAGACCTCTCAGATAAAGAGGCCTGTCAGGCAGCAGGGGTCATGGAGGATGTAGAGTGGACATGAGAAGGTAGTCCTGAGAGAAGGAAATTGAGCAGACGAAAAAAGGAGGGGAGGGGGGCCTTTGCTCTTTTTTTTTTTTTTCCTTTTCTCTTTTGTACCTTGAACCCCTTGGACATCACGTGTCATATCCTGTCTGATTTTGTCCAGGGGGCCATGTGTCATGCTGTTTTTAAAGTTGATCAGTTTCAGGACTGGAGAAGAATATTGTGGTTTTGCCCCCCGCTTTGGCACTTTGCAAACCACACAAAGCCCCTCACAGACCCAAATTTAGTTTCCTGCCAGGTTTGAGTTTTGTAATTAGTGTGTCTGTGGACAGTGGCAGATGTGGCCTCAATTTCCCACAGCTGTGCCGCTAAAATTAAGAATCAAAATATGTCTATATATTAATCTGTCTGTAATGTCTTAAAGACACTCTGTTCTTTTATTTCTTTTGTTCCTCACTCCTTTTAAAACCTTTGTCCAGATGTCCTTTTTTTGTGTGTGTGCATTTTTTTTTTTTTTTTTTTTTTTAACACCTCTGCATATGATCAGAAAGTAGTAGTTTTTAAAGGTTCTTAATCGCTTTCTTGTTTTCCGACAGAAACTATTTGTTATCATTACCTTCAGCAAGCACATAGTGGAGCAAATGGTGTCACTCATTGGGTAAGTGGTTGTCTCGACGTGTGTGTTTGTGTGTTTGTATATTTGTATACGAGTGTGCATGTGAATTGTGTGTGTGTGTGTGAGAAAGACTGAATTAATTGGGCACTCTATGAAGTCATTGTCTTTTCCCTGGTTTTGTGGTTGGCAGTGCATTTGTAAACATTTTCACATTCTTCTGGCCACTGATTGGATATCCTGTATGAACAAATGTGGGGGTGTGCGTGCATGCATTTTGCATTTTTCCACACAAAGGTACTATAATGCAATTCATCTCTGCAGCCCTGGTGGTCAGGCGTGTGAGGTCCCATCTGAACATGTAGATCTGACTCACCAAGTTCAGCTTTGACTGAGAGAATTTTCCAAGTGAGGTGGGAAACACAATCATAGACATAAAAAGGCTTTCTGTGACTGATTAACAGATGTCAGAATTAGCTTTTGATATTTACAGGAATTGGAGGTAATACTTCAATGTTGGTTTTAATTTAAGATTATAGATGTTAAAATTTGCTATTCATTGTTTAAAAAAAATCATACTAACTAGTATTTATTTATCACCAGGCAAAATGTTAAGAAAGCAAGCAAAGAGTTTAGTCAGACTTCATAATTTCATGAATCAGATTCTAGTTTTTCATAGGAGCTGCTTAGTTTTTATTTATCTATTGGCTATTAACAGCTTGTAGCTTTGACCATATTTAGATCTGAATAGGTTTCCCTTTGATTTGAAATAAAATTCAAGGTTCTTTCCCATGAAGTTCAGATGGCCCTTGATGACTCGCTATGATGTGTGTAAATGGTGCTTCATTGCTGATACAGGATGTTTTTTTTTTTAAGCAGTTGCTGTATGTGTGTGTTTGCATGTAAAGTGGGAGAGATAACAAGAATGAGTCAGTCAAAACTAGTTAGGTTTATTTAAAATCAGCAATTACCCAGTCCCCTTTTGGTGTTTGTTTAGTAAATTGTCTCTTCATTTTTTTTGCTTAGTCTAGTCAAGTCTAGACAACATGTTTATGTCCTAAATGGGGACAGAATTGAATTTCTGCAGGGGGAAGGTTGTGTGAGTGTGTACAGTCTGCAGTATATTTTTCTTCTCATGGTAATGATAAGTTTTGATGTCATGTAGAGATTCTTTTTAAACTGTTCTGCTGCTGACCAAGTGGTAAAACTACAGAATCAGTGCCACAATATGACATTAATTGATCAATAGTATCCATTATGATTGGCCCCCCGGTGAGCTATTCCACACTGCCTAATAAGGACACAACCACGCCCTGATTAGATGTCTTTCTACCCAGAAGGCAGCAATGGTGGTAAAGGTGATGACATCATGTCGACTCACTTCCTGATTGAAGGGGCTGACACAAGCGCCTATAGAGAGCTAAGCAGTATAAAAGGAGGGTTGAGGAGTTTCTGCTTCATTCCTCTCTGCTGCCTGCTCCTGCTCACAGGAACAAGTAGAAGAGGCACCAGCTCAAACGTAGGGCCCACATGTTGGATGGGGCCTTCAGCAGCATGCAGGTTGACTGGTGGATCAATGAAGACTGTGTTCAGGGACAGAGAGGACTTCATGAACTGCTCTTTGAGGCTGTTATAGGAAATAATTACTCTAAGGGTGATGCTTCAGTTTTGGGCTCCATGTCAAAGGAAGGGTGCTTAAAGGGTAAGTGACTTACTGTTCTTCTTCCCTCTCTCTTTTGTCTCTTCTCTTTGCCATTCTGTGTGGATATATGCGGGGATGCGATGCCAGGTCTGTGCCCAAAGTAGGACCATCAATCCAGAAGCCCTTCAGTCAGTACCTGGAAGCCCAGAGGAACAAACTGCACCATGCTGGAGGAAGTGCACCAGCGGTAAGAGGAATACATTATTTTACCATGTACTACTACCAGGTAATCTGTAAAATGTCAACTTTAGTATTGTATTTATTTGCCAAGAGAAAACAGCAACATGTATGTGACCTTTTAAATCATATACTGCAAAGATCAAGGGCCATAAGCTATCAACAGCACCTGACTTTGGAGAGTTTTTTTTTTTTTTTTTTTTTTTAAGTATAGCCCAACTGATACTTTTTGAGGTTGATCTGATATCTGAAAGTTAATAAAGTCAGATAAAGATATATTGACCAATATTCATTTTTTACATAAATGTATAACATTATATAACATCAACAGACATTTTACCTTTGAAAAATAAACTTGTCAGTGCTCTCTGCTGAGTAAAGTATGTTATGACAACCCTTTTTTTTTTTTTTTGATTTTGTGGGCTAAAGTATCTTGTTATTTATCAAACAACAAATGTCTAGTCTTTACTTTAGCATTTGGCTGCTGAAAGAATGCCAGAATGTGGATTAAATATCCCAAACCACTCCAAAATGGTATATTCAAATGCCATTTTTCTTCCAGCCATGTGCTACTGTCATGAAGACTGGAATAACCTCAGCAATATTCACATTGTTTATGGTCATACCTGGATTTGTGTGCTCCTAAACTGTAAGATTCCATTGCGCTTTAATATGGTAATTAATAGCATATTCACCCTAATTTTCTTCAGGATGAGAACTGGCTGTCATGGGTGTTTGAGAAGGTGGTGCTGGTCATGGTCTGCTACTTCGTCATCTCCATAGTCAACTCCATGGCTCAGAGCTACGCCAAGCGGCTGCAACAGCAGAGGCACTCTGAGGAGAAAACCAAGTGATGACTAGACAAAAGCAGTACAAACATCCAAGTGACTGTGTTTCTGCTGCTGCTGAGAGCCCTGCACTCAGCCCCAGCCACTCACAACTTAACAACAAACCTCACCCTCATCCATTCTCAAAGAGGTTGAATGCTAAAAAAAAAAACAAAACAAAAAAAAACAAAAAACAACCAGGCACTATTTGTTGGCGTGTGTGCTTTTGAGGATGTATGTTACTGTTAACTGTTCGTCCGTCTTCAGGTTTTGTAGTTCTTCCTTTCATCTCACTCTCTAGGTGTGTGTAGTGCGATTGGTTCTACTGTTGATCTTAACAAGCTACTTACGTTAAATTAATCCATTCATTGACCTCAGAAGTAAAGCAGCGGTTTGGTGGTGACTGCTGTGTACGGGCAGTGCCCATCAGATGCTACGCCTTATGCAAGACGGGAAGGTCCAACTTCCCTTGAATATAGTTCTTGACTTATAGACTTGATTTTTATTTAATTTTGTAACAATTGTATGGATGGATCTTGATTTGTTTGTACAGTGTGCTGCCAAGATAACTGCGATGGATGGTCTTTTCTTTTCAGGGTTTAATTTTTCCTCATGTATTTGTCCTGTTAAACAGTAAGACCAATTTGTCTCCTTTTGTTTCTGGAATCCTCATTTTAAAATGGTGGAAAAAAAGCAATATCAACTTAAGACAGAGTGGTATTGATGGTTTGCACATTGTGTAAATATCTTAATATCTTTTTTGACAGTATGCGCAGATGTATTTCTATTCTAATGGTCTGTGTGGACATGAACCAAAACACAAAAGGTGATATCATTTGTAAAGTGACATTGTACTCCCAGCTAACTAGTCCCATTTCTATTCTGTACATTTAGGTTGAACCTTGGATCAGATCATATATAAAACATGTAAATCATGGCACTGGTTTCCAAGTCTGAGTCTGTCGTTCTTTGTACTCTCTTGTAGGACAAGAATAACTTTTAAACGTCCATCCTGAAAAGCTCTTGTGATTGTTGTAATGTCCAACAACTGTTGTATGTTTTTTTTTTTTTTTAACCATTGTGACAAAGCTAATGTATAATTTTCTCTTAGACATGGCCATCTTAAAGGTAAGTGAACAGCTCTGCTCTCTAATTTTTCATTTTATTATTTTTTAAGTAATTCCTGAATGAAGAGTTACATTAATAGTGACAGCTAAATTTGCCTTTTGTTGTTTGCATCTGAATGTTCATCAGTTGGACTGTGCTGCTGGTTTAGACTTTTCTTTCTGACTACCCTGTTGACTCCAAAATCCTCTCAATGTTGGGGAGAAGTCCTGCCGGAAACATACATAGATTCTGGGACAACTCCAGCTTGTGGATCTCCTTCTGTATTCTCAGTAGTGTGCACTGTTCCCACCTCATCAGCTAGCTTATCAGACTGGTGTTGGCTGTTAAATTAACATGGCAACAGCGGTCTGTAGGCTGGCTGAAGTTGTTGGCCTTCAGCATTTCACTTGTGCTCCTCTGTTCATGTTGTGTACCAAGTCTGGCCCATCTCTGGATACAACCATCTGTCTTTTCTTTTGCGACACTGATTCAGTCATCCCAGCCCTGGAAATACTTTTATGTATGGTTAATGAACAATAAAATGATGAAACATATGTTAACCGATGCCTCTGTCATTTTTCTTTGTGCAGTGCTGCTATTCCTGTTTAACGCACTTTCACATTTTCAAACTAACGGTTCCAGTTGATCACAAGGTCCCTTTAGTAGTTGTTCCGGAGCTTTCGATCACAAAATATGATCTTCCTCAGCACATGGAGACACTCAGCTGTCATAGAATTACAGATGCTGAAAGTTACATTTCTATTGAGCCTGTAAAGGCTTCACGTGGCTTCAGAGGTGTAAAGTAATTACATACAATTTTGAGGTACCTGAGTGTATAGTTTATGCTACTTTATCCTAATACTCCACTACATTTTATAGGCAATATTGTACTTTTTACTCCACTACACTTATGTAATTGCTGTAGTTACTTTTAATTGACATACACAATATAAGATCAAACTATTATAATGAATTACTATACATTTCATACATTAAAAGGCCTTGCACACCCTCACAGGCATTTCCAGTTACTTCTAGGTCTATGGGTGATTAGACCTGCTCAGGTTGGAGTTGTGCAAAGCCCAACTTGGGTTTACTTCCAAGTCCATGCACTAAAAAGAATAATAAATTTCAAGTTGAGACCTTGCAGAATTGAATATATTTTAATCTTACTACACTGAAAATGATTATCCTCTGTGTACCATAAGATCAAAGGAGAAAAAAAATTAATCAGGACTTCAGGGGCTTCATGATTCAAAACTGAGATATGCCTTTTGGTATAGTGAGTATTTTATTATTTTTAATATTGATTTTGCTTTAAAGTAGAATTTTAAATGCAGGAATTTTACTTGTAACAGTATTTTGACATTGTGCTATTAGTACATTTACTTATGAATACTTCATCTTCCTCCGTTCTTGTCTACGTCTGCTTCAAGATTCAGTCAGTAAAGATTCATTCTTGACCTTGGAAACAGGAGTTGATTAAAAAATATCATTACAAAGTGTATATTAATGTAATATAATTTAATAATAAATTTTCCCTTGAAGAGGCAGTGAATGTACCTTTAGGGTAAATAAATTACCTCAGTCCTTGCCGCCACTGCAGATGTCAGACAAAGTAAAGGAATTTACTTAGCTTTCAGTGAAGAAATCATTCTGTTAAAGCAAACAATTTGTTTTATTTACATGTTTTTTTTCTAAAAAAAAAAAAGAAAAGAAAAAGCATCAACAGTGTCCCACTTAATGATATTCTCTTGTCTGCATACAGTCCAAAGAAAAGGTGGTGCTTGTTAGTCTTTCCCTTTGCTAGCAGAGTTGACTGTAGCTGGCGACGACCTGCTCAAGAGATGTAAAGCTGTCTAGAAAGTCCTCCTCTGAGATCCCAAACTTAATGTACTGATGGATGTAGGCCCTGTAACACAGATAAACAACACAGGAAAGGAGAATGAATAAAATACATTAAATCCAGAAACAAAACAACTCAAAACTGGTTACCAGGTACACTCCCTCCATATAAATATTCCCTTGAATAATTTTCATACTTAAATAGAAACACACTCCACATTTTCCCGAAAGTGATATTTAAGCATTTTTTTTCTGACTCACCTGGAGGCAAACATGTTCCAGGCTTTTCCCACCATGTTATCCAGAGGTCTGAGCAGAGCCTGACTGTTACTGACCAGCGTAGCAGATTTTTCATACTTATTAAAAGGCACTGGGGATTTCCACAGGTTGAAAGCTTCTTTTGATGAGAGCCAGGAGGAATACAGGGCTGGGTCCTCAAAGCCATCTGTGGATTAATACGAGTGACATCCTGAAGAATTAAAATATTAAAAACTTGAAAGCATCTTCATCTCCTTCATGACTGTCGTGGATTTTTTTCAAGTGAAATCATTAAGGAATTTCACATTATTTCACCCAGTTTAATAAAATCTACACATTTCAACCAGTTTTCTGACCAGTCTCTGCGCTGTAGACGTCTTTCCCCCTCAGTATGAGCAGGTTGGCCAGAGAGGTGTTGAAGCTGGCTCCTGTGAGACTCCTGGTCTGCTCAGATCCTGCAGGCGGACGTACCTGCCAGTCTATACCTGACAAAGGACAAACAAGAAAGACCCTCAAATGTAGGTTGACAGGTGAGGAGAAATCCAATCCACTTCCAAGCCAAGTAATAACTTTAATCATATTAGTATCTATTATCTCTAAACTGAAACTGAAGGCATAAATTAGAGTTTGACAAAACTTGCCTTCCTCCATCTTGCTGTTGGAGATGAGCATCTGTCGCAGGTGTTTGAGCAGCCCTGGCCAGCTGAACGTGCTGTAGGCTATGGAGGAACTAGGCATCTGAGGGATAGTACACACATTGAGCAGCTTGTACTCTGGGTGGCATGCAAGGGTGCTCACCAACTCACCTGAGAGACAGAAACATTAAAGAATAAAGGCAATATATAAGTTAAGACACATAGTACAGGCAATGCGAAGATGTGTTATGTGAGTGTTTGACCTGAGGATGCTGGCAGAAAGATTTGATGCCAAAATGATTGCCTTGAGTTATATTTTTCCTTGCGGCTAACTAAGGGAAGGGTGTGAACTTGTCAAAAATATTTTAGTAAGTGATTTTCAAAAGAAACACTGGTTTTAACATAATTTTATTAATTTTGAGAAACTTTCATGTATGGCCTGGCTGCTTTTTAGGTCACTATCAATATTTGAAAGTTTTAAAAATCTGATGATGATATGTTGGCATTTATGTTAAGTATCCCATCAATTTAGTTTTTTTTTTAAGAATTATGACTGATATGTATCAAGCTGGACATTTTACAGTTGAAAAATAAACTTGTCAGTGTATTACAATGATTACAATGGTGTCAGTGAGTGTTTGCTCATGTCAGATTAGACCTCCACAAAGTTTAGTTTTTCTAATGAGTGGAACCATCTGTTTCCACTACAGCTGAATCATCTAGTGTTTTAGTGTGTGAAGAAAGGTAGGAAAAGCCTATTCTGAGACTTTCCCTGTGTAGACTATAGCCCTCCTAAACCACTCATATTCCAGGAAATCCAGGCCCTGCGGGAAACCTGCTGTGTGTGTATGTGTGTGTGTGTGTTTTTGTGTTTTCGTGTGTGTGTATGTGCATTCTGGCCTCTCTCACCCAGAGGATTTCTGCTGTAGGCTCCATGGGAGTCAGCGGTGAGTGCGGGCTGCAGCACACTGCCCAGCTGGTGAGCGATAACCCTGTTGACGTCACTAAAGGAGATGTGTTTGATGTTGAGCAGCTGACTGCAGATCCTGTGCACCGTGTCGTTCTCGTGCACCAGGATGGCGTCTGACAGCTGATAGAGATGAGCCAGCGTCAGCACTGAGTTGTAGTTCTGGACAATCACCTGAAAGCACAGGTCAAGAAAAAAAGACTTTAACAGCACAGTCTTGTTTATAACTGTCAATTTCTGCTCGCATTCGGCTGCAGTCTCTATTACCTCCCCAGTCCCGTACGGCCAAGTGAGGTGGTTGAGGATGAAGGACTTTTGGTAGATGTCTCGGAGACATTGAGTAACGTAGGTACCAACTCCAGACCCCGTTCCCCCTGCCACGCTCATCACAGCCATGAGGCCAGCCAATCTGTCACAGCGCTCCACCTCTCGCCTCACCAGCTCCTCCACCACCTCCCTGTGGCGAGGACCGTGGACACAATACCTGAGTGAGACAAGAAACACGTTATCAGCTAATTCCCCACGCACTTCAATTTATTTCTAAATAAAGGATGATGTTTTTCATTATTTATACATAAAAGTTCAATCTTGTTCTTGGAAATAATAGTTTGACAAATCAATCCCAAGTCAAGGTCCACTTACTGCCCTTTTATTGTAAAACTACGATTTCTAAGTTCAGTGCTGAGCTTTGATGCCTGAAGTTAGAGCTGAAACAATTAATGAACAACTCAAAAAAATAACTGGCAGCTGTTGTGATAGTCAGTCAATTAATTCGTTAAGTTTTCAAGCAAAAACTTCTCTTTGTTCAAGCTTTTCATAGGAGAGGATTTGATGCCTTGACAGAATATAATAGACATTTATTTATTTTTTACAAATTTGTAACATTTATTAGTCAAAATTATAAACTGATTAATTGAAGAAATTATCCACATAATAATCCATAATGAATCATACTTAATTCACAAGTATAGGCAATAGATAGAAGATAGATAGATAGATAGATAGATAGATAGATAGATAGATAGATAGATAGATAGATTAGAAATTCCAAAAAAGATATGGATGAAATCATAACAGCTCTCCTTACCCATTGGCCCAGTTATTCCCAGAGCCCTGCTTCTGGCTGAAGTGTGAAGTGTCTCCATACCTCCACCTGCCAGAAGTTGCAGCCTTGGTCATACTGTGGTTTATCACTTTAGGCTCCATATCTATCAGCACCGCCCTAGCCACAAAATCTGGTGATGGAAATTGGAAATTGTTATGAATGGGTATTAGTAATTTTGGTCTTAACTGTAGTTACATATATATATATACATATATACATATGGAATGATGGTATCGGTGCCTCTCAATGACTGTATGTCATTGGTGCTTTTGCTTAAGTGTAAAGGTGAATACTGTCTCCACACTTGGTACATAGACAAGCACCCGGTTTATTTTAATCCAGATACATGGAGCCTAGAACAAGCACTTTACCTCCATGTGCGGTCTGATGGAAGAAGCGCTCACAGCTGGCTGCGCTGTATGTTTTCCTCTGTCCCTCCTGAGCATCACTGCAGATGATGCCGAACAGCTCCTGACCAACCTGGTTACCGCACTGGCCCAGCTGAACTGTTACGACAGACATTTTCGCCCAGGTAAAAGAGACGAGACTTTACAGGGGGGTCGATGGTTTTCCAGTCAGAACAAAGAGTCTGTAATCCTCCGGTAAATTCACATCGTGAGTGACAGGTGTCATGACGGAACTGTCGGGATTTTGTTGTGTTCAGAAAAGTTGCCGTGCTGCCGCCACAACAAGACGGACCGGAATTTCCGGGCAAAACTGACAGTTCTTTCAAAAATAAAACTCCTATTCATGTGGGGTGAATGGTTGCAACTTTTTTTTTTGGTAACGCCTCATTTTAAAGTTTACAACATTTCATAAAGAATTAGACATTTTTGTAAGTGTATTAATGTAAAGTATTTATCAATAATCATAATTTCTACAAAGGCATATTTTATATAATTATAATTTTGTTTTATTATATTGTCATTCTTTATCTGTTCATACAGTAGCTCACACCTATGTCTGCCCACAAGAGGAGTGATAGTTGTTGATAAATGCATTAATAATCACTTAAAGCTTAACTATTTATCAAATGTTCATACTATTATAAGTAGTAGCAGCAGTAGTTGTAATTGCTGTATTAATGTTGATTTTTATTATGTTATTAGGATGTATCCAGGCCTTTTTGATGGGGGGCAGGATTTACTGAGTGTTGATAAGATAAAAAAAAAAAAAAGTAGCAGAGAGAATAATGGTGTGCCCTTTTTCACTATTTTGTGACATATAACATACAAAACAATCATCAATTATCAACAATAATTAATAACTGTTATATGTATTGGCAATGAAAACAATTGTTAGTTGCAGCCTTACTGTACGCGACCTCATACGACCACAATATGATTTAACACAGGGTTGAAGGTTACAAGATTGAACATGGGGGACATGTTATAGTTTAAACTGTACTTCAGTGGAGCAAATTCCTAACACATTTCTGATTAATCAAATTCTATATATATGATACATTGTGAATAATAACAATGATCTGAGGAGGTTCATCTATGGTGAACCCAGTGGGTGTGATCTGTAACTGTTCATGACAAAATAAAAGCCTCTCAGCTCACCGCCCCTTCTGTTGAGCCTTACAGTGCGCATGCTCAGTGTAGTAGCCGGTTATGGCGGCGGTGTGTATTTGTCCATGAGGTGGGGGGAAGCCTGCTATTCCTGCGGTCTGTGACAGAGCGATACGAGCGAAACGCTGCCATGGCTGGAGTGTTTGACATTGATTTGGACCAGCCGGAGGAAAATGTCTCCGACGATGAGAATGAGGAGGTACTTTAATGGGAGATGTTGAACGTTACTGCGGGAGTTGTCAGAGCAGAAACTCTTGTCTGCACAGCAGCTAGCTGTTAGCCCGGTAGCCTGCCAGCCACCGCAGGCCTGCTCTGCAGCCGGAGCTCGCAGGCCTTTTCCAACAGGGTTAGCACGGGCTGATAGCTAGTCTGACAGCGGTAAAGACAGAGCTGTTATTTGTTGTGCTTTTATTTTTTCTAGTAGCCTTAGCCACTGCTGAAACTCATGGCTTGTTGTCGCTGTCACGTTTAAAAAACATCGCTGTCATGCTGGAGTTGAGAAAGCGAAGCCTTACTTGGCCAAAGGTGCTGCAGTGACAAATGTGGCTCGATGTGCAACAGTTTATTTTGGCAAGACTGTGACCGAGTGGGACTGTGTGGACTGAGAGCTGGCGCCTGCTTGTTTCCGAGTCTAAAAAGCAGAAACAGCACTATTGGAGAACTACACTCTACACTGAACTTGCAATAACATTTATTTAAATCATGTGTAAACACTGCTTTATGCACGTGTCAAACTCCAAGTGTCTTTACCTTCCGTCATAGGAGTGGTACAGTGATTGCTCACAAACATATACAGCATGCACACGTGTATTTAAGATTAACAACTTCTGGCCTTTTGCTAAACACCTTGCAACATGTTTATGAAGCATGGATTGGGCAACTGTCACATCAAAGCATCTCGTTTGTCAGTGTCACATCACTTTGTTAACGGGCTGATATTTTGGCTGAACTTGTTGTGCAACAGGACATAATTTAGGCTACAACAAACACTTATTTTCATGATCAGTTATTAATTTCTCTATTAGTTGATTAGTTGTTTTGTTTGACCAACAATCCAAAACCCCCAAATATTCAGTTTGTAATGATATTAAAGTCATCAAATCCTCAAAATGATTCATGTTGTTTTTGCATGAAATTGACTCATGATTTTCTGTTGATCAGTATTATAATAATCAATTCATCGTTGCAGCTCCTAATACAACAATACATTTTTTACAGCATGTCAAGTATTATAAATGCTTAACTATGATAGTAATAAAAAAAATTAAATACACAACAGAAAAAAAAAAGAAATTTCCTTATGGAGTTAAAAGTTAAAAATTAAAATTAAAACTGGAACAAAGAATGAACAAAAAAAAAATACACACTAAAGACTCTTGATTTTGTTGTATTTTCATTCCAGGCTCAAATCAATGATATCATGGATCAATGCAGTGGATTTGAGTTGTGAGTATTCAGTGTGTCCATCAGTACTTGTGCCCATATATGATTTTATGATGCAGTTAATGGAGAAACAAGTCTAAGCGCATTGAATATGTCTCTGCAGCAACATGGACGACTGTGAGAAGATTGAGATATCAGAGGACAACGTCAATCAGGGGACAGAGAACATCAGACCGGAGTGCTTTGAGCTGCTGCGAGTCCTGGGGAAGGGTGGTTATGGAAAGGTAATTGTGGTATAGCAGGCTTTGAGAAAGTCCACTGAACATGAATTCCTACATATATACACACACACTGGTGCTCAGTTAATCTGACTAATATTTATTCCAGCTGTTCATTTGCGTTTCTAAACATGCAAACCACTCTCCTTTCTGTGCAGGTTTTCCAAGTTCGAAAAGTTGTTGGCGCTGCATCAGGCAAAATATTTGCCATGAAAGTTTTAAAAAAGGTACTTCATTTTTTCCCTTGTCAGTGCCGAAACACAATCCTGTTCAAGTTACATCAACCAGAATGATGTACAGCTGCTCTCACTTTGTATTCCGTGAACATAATTGCACGCTTGTTGTTACAAATAAACATTATGGTGCTTCTGTCTGCAAATATTGGCTGTCCTTGAAGCCAGTGGTGGGGTAAGATTTCACTGCTAGTTGGTAGATTGCCATCTGTGCTGCTCTGCTGCAGCCTTGGCACTTAAACCACTCTGCCTCAGCCCATTAGATACCGCTTGATATTCACACTGCTTCTGCTTTATTGGCTGAAGTGACCCCAGTGGCACATTGAATACCTGTCAGATTTCAACCAGGCATTTCAATAGTTAAGCATCCAACTGGCAAGTATTTATATGCAAGCTTTGATAAAGGTGTTAGCAAAGAGGCTTGGGCCCGTATTGCTGAAGCATCTTTCAGAAGGAAATCTGTCCTGACTTGTCCAGAATTCTCATAGTAACATATATTCAGTCTTGCATTTAGGCTTAGGAGTGACAGCGCCGTATCAAGTTTAGGAGAGCTACAGAGCTGTCCCAACCTGTCATGAGTTCCCAGCAGGTGGACAGTGATTGGAAAAATATGCAAAGTACATCCCTGAAGCTGTAGAAATGCATAATGTTGAAGGTTTGACATAAAATAACAAAGACAGGATCGGAGTAAAATGTCTTTGTATTCAGATTTTGCCCAAAATAATTGTTCAACTACAAAAACTGGGCTCTCTGCAGAAGAAGTTTCAGTGTTCTTACAGTTTGTGGTTAATTTAAAAACAAGACGATAGAGCTACAATACAGTGATGTAGGAAATAATAAAATAAATTAAGTCTTTCTGTGAGTGCAATTTTCTTATGATACAAGTGACATAATACTGTAATCTGAAATGTAATCTTCATATTATTTCTGTTTCAGTCAGTTAGTCTTTTGAATGTGTTGAATAAGCCACTGAAAAAACTACAAGAAGTCAACATGAATTTTTCTTTTTATGTTTCTGAGTGTCCAAAATCTGGCATGTCTTGTACTCTTCAATGAGAGCTTTGATTCCTTGCTGTGTGTGCAGCGAGGCTCATAAACAACACTCATAATAAATCCTGCTCTGAGATGCTTGATTAACACGGGCACAGATTATACTACAAAAGTAAAAGGCCAATAGGATTGTAGAGAAGTTCCAAGCTTTGCGGCAGTGGTTGGCAAGTTATTTCTTTTTACTTTTTTAAAAAATATTAATTTTTTTTTATTTTTATTTTTTTGGTGGTCCAGTAAAAGGAGCACACAACCAGTTTGGGCCTGGAAATTCAGAACACTATATTCAAATCTTAATCAGCCAGACCAAAAAGTGACTTCTCAGTCTTAAATTCAAAGGGGGGTGTCACAGCCTCAATCCGCCTGTTGGAGCTCCATCTGTTGTAGTTCTGACACTCAAAGCTGAGACAACATTGTTGCTGACAGGCAGCTCTTTAGCTTTCCAACAGAAGTAGTTAGCAAACATAAACAACGAGGAGAGGAAGACTGTTTGTGGAGTTCTGAAGGAACAGAAGTGCACATAATAAACCACAACGGAGCTCAGTTTGTTGACATCATTATACTCCATAGAATTGTCATCGAAGTCTATATATTTAAAGCCTTGTTTTTATTGTACGCTGTTTTTATTGTATGCTATTTTATTGTAACGCTTAACGCGTTTCTTTAAGTGAGTATTAATAAGGGGCACTGTCACTGTTAAAACATGGCTTAAAAAAAAGATTTGGAAGTTGCACGATCTGCCCTGTTAAACTTTATTTATTTGTTAAAATTGATAAATTCTGCTTCCCAGATGTTGCACAGTAGAATACCGTCACCCATTAGTCATGCAGGACAAACAGGCAAGCAGCTTGTAGGACAATGATATAGCCTGCTGACAGGAAGTGTTGTTTTTTGGAACATTTCACGTCTGCCTTGATTAAAACGTGCTCAGCGTCTCACCACTCACCACAGATACAAGCTGCCGTATCTGCCTCCTCCTGACTAATGGTAATATGTGTTTCTTTGGGCTGGGGGCACCAGGCTATGATTGTACGCAACGCCAAGGACACGGCCCACACCAAGGCAGAGAGGAACATCCTGGAGGAGGTGAAGCATCCATTCATTGTTGACCTCATCTACGCCTTCCAGACAGGAGGAAAGCTGTACCTCATCCTGGAGTACCTGAGTGGTCAGTACAAGTATATACATATCCGGTTCTAACACCTACGCTCTACAGTAATGTTAGTGCATACAGTGTGTGTGTGTATTGTGTGTGTTTTGTAGTCATTTCTATTGTAATGAGTTATGTCTAAGTCAGCCTTAGTTACGAACATTAAGATAAGCATAAATGATTAGACTGTGTCCATGTTAAGAACATAAACATACTTTCACCTCTGCAGGAGGAGAACTTTTCATGCAGCTGGAGAGGGAGGGCATCTTCATGGAAGACACAGCCTGGTGAGCTTTTTATTTTTGCGTTCTGTAGCTTGAACCTAATGTAACACATCCTGTAATGCAGTTTAATCTCTTGGCAGAATCATCTGTAGAAGCATAGTGCATAAGATGTAAATTAAACTGAAGGTAGCCATAGCAACAAAACATAATGCATCTTGCTTTCTCACCAGTCTCAGACTCACAGGTGAAAATGAAAGTGACCACAGGCTAAACTCACCACAGGCATAATGTATAATAATAACATATGCATATCTGTGTGTCTCTGTAGTTTCTACCTGGCAGAGATCTCCATGGCTCTGGGCCACCTGCACCAGAAGGGCATCATCTACAGAGACCTAAAGCCTGAGAACATCATGCTCAACAGCCAAGGTGTGTGTGTGTGTGTGTGTGTGTGTGTGTGTGTGTGTGTGTGCGTGCGTACGAGTGTGCATGTGAATTTCTGGCATCATTTTTCTATTAACTGTCTTCAATTTATTTGCATTTGGTCGTAAAATATTACCATCCGTATGCACAGTAAAGCATAAGTAGCAATTTTAACCATTTGAGCTCGTTGTGATTTATATTGCAGATATGTGTATCCACCACAACAGTAAATACCTGTGTCTGATTAAGTGGTGATTTCCTTCCAGGCCATGTAAAGCTGACAGACTTTGGGCTTTGTAAAGAGTCCATTCATGACGGCACAGTCACCCACACTTTCTGTGGTACCATCGAATACATGTAAGCCGAGTTCCTTCATGTTCTTCATCACTCCTTCGGTCACACTAGTAGCATCTCTCTTACATACACATATGCTTCCTACACCTGTGCTCTCCTGCTTCTTTCATGCTCATTGATGGTCTTTACCGTTTCAACTTAAATGCACTAGTGAGAAATGTGCACTCACATTGTTGCAGGGCTCCAGAGATCTTGATGAGAAGCGGACACAACAGAGCAGTGGACTGGTGGAGTCTGGGCGCTCTGATGTACGACATGCTCACAGGAGCGGTCAGTTAAAAAAGTTGCAACATAAAAATGCTTTCTGCTTCACTCACGTTAATCCGCTGTTTTAAAATTTGAATCATAATTTGGAATATTTGAGTAACCCTGTTCTTTTTTTCTTTTTTTTTCGCACTGCAGCCACCGTTCACTGGTGAAAACCGAAAAAAGACCATTGACAAGATCCTGAAGTGCAAGCTCAGCCTCCCGCCCTACCTCACACAAGAAGCTAGAGATCTCCTCAAACGGGTATTTACTGTTTGTTCTGCAGCTCATAATACTAATACTAATTAACAAAAACTAAAGGTGGAGTTGTTGTGTGTTATTCTGACATCTGACTGCTGGTTGTTCAGTTGTTGAAGAGAAACGCCTCATCGCGGCTGGGAGCGGGAGTCGGAGACGCCACAGAGGTGCAGGTGAGAGCATGCGATGCAACACGGCCTGGACACACACAAGCTCGTGTCACTAAGTAAGACGCATTTGTGCATGAATGACAGTTTATTTAAGTTTTCCCAGAGCTGAAATGCTCCATTTTATGGCCCTTTTTAGGCTCATCCCTTCTTTCGACACATCAACTGGGAGGATTTGCTGGCTCGGAAAGTGGAGCCTCCCTTCAGACCTTTCCTGGTGAGTATCAGAGGAAAGGATTTCTGAAATTGTTACTTGTTTTTGTAGCTTTATGTGGGAAATTTGAGAATGTTAAATGCTGAAATTAGATCAGTGTCGATTCAAAAATGATGCTACCTGTGGCTTATGTCTTAAAGTCTTTCTTGTGAGATCAAGATAGGGTGTAATTTTGGTTAACTGCCGAGATGAAACCAACTGAGTAAGTTTCAGTAATTGAACCCAGGTCTTCTCCGGTTTCAGACCTGCAGACACATCTGCTCATGTTGCTACTCCTCACATGTGTTTGTCTCCTTCTCTTGTCTGTGCAGCAATCAGCCGAAGACGTGAGTCAGTTTGACTCGAAGTTCACCAGTCAGACGCCTGTCGACAGCCCCGATGACTCAACCCTCAGTGAGAGTGCCAATCAAGCCTTCCTGGTAACTTCTGCAACTACATTTTCTCAAGTTTTTATTTGTCTCTCACATCAACAATGAAATGAAAAAGAAAAGAAAAATTAACTTTTACTGAAATATTATTCTGTATGGAAAACACGTAGATTGGGGTCACACTACTGCTTCTGACTGAATAACCATCTCTGCAATCGACCCCTAATATATGACCATGCACCAACTTTACCGGTGTTTCCCTCTGGCTTCACTTGTAGGGTTTCACATATGTTGCTCCATCAGTCCTGGAAAACATCAAAGAAAAGTTCTCATTTGAGCCAAAAATCCGCTCACCTCGACGGATCATGGGCAGCCCAAGAACACCTCTCAGGTATGTCAACCCACCTGCTGCAGCTGGCACTCCAGATGCAAACATGTCTGTGTTGAGAAATGACGTTCTGGGTAATGCCCTTGATTGGTAGAGCTTGTACCGTATGTCCTCAGCGGGTCTTGGTTTAGGTCCTGACACCTGGCGTCACTTGTTTGGTATGAATTTTGATATGTTTCATTGTTTTTGTTTTCTTCTCTACAGTTAATATCAATGAGTAGTCTACATCTGTAGTTACCATAGTAGCAGCTACATCCTCAGAAATAACATCTTAATGCATATTAAATCCACAACAACTGCTTGTACACTGTTGTGCTTCACCAGTTCATGCTGACTAAAAACACACAAATCGCACTTTTTTTTTTTCCTCAAAAATATCACATTTCAATTCTGGTCACCGCTGCTGAATCCACTCTTTGCTGTGGAAAATGACCCAGGAAGAGCCTTAAGATAGATGAAAAACCTTGTAACACACCTCGGTGACATCGTCCGTGTTTATGTTCAGTCCAGTCAAATTCTCAGGGGGGGACTGCTGGCCCCGGAGCCCCCTCCTCACTGGCGGAGGACAGAGCGTCCTCCAGTCTCCTCAGGACCAGGCCATGGAACTGTCCACCCCAGAGCAGATGGATGTCACAACCAGCTCCGAGGCCTCGGCCCCTCTTCCCATCCGTCAGCCCACCGGGGTCAACCTGGCTCAGATGAAGCAGCAAGCCTATCCCGTCGTGGCAAAACGACCCGAACATCTACGTATGAACCTATGACCCACCCCGCCTCTTTAGGAGAGTTTATTTCTTGACTTTTTTTTTTTTTCTTTTTTTTTTCTTTATTGATATTTTTTAAGAAACAAAGCAAAAAGATATGGATGCTAGAGACAATGAAAATCAAAAATTGCACATCCGCACACTACATATACTGTCACGAGCTGGAGTTTGTGCGTGGGTCTGGGACTCGGGCGTGCTGCAGTTAAGAGTTACCGACGACATCACCATCACACCACTTCTCCCCCGACACCTCAGGTCCTCAGGACCTTTGTCTTCTGACCCCCCACACCCTCTTTCTGAAATGGACTACCAGGACTGGAAATCTTTTGAGGCGCTACAGCCTTTGTGTGATTGGGAAATCAAAGGCGATAATGTATCACACAGTATGCAAGCGATTAAAATGCTGCCAGTCTACTGTACACAAGATGACATCCAAAGTGCTTTGTGCTATTTGAACGAATGTCAGTGAGGAAATTGCTTCCATTGGGAGATTCTGACAGTATTTCTTCTCAGACTAAAGTGCTTCCTGGCTCTAAATTAAATGATATGAATTAGGGTCATGATTGAAAAGAAAAGAAAATCATCGTAGTGATCAGCGGACAAGCAGAGGTTTTGGTACTGACTAATATAGCTTTACGTCTTATGGTGTTTTACAGAATGGAGGCATTAACGTTGCTATACATCAATGATGAATCAGAGAGCCTAAATTAAAGAAGGAAAAAACATGTTGACTTTACATTCTTTGAGCATTAATTTTGTGGATGACTTGTGGAATGGCTTATTTGATGTGGGATCCATACTTCATTTATTTGCTCTTCGAGTTAACTTCACTATGGGATGTATCACTGGAATAAATTGACGCATCACCAGACATAAATCGGCTTGATGCAATGTAAGCGTGACTCACTTAACCATCACCACCCAGAACGTCAAACTGATCTCGGTGCTGCTTGTGTGACAAACCCTAACCCCCACTCCCACCCTCCCTATGGCCGCACAGGAGAGTTGGACCCCATCTGACCCCTGGAGTGAGTTCAGATTGGGAGACTGGAGCACCAGTTGATCTGGACACTGTCTTCAGTTGTGGGGGTTTAATGCTCCAAAAACTTGGGACAACATTTACAGCCTCTTGCATCAGCATTCACTTGTTTAGGAAGGAAATTTTAGAATTCCTGAAAAGCAAGGAAAATTATAATAAAATGCAAAAAAATATAGAGCGCATCATGTCTTTTGTGTGTGCTGGTAATCATTTTTATTCAAAATTTCAGAAAAAACAACCAGAGACCTCACGTGTGCATATTGTTTTTTTTTATTACATACAAGATTTGCTTCAAATCTGATCAATATTGCATCCTATGAATGTCAAAGTTCATTACCTTTCTCACTATACAGTCACCGTGTTCTGTTCTTTTCCTTCATATGATTGGGGATTTGGACTCATTGTAAACTAAAATTGTGCAAAAAAAAAAAAAGAAAAGTTAAATGAAAGGGTTATGAGGTAATGTGGGAAAAATTAAAAAACAAATTTTCTGTAACTGAAATAACGGCAGTTCTCCACCACGAAAAGCCAATTTAGCGGACGAATATGAAACCCCAATCAAAGAATATTATAAAAACCAAAGCATACGTTGCACAAATGATCAAACAGTCGATCTACTATAAAATTTTCAAAATAAAAAAAGTCCAAACAGCAAACATACTGCCCTGTTAATGGCAGAGAGGCCCTCAGGATGAAGTGCTGTTATATTACAGTGACAACCTGGTACCAATGAACATGAAAGGCCCAATAGACATCACAGCAAAAGTATGCAAAAGAAATCAGGAATTATACAAAATGATTAAAAAATGATCCTCTCTTTCCTTACAGCAACCCAGATTATGCATTTCAATGTTTACTTTTGACAGAGCAGTTGGATTTTCAAGGCTGGCTTTAGAGAAAATACTGTAACATTCAGTTCTATGTACAATATGCAAAACCTTAGCAGAGCATTTTCTTATCAAGTTTCTCACCAGGCTGCTGGTCTGGGATCTGAGTTATTTTGTGGGAAAGAAATTTTGTGGTTTTTTTTTTACAGGCCACAGCAAGTGATAAAACCCCAAATCTGTCAGTTAGGCCTATATCATGTGCTATTTATGTTCAGTAAGACTTCCCATCTAGAACAAGGCTTCTCAGGAAAGCTTCATACCTGCCTAACTCAGTAGTGTTAAGTGATGGCTGGTGTCACAGTCACACCGAGATGGGATCTGTCAAGGGATCCTTGTAGATTTAGACAGGCTTCATAGATGTTAAAATTTAAATCAGGACTTCTGTAATAAACTGTTTCATTAAGAATTGGTATACAGGACACTGGCCTTTCACATACAATGTATCACGACAGTAAATGCATCTAAAAGACTCAGTGAGACCTACTAGGACCCCAGTGAAAAAAGTAGAAATATGCAGTGCAACACCATTTACACAGAGTAAAATCATACCAGAAGATATACCTCAGCAAAAATCATTACCAACCAGATACTATTGATAACCAAGATGTTGTAACAGTTATAAGCTGCACTGTCCAATATTATTGTTGAAGATGTGAGTTGGCTTCACGATGGGTAAAGCTAATCATAATAAAGCAAATTAAAATAAAGGATTGCTCCAACAAAAAAACATTTAATATTTCAGACATCTCAGCTCATTGGTGATATTGGTTATATAATATGCATAAATCACTGTGCAAATGAAATTCTTCACAAGGAATGTGTACTCAGCTTCAGACTCTGGAGTATGTGAATAAAAAAGAGAAATAACTGAAGTAATGAAAACGGTCATGTTTTTTTTTTTTTGTGTAATGTGTAATGTCTGACTACAGTTTATCACCACAACTGCATCCTCAAATAACTAACATTCCCTGCCTGGATTATTTAACTGCAGCTCAAATGAGGTTGGCTTTGACTTGTCACTGGATGTCTTCAAAGTCAAGAGACTTTGAAAAGCCAAACAAGGCACAAATAACTTTAAATGAAAAATAATTAAACAAACATTTAAATAATCATAAAAATATTGGTTCAGATCGGAGTCAAAAAGCAAATGAAGTTATTTTTACTCTGGGTTTAACTAACTTGGATTACCAGATGGGTTGAATTTGACAGTGTTATGACAGTTCACATAGTTTTGAGCCAAGAACACAAAGATATCTCAAATCCGTCACTTTAATACACACGTCTTATTATATATAAGTGCTCCTGCTACTTTGACCTAAATACCAAAGTGAGGCTGCACAGTCACATTTTGCTCAGACGGTTTGTAGGTGTATATAAGTGTGGGGAGACTCCAACACAGTTAGTTCAGACAAGTATAGCTCCACGTTATCCCTGTCTTTTCCCTTTAGCGTCCTTTAGTATAAAATAAACAACCACAGGCCAGGGAGATAAACATGAATGTGCAGTGTTGAATGTTTGTTAAAATCCTTTTACAAGGTCTCTTAACATTGGATAGCTCTTTCAAGAAGTTCTTTTTCCTGCCATTTGTCTTTGGATGATTAAAAGTATCAAACTCAACCATCAGGTGATCCATTCAAGTTCAAATGTAAAAACAAAGTACTCTTTGACCCAGCTCTGGTTCAGTTAAGCTATTTCAAGCAGCAGAATGTGGTTTGAGCGGAAAAAATACAACAATTTTAAATTTTCTACACAAGTACTTAACCAGTCTGAACTATTGTTTCAGTTTTCAGGAGGACGCTGTTACAACAACAACGGTGCATTTCTTCAGATTTATATACGTCAAGGTGACAGAGGTGAGAGTATGAGAGTGGGTGTTTTTCTGAACCGATCAGCTAAAGCAGGACCAGGTGAACTAAACCAGACAGATGAGGATGGAATGGAGTATGTCCAGCATTTAGCTGCTGTTTATGTTGTTTGGAGCAGAATATGCAGAGGTACAATGCATCAAGAGGAGTCTGTGATACTGATGATAAGAGTGTCACTGGTTGATTCTGCACCTCCATGCAGCGGGGCTCTGTTCCTGCAGCCGCCTCATTTTCTTCCCTAACCAAACCCACCAGGTCAAACCAATCACAACACACACCACTGACTCCACATAGTAGCCGTCCAATGTCGTCACACAAGCTCCGCCTTCCTTAACACACAGCTGAAGATGAGAAGAGGGACAAAAGAAGAACAGTCACTTTTTTTACTTTCTGGATGAGAACATACAGAACATGCAATGCCGTTCCACTCTCTCCGCTGCTCACTTACCCCTGCCTCTTCTGGAGAGCCACAGCTCTGCCCGACAGCCCCCTGGCACTCCTTAGAGGTCAGTGGATCCACCATCCACAGAGCCACAGTGGAGGGCCAGTTTCCTCCCAGGTTAGTGACTGTGTTCAGCAGGGTCATGTAGGTCCCCCCGATGAGTGGGTCACTTACTTTGGCATGGAAGGCCATGCAGGCCACGTACATACTGTACAACGCCACCTGGGGTAACAACAAGGCCTTATTCTTTCTTATCGATCCTAATAACTTAATGGCAAAAATCTGAGATCTAGAAAAAGGATATACTGCATAACTAACATCTCTGCTATTTTTTGCATATCCAACAGAAATATAACAGATATCACAACAAAATCTCCCTCATTCAGTTAGGTCCCTGATATTTTATGTATTCCTCTGCTGCACAGTGACATCTGGGGGCAGTTTAAGGAAAATAAATTGATTCATAAATTGACCTGTCCAAAGCTGAGTAGCAGTGATAAATTGGACATTATACTGTCTAAAAAATTAGACAGTGACAAAACACCAACTAGAGTGAGTACAAATCATATTCTGATAAACCTAGTAACATGTTACGTAGATACATTTTGTTTATGAATATTGTTTGAATTTATACAGTTATACAAACAACACAAAAATAACCCTTTTCACAGCAGACATTTTGACTTGTTATAGCAGGAAAAGCACAGGTAAAACTAAAAACATCAACAATGGCTCTGTTCTACTCAAGAGTCCCAGTAGGTCATGAGTGCGACAGTGAGCCTGTATGCACAATACCAGGACCCTGAAACTGAAACAGCTAAATGGAATTCAGCCATTATTCACTTGTTATTTACATCTGTGCTTTTCCTCATATGTAATGTCAAACTTAATTTGACCATGAAAAAAAACCTTTTGTTTGTTGTTATACCATATTTGACTTGGAAACCCTAAGAATACTCTACAAAGTGCTATGTGTCACTTGGAAAAACTATGTCAAAGACTGGAGTAAAGGAAGAAGAGAAAAGGGTGATGATATAGGTAATAACAGAGAAACACCAAACCTGATGCACAGCGTAGCTAAGCAGCACTACACTGTAGTAGTAAACAGGGAACCCTCCTTCTTGTTTTACACTGGGGGTCCACCACACCAGCAGAGCATACTCTAGGCCTATCAGCAACCTGAAATCACAGAACAACAACACTCTGTTAGCTTTTAGTTTAATGAATGTGTGTATGCATGGGTTTGTGTGCCTGTGTGTGTGTGTGTATATGCGTGTGTTTGTGCATGTGACAACCTAAAAGGAAAGGCCTTGTAGAAGACATCCAGAGGTCGGGGTCCTGCGGTGTATTTACTGATGACTACTGGTAGAAGAATCTGCAGAGGCACCATTGGCACCGCCAGCAATGCCAGCTGTGCCTTGGGAACTCCGGCCTCCACCAGCTTTAGACCTGTCACTGCATCTGCTGCAGAGAAACCAATCTGAAACACACGGAGAAGAGACACAAGAAATCTTTAAGTCCCAGAGGATTCTCATGTCAGGTGGCAAACATGCAAGGACAACACATTGAAACCTTTATTTTAAAGGCAAACCTAATATTTATTAAGAAATGATCACATACTTTAGCAGTGAGGAGCAGGACACAAAAGGTGAAGACGGTGGGCATCTTGATAATAGAGAACAGCAACTTGTAGGTTTCCATAACACCCTGTGTCTCCTCCTGGACTCTCCTCTTTCTTTTGCCATGCTCATTTTCCCTTTTAAAAATGGCTACCAGTGTCGTGGAAACCAGGAACACCATTCCCCAAAAGAACAAGAAGTCTGCAGCAGAGCAACAGAAAGCATTGGAAAACAGACTTCACTCAACTACATCATCCAAAGTTACCCCAGTTATCTACAACATTATCACAAAAATTATTATTATTTGTCTTTTTGATCTAGTATGCCAGGGATAGGAAATACCTGACAAGGTAACGATGCCTGTGTCCTTGGGCACTATTCTGAGGTATTTGTTGCAGAAATCAGGAGACTCCAGAGCCAGAAAGAGCACATTTCCCAGGAAGTAGCCAGCTGTCTGGCCTACAGAGTTGCATGTAGATGCATAACCCACATTTTCTCTGGATAACATAGTCAGAGCCCAGCCATCCACAGCTATATCCTTGGAGACAGAGAAGGTAGAGCAATTGGATGATTTATATTTTTATATACTCTTTATATTGTAACGAGTACGGTCTAGACCTGCTCTATTTGAAAAGTGCCTTGAGATAACTTTGGTTGTGAGATAAAGAAACTACTACTAATCTACTCAAAGTGTATTTCTCTTTGTTAATATGCGTTTATGTCACAGTGTGTATGATGGCTTACCTGTGTGGCTGCTAGGAAAGCGAGCATAAAGAAAACTCCAGTAAGTGTTGCCACCTTTGGTCCTCCCTCACTCTGCAGCAGTGAATTGACTGTTACAGATAGGTAGAGCATGAAGAGGCCCAGCAGGTACTGTGTGGGCACCAGCCATGACTTTCTGCAGAAAGAGGTGGGAGGAAGGGGTGGGTATAAAAATCATCGGCACAAACATGCATATACAAACTAAAACAGATAATGTAAATGTATTTCTTACCTTCTACCAAACCTGCTGAAGTAGAGAGCATCCACCAGTGGTGCCCAGAGAAGCTTGAGACTGAATGGCCAGAAGACAAAGCTGAAGAAGGCTTGGTCTTTGTAGCTGACGCTCTTGCTCTGTAAGATCAGAGGGATGCTGCCAGCCAGTCCCAGAGGAATCCCTTGCAGCACATAGAGAAACAGGAGAAGCGACACGTTGCCCAGCTCGCCACGGATCCCAGGCTGGACTCTGTGCCTCCTGTCCTCTGAATCTGACCCTCTGATAAGACCCTCTGCCTCATCCTCTATATCTGGCTCAGAGGCACTCATCTCTCCCCGGTTCATGTACCTCATGTTTTCATCTGGGAGGGTGGCACCCGCCACCTTCCTCTGCCTCCCGTTTTTGTGTGTGACCACGTCTGAGGGCTCCATGTTGGAGCAGTGGGCATCAAACCTGCTGTGCCCTCAGCAAATCTGAAGAAAAAGATGAGACAACTGCTGAAACAACTAAACTGATTTCTGATTTAACGGCAAGCCTCTGAATATTTTCAATAATTTGAATTTGATTAAAAATCACCCTTTTTTTAGGAAGTAGAGCCATAGAGGAAACAAAACTGAAAGTTACAGATTGGTTGTTGATAGCAAAAATAAATATACAATGTACATGTGGAACAAAGTACAATGTGATACTGAATAGATTTGGATAGATAGATAGATAGATAGATAGATAGATAGATAGATAAATAGATAGATAGATAGATAGATAGATAGATAGATTAGTGGACCAAATAGCACACTGACTGTTCAGTGTGTGAGGTAAGTCATAAACGAATGCAAAGCTTGGCTCATGAACACCATCAGTCCCTGGCAGAAAGTAATTAAGTGTAATTATACAGCAGATAAATCAAAGAATGTTAACTTCAGCTGCTGAAGTTAGCAGCTTTCACCTTCAAACGACCAGTTCTCACGTTATATTATATGAAAGGAAAACAAATACATTTAAATTTCCATTCTATTATATAACATTGGGGCACATATAAAGACGTACAAACGACATGCACGGACTGAAAAGTGGAATCAAACAAGCAGACAGTAAGTGGATGAACTCATGCATACCTGGTGATGATGATAGCATGCCAAATTAACCAACACAACACAAAGCTGAATTACAGAGCCAGTCAACTGGAAATCACATCTACTCTACGTTTAGAGCGGCGGCGGCGGCTTAACAAATATAGGAAACACCAGAAAGTGACTACCGTTTGACTTTAAACAGGTTACATCGGTGAACATCAACACAGAAGAAGCAGGAAGTGCGGCGTGTGCAGCATCCAAATGTGTCCGGCGCCTACAGCTGACGTGTCAAAAACACGAATGAATTGTGTCCCGCTTCAAAGCATCCTGAGCTTAAGTCTATATTATCTGTCCTAGAGCTTGAAATCACAGAAACTCCTCAAATCCTCCACAGGCAACACAAGGGGCACTGACTTTGTTCGGTGTCAACAGTTGTGTATTCCATTAAAATATCGATTCATTGGCATAAGTGACAAATGAAAATGTGGATTGCACTTTTTAATTGAACATTAAACATATTAACACATTAAGAGCTAATTAGTGCAAATTATGAACCAATACAGTAGAAAAACATACTCTGGAAGTGTAGACTTGCAAATATCATATTCTTAAAAAAGTCAAAGCCTTGTTTTCATCAGTCGGGCTACTGAAGTTATATAGGCTATCTGAAATTACTTTGAGACCCTGTGAGAAATGCATTACCTCGCTAACCCCATAGTCTACAGTAGCTGTGTAGTGTACCTCCCAACAGGTCTCATTCTGATTTTAAATTGGACATGAAGCTTAAGATATAAAACACTCATTTTGGTTTAAGAAATTAGACAAACATTTTATGGCCTCAGTGTCAGAACCCAATTCATTGTTATAGAGCAAACTGGGATGACATTGCACATTTTAAGGTTCTTCTTTTGGTTTCTAACTTTAAAGGAGAGTGCAGCACGTTCACAAATATTATATAAATACCAATCTGTTCTGGGGCACGGGAATAAGAAATGTGAATTCTTAAAAAGGGTTGGATTCTCCTTTAAATGCACAATCCATGATTATGATATAGTGTTCTATCCTCAAAGCATCTGGCGCAGAAAAATAACAGGCTAAAATTCTAAATATTGAAGTATTTATAGAAGCCTATTGGGGATCTTGTTCAAATGATCTTGTAAACTTAAAAATGAAAATGTTATTTTCCACACTTATGTGCTCTAGGGTTACACTGGACTTGACTTAGATACTCTCGCCTACCTCAGAACTGTACTTATCTACAGTAGGCTAGTTGAGTAAACTTATTCCAACACTGCAAACTTATAGCCTATAGGAATAACAACAACATATAGCAAAAGAAAAGTAAGAAATTCAATAAAGTGCACTTTTAAGCTCAAATGATAAAATTCAAGTTTGAAATCATTTCCTTCAATTGGTTTGGACAAAAAATATCCTCACAACTCAAATGTTCTCACAACAAAAGTTATAATTGTTAGAAATGTGGTCACACAGCCAATAACTGGCAGGCTAATGATCCTTTGGGGCATAATTAATACTGGTTGTATCTTCAGAGGTTGGAAATATTAAACTAATAACTACATCAGTTCCACAAAAGGCCTAGTTAACCCCAACAATTAAAGCATAAATTAACAAAGTCATGACACTTAAAAAAAATACACTGGCTCCTTTCATTGGCATGTTGTTACTTTCACCTGATATGCAGTCGAATGCGATAGACATCCCATAACTAAACAGACATGATATGTATCAGTTTTGGAAAGAGAGATCTACGGGTTAAAGTGATAGCCTATAAACCAAACATATTTTTCTGTATGACCCATTGTTTGCATCTGTCAGTATTGTTTACTAATTACAATTAAATGTGAAGTAAACTGCTTTTTCGAGACTCATGTTGATAAATGGCTTCTGTATGAGCTTATATATATATCCGCTTATGCTCTTCTTGTCCTTGATCCTGATCAGTGAGGTACAAAAGAATGACTTCCAGGTGTTGGTTTTTAACTCTGAGGATCCAAATTAATGTGTACAAAAAGAAATTACAGTGAAATCAAAATGGATTCAACATTTAGAAAAGGATCTAAAATCTAAAAATCTAAAATCAAAAACTGTGCTGAAACCTCCTTGATCAAAAGATCTAGAAGGGGTCATGATGTACCCATTACACTACATTTGAGTTAGAGTAATGATTGACAGCACGGTCTGTCTTGTGGCTGCTATGAGTGCATGTGAAGCTGCTTATCCTCACAGATGGCATGTGACAACACACAGGCATATTTGGGTGGATCAGCATGTGATAACAAGAGCCCTGTGAAGCTGTGGCTGTATCCATGTAAGAAGGTTTATGTAAGTGTCAATAGTCAATAGTATGACAAAATGTTCTAATACAGAATAAAATAACACACCTTATTTTCACCCAATATCAGGATGCCTCTGATGTTATGTCACAGACAAAAGCTGTTGTTTATTCCAGCAACCACTTTACTAATTTTCAAGGCTGGATCACCAACCGGTTATTCCATTGATAGTTTGGGTCTACATAATGTGATTAATTACAACTTTATTAGAAATTTGCACCACTGAAGTAGAATAGTAACTATGGCCACATCCTGTAGAAAAAGGCCTATTATTATTCCTTGATGCTTAAGAAAACATATTGTCTGGTGTCTGGTTTTGTCCAACCGTCCAAAATGTTGAGTTAACTAAATAGAAAATAGCAAATATGCACACTTGAGTGGCTGATACCAGTACATTTTTGGGACAAGTTTTTGCCAGTTTTGCTTTAAAATTACTTAAATTATTAATCACTTATCAAAATTGTTGTCAATTAATTTTCTGTCAAACAACTAATCAATTAATAAGCTTAATCATCTCTGTGCTAGTGTAGGTACTGGTTGGTTACAGGGCGCAAGGGGAAACAATGAAACTGACATGTATAGCAGGGGTCATTTGGTCAATTAACCTCTCTGGGGGCCCAACATCAAAAATTTGTTGTTGGACCCCCAGAGAGGTTAATTCTGCCATGGCCTAGGGCTTCAGGGGCCCAAATGGCCCAATATTTTTTATGTCACAATGATAGTTATCTGATTAATTGAAAATTTGTTTGTGAATATGTGCTAATAAAGACACAATATCAACTCATTACTGCTACCTTGTACCTGTCTGGTAAAGGGGCCTTGTGCATGAACACAGGGTCAATAGGGGCCCACAGGTCTTTTAAGATGTGTAGTCCCCTGATGGATTAATCTGGCCGTGTTCACTGTTACCTCTGTTTCACCAGCGAGAGTTACCTGAAAAAGAAGCATCGTTGCTATGGTTATGTTAATACTCTTTGTGCACTGATTTAGAAAGATGGTTTAAGTTTGGCCAATTTGGACAGACACATCCCAGCCAACCACATGAGTATTTTCTGTGGCCATGGTAATAATTGTCTGAGTTGTGTGTTATTCATCATATCTTCCACAGGATGACGCTGATATCATCACATCTGAATATTTGTTAGTTATGCTTTGTGGGACTTGTCCAAATGCCTGCTTTGAAAGAGATTGACTCAAATGAATTTTCACTACGCATTTTCCACATTTTCTCACATTTTCTCACATCGCCAGAGTGGAAACCACTGCCACTGTGAGAAACTAGTTTTCATAAGGGGTCAGCCCTTTTTTAAACTAGTTTCTTTGACACACTCTCAGGGTTCATGTTTAATCTATTTAATCTATTATTTGACATCTGTCTGTTTGTGTCTTTACTGTAATGTTCTTCTGTAACATGCAGGGAAGTCCAGGCTAAAGGTTTCAGAGAGCAAGTAATAATCCTTATGCATGCAGTGAAAATATGGATAGTGCAACCACATAATTAAAAAAGAAAATTCAACACAAAAGCCACATGTGAACAATGATCCTAAAAGTAACCTATACTCTAATTTAAGTTGTCTGAACAAGACACGTGAAGACAAAAACCCCTCTGTGTAACACACACCTGGAACATACAGTGCAGCAGATGTGTTAAAGTACAAGGGGCTCCTCACACATACTTGCTGACTGCCTGATAGAGTCTGAGGGGTAGGCTCTAGGGTTGGGTGATATGACAACATATACTGAGGGAGCCATTCCTTAAATACCTTTGTTTCTATTAGGCCATTGCTGGCAATGTTGAAAATAAATGAGCAGGAATGTTCTATCCTAATACTGACTTTATCGGATTACTGATTAAGTACTTATCAGATATTTATCTGCAGGCATTTTATCAATTGAGTTTCCAGGAAATGTATTATTTGAAGTATTGATAATGCAATATAAAATTAATTATTTATTATACCAGTCTGTGCCACTGTCTTAACCCACAGTTTTGTCTCAGGAAATTTAGATTTGTCAGAATTCTGTCAGTATTGTGACAGCAAATCATCAGATCATGACACATTCCTACACATTATGAAGCAACTAAAATGTTACTAATTATATTTTTTCTTTGGAAACCCTTAACTATCATGGGTTAGACATCGGAAATGTCCCTGGGAGATCCCCCTGGACACCCCTGTGAGAATCACTGATGTACCTTACTATTAAACACTATCTAATTTTTTTTTTTCAAAAAGCACCCATATTTTATCACCTTGAGTCAAATTCTCCTATGCTGTCCCAGCCCCCGAGAGGCCACTCTCCCTCACTTTCATTTTTATATTTAACTTTGCGCTCCACCCATGAAACCCAGACACATTTATTTAGTCTGTTCCCACTGTGAAACTTATTCCGCAACCGGAGGAGGCGAGACTGTGACAGCCCATCCTCAAACCAACAACACAATCTGCTTTTGAAACAGTAGTCGGCGTGCTGAGCCAGGAGCTAACCAGTAGCTGTCTCTCTCTGTGAGACCTGGGACACCGAGGCGAGGGGGAGAGCTCATTCCACAACACGGCAGTCCTCCATGGCTCTGTGCAACGGAGACAGCAAGGTCAGTGCAGCGGGGAGTGCCCGCGGCTCCGGTACTGGGCAACCCGGTAGACTTCGTGTTAGGACCCTGGTTGCTGGTGTACCCCCTCCCCCGGTTAATTACGGCCTGTGTGCACCTCGGGGGGAAAGTTAAGGAGAGCATGTAACGTTACCACCAGTGCCGCTGAGGAGCAATGAGTACGCTGTTGTCTGCCTGTTGCAGTTACATTAACATGTTGCTCATGGCTGCTAACCAGCCGGGCAGGGTATTTCTGTGATGTTTGGCATAAATATAATCTTTGACATATTTCACCACTAAACATGGGCGCCTTCCTCTTATGGAGGCTCCCTCCAAGACCCTTTGCCTCCCAGCACCGCGTGGGTTTTAGCATAGCTCCGCTAACTTAGCGACCTGCTAACAGGCTAATGCTAATTACTACTGTTTATAGTATCCGTGAGCTAGCATGCTACATTGGTAATTCGTCACCTAGCTTTAGCCGGGCAGTCACTTTGTGATGACAGTGCTGCTAACCGCAAGTGTTGTATTGTGATAGCTTTGGCGTTCATTTTAAAGGTAAACAAATGTATTCCAAACGACTACTGTCACACACTTGGAGCTAACGTTAACGGACAGGTTTGCTAACGTCGTCACAAAGCTAGTATGAGCCGACTTGCGGTTACCGGTCTGACAACCGGAGCCGCCGCTGCTGCACCAGCTGATCTGGTAAAGTTTGCTGTTAAACTGTCTGGTATTTTTCTAGTGGTTGTACTGCTAGAGCTGCTGTGATTGACGGCAGTTTGTTTAAGGGTTATATATATATTTTAGATTATAAATGAGAGATGGTGGGTAGCATGTCTAATCAAAGTTGTTTTTAGAAACATCAACGGCGGAAGTGTTTCAAAGCACCACGTGGGATCATGTTTCTCGTCAAGCCGTCTCTTGCTACCCAGTTTCGTTGTATTATGAAGATTAATCGGCTGCCAGAAATTTGTTTCTGAAACTTTCCCCTGCGCAGATGTGTATAAAAATAACACCGTGACATGCAGAGCGGTGAAGAGAAACGGTATATTGTGGTAGAAGGGTCTTCACTGATAACCTTTGACTAACTTGTGGGTTTCATGTGATTCTACTTATGGGCTGAATTGCTGCAGCACGCTTCACAAGAGTGACATCCGTGTTGTAGCTCACATGTCCATAATTGTGTTAAGCCTTATTGAGTCACATTTTCCATTGGGTGAGGGGGGGTCAGAGTGCAGCACAGTTAGCTCTAGAAGGGTTGGGTTACCATATACCAACACAAAATTGTTAAGGACAGCATTAAAACAATATTATCCTAGTCAAGGTCCTGTCACCAAGTAAACACTGCTGTGCAAAAGTGATAGTGGATGTGCAGTATACTTTTCTGTCTGTTCAGCTCAACACAGACTCTGCTGGCACTTTAAACAAGACAATGTGTGTGGTTTTCTGAATTTGTGCATCTACAGCTGGAGATCAGCAGCGCAGAGCAGAATGGGTCATGTGAGGGGGCGGTGGCGATCCTGGATGCTGGGGCCCAGTATGGCAAGGTGATCGACAGACGGGTCCGAGAGCTCTGCGTACGCTCGGAGATCCTTCCTTTAGAGACCCCGGCCTTTGCTATCAGAGAACAGGGCTACAGGTGAGCACATGCACCAGGGATGCTTTTCCTTTTAGCATCATTATTACAATATTCTGTCTATGAATTTGTTTTGTAATAATTTTTGACTTGATTGTTCTCTCTCACCCTCTTTAGGGCAATCATTATTTCAGGAGGTCCAGCCTCTGTGTATGCAGAAGATGCCCCCTGGTTTGACCCTGCCATATTCACCATAGGAAAGCCTGTTCTTGGGATTTGCTATGGGATGCAGGTATTCGTGTACATGCATACATACAAACAGTAAAATGATACAATGGGAAGCTGCTGTAGTGATAAGGGAGACCATCCCGCTTCCACAAGGCATTTGCTGAAGGAAATGTGTGTAACACTTATTCACTCTTGAGTGACTGCACTCTACTATCACTGTACTCCAGGCTGGTGTCCAGCTCTTCTGGGCCAAAAGGGACTTAACCACCTTCTTCAAGGGCACTTTGACATGAGCTAAGGGAGACGAGAGCGTTGCTCACTCAGTTTTCCCAGCTAGCCTGAAAATTAAAACCAGCAGCTTCTCAAGCACATTTCTCTGAACTGCAGGCAGTTGTGCAATGTTGGGAATCACATTAAAATGTAATCCGTCTCCAAGTGTTAACTTTGCTGTGTGTATATTTGTGTTACAGATGATGAATAAAGTTTTTGGGGGCACAGTACACAAAAAGAGTGTAAGGGAAGATGGAGTGTTCAGTATTGGACTCGACAACACTTGTTCTCTCTACAGGTAATATTGTTTCTCAGGATGTTCTTTTAATGTGTTATATTATGGTTATGTGTCAGTATAAACAGTAGTCAGATTGTCCTCTTGAAGCTGCACATTCTTGCACATCCTTGCAATTTCAATTTTACAATCAGAAGTATTTGGAAAGAGAAGATGACAGACTGATGAGAAACATAGTAGGAGTTTGAGGATGGCACTTGGTGCAAGAATAACATGGCCTGACAGACAATGTATAGAGAAATTCTATACATGCAAGACACTATCACTCTAAAACTGAACAAAGGTTGGGTAACAGAGAAAATGTTTGCTGGCCTGAATCACTCAAATCACTGAATCACTGGCCTTCCAGCCAGTGTTTGCCAGTCCATGCAGACTGTATGTCGAGAGCCATGGGGTTCTTGTAGTTATGGTGTATGTTGCATCTACTAAACTGATATTTACTACTGCAATAAAAAGACTTTTAAATAGAACATTCAGTGTCTCTTGAAAAGCCACAGCGGAACACTTGGACTGAGCTGTTTTTATACTGTGTATGAGATTGTACAGGCATTTGCTGTCAGTGACTGAAGCTCCATATTGTTACTGTATTCTGCAACCCACCAGAATGTTGTTTTGGAAGTTTTTGCCAAGTCATATACTGCATTTCGGTAGCTTTACTACCAGAAACTTGAGGCCAGTTGTGTATCCAATCTGCAGAGCCTGGACAGCTCCCTCGTCAATATAAATAGTTAACTTGGCCATCTAGCATCGCATAATCTGGCCAGAGATTTCTGCATAAAACTAATCCTACTGTAAGTACCAATTATGCTTTTAGGGGTCAATTGTGTGTCTCACCTTGAAGGCTGATCTGGAAGCAAACACTAATTTTTGTGTTATAATAGCAGCAAAAACTGCACTTGACATAGATTTAGCGTATTGCTATTGTCGATGTAATCCTCCTGTTACCCATTTCTTAAAATGAAGAGTAAGGAAATCAATAACAGATCAATCAGTGAATGTAGATTGCCATCTCCTCTCTTAATAAACTGAGGACAGTGTATAAAACACTACTGCTCGACGGGTTTGTCCCAGTGCCATATTTACAATATAAACTGCAGAAGCATTTTAGCAGTCACATCATTTCCTGTGGTTGTTACACAAATACTGCAGAGTCTAAAATAGAAGCCTGCAGTTTTTTATTACTGGATGCCTCTCACACATAACTCAAATGCACACACTGAAAATAGTAACTACATACATATAACAAAATATATGCCATGTTATTGAACACCACACGTTTTCTTCTGACATCTGTGTGTCTGTTTATCTTAACAGAGGCCTTCAGAAGGAGGAACTGGTCCTGCTGACCCATGGAGACAGTGTGGATAAAGTGGCTGATGGCTTTAAGGTGGTGGCCCAATCAGGAAACATCATTGCTGGTGAGTAGCACGTAAGATAGGCTGTGACCTTGATAAACTTAATCTAGTATCAGGTTGTGGTGCATGCAAGTCCTAAAGAAACACTTGTATTTATTTATGTTGTTTGTTTTAGAAATGTTGCATTTATGTATTTACACCTGACAGCTTCTCTGAGAAGAATGTTTAATCTGTATTTTGAGTCTGTAGACTTGTCACATCCACCTGAAATCCTAACTTTGGCTTATGTTATAGTGATTGTACATGACTGTGCTATTTAAAAGAACCATTCACAGAGAGTAAGTGGTAACGTTAACTGTCCCCTCATCACATCTCTATTTTCCCCGCTAGGGATTGCTAACGAACAGAAGAAGCTGTACGGGACACAGTTTCACCCTGAAGTTGACCTGACGGAGCGAGGTATGGAGATGCTGCGTAACTTCCTCTTTGAGATTGCAGGATGCACAAGTAACTTCACCGTACAGAACCGCCAACAGTCCTGCATCAATGACATCAGAGAAAAAGTGGACAAATCCAAAGTACTGGTGAGTGAAACTGCACCAAGTTTCATGAGTGTGTGTTGGTGTGTAAACTATTTTCAAGGCGGAGAGAGATGACAAAAAAAAAAAAAGGATGAAAAGGGAAAAAAATTCTCAGCATATTTTAACCTACAATGGGAGATAGTATGACTAAAAGTCTAAAGCACGCTGAGTTGCTGAGTGTGAAGTGTGTTGAATGCTCACAAAGTGGTGACAGCAGCAGTGGTGGGAAGTTAAGTAGAACCAATTAAACTCTCAAATTAAACCCTGTTCTATCTGAAAAGAGGTAGTCGACTCCCTGAGCGGCTTCAAACTGGGCTTCATCTCAGGGGAATGTGAAGGCGATAAATGAGTGTAGGAAACAGGCACAGGATTTATACTTAAAGAAATAATTGCAGCCACTGTTTCTTGTTTTTTTCTCAAATACCAGTTGGAGGCTACATCTTTCACCATTTGTTACTCCACTCTGTTGTAGAGTGTTCATGCTGTAGCATTTGGCAAGTGGCATTTTGGTTGTGAGACTCCCAAGAGATGGTAGTCAGCTAATTAGAAGCAAAGCAGTGTCCAGACTGAAGTTATCTCTTCCTAAGGCTAAATATTTTACAGTTTGCCAGCAGGTGCAACACCAGATATATTAAAGAAAATATGACTGCGAAAATGAGAAGCTTACCTAAGCATAAAATACACATATACAGTAGATGTTGTGGTTGCCCTGTGATTGGCTGCCGGCAAGTGGTTCACAGTATTTACTTCTATTTGCTTCTAAAGACTTTCTGATGAATATCCTCAGGTGTTGCTGAGTGGCGGAGTGGACTCCACTGTGTGCACAGCCCTCCTCAACAAAGCTCTGAACCAGGACCAGGTGATAGCAGTTCACATTGACAATGGCTTCATGAGGAAGAGGGAGAGTCAGAGTGTGGAGGAGGCCCTCACCAAGCTGGGCATCAAACTCAAAGGTAGGGATGAAGCAGAGATGGTACAATAAGACCTTACAAGTTTAAAAAAATTCTTTATAATGGAAGACCTGAGATCATGTAGCCATAATGAAATAAAAACTTGTGATACACAGTTGTTTCAGAAATTATGATCTAATAGGAATTCTTCATGAAGCGAAATAAAAAAAACACTTGTAAAGTATTATTTGAAAATTAAACTTTTTATTACACTATTTATTGCCATGTGATGGGTAATTTTGATTATTTTATGTTATTTTGTAGACTAAATGGCTAATCAGTATTGAAGATCTGTTGCAGCCCCAAATATAACAGGATACTGAGCTATTATGCCTCTGCCTCTATCTTTCTCTCCTTTAAAATGTCGCACTCTTCAGTGGTGAATGCAGCTCATACCTTCTATAATGGAACAACAACCCTTCCCATCTCTGAGGAGGACAGGACGCCGCGGAAACGCATCAGCAAGACCTTAAATATGACCACCAACCCTGAGGAGAAAAGGAAAATTATTGGAGACACATTTGTCAAAGTGAGTATGAGGTTTTAATAGATTGTTTGTTTAATGAAAAATGCTGTGTAATAAAGTTTTTGTTGTTATTACATTTTTGTTTATTTTACAATTTATTACATTGTCAGTTCAGCTGAATTTCTTACTGCAGTATATTACTGCACTATATAATTTGTCTTTTGATTTACTAGTTTACTGTTATATCTGACTTTTCTACATTGTGTTGCTTCACAGGTGGCAAATGAAGTGATAGGCGAGATGAATCTGAAGCCAGAGGAGGTTTTCCTGGCCCAGGGTACCTTGAGGCCCGATCTCATCGAGAGTGCCTCTCACCTCGCCAGCGGCAAGGCAGAGGTCATCAAAACACACCACAATGACACCGAGCTCATCCGCAAACTCAGAGATGAGGTACTGTACACACGCGCACATGCCTGACATCAATTTCTCTGGTACGTTCTGCTGCTTCAGAGTATGGACATGATCAGTGGATAAGTAGATGATTCAGTAGATGCTGTAAAAGGAAACTTAAATTCCCCTGTGAATGAATGCCTGCAGCAGATTTACACCAAAGTACTCTGAATCTTTTAACTTGAGGTAAAAACTGGAAATTGGAGCAGACAATATGAGTGGCGTGTAATAAGACTACTGGTTATATTTCAGAATTATTTTTTTTAGCACCAATAGTTTCTACAGTAGTCTGCAGCAGACAAACACTTTGATACTTCAGTTGTACAGATGGATGGCAAATGCATAAACATCAGTTTTTTAATACAAGTGGATTTATACAGCCTTCATCCCTCAGCGAGTCTTGAGTCTTAGTGAGTGGTTCAATATTACACTACACTACACTCCAAGGAGCACTGAAGCTCATGTGAAGACAAACACTCACTCTCCTCCTTATTAGCTGTTTTGGACTCATATATTATTTGGTGTGTGTTTGCTTTTTTTTTTTTTTTTTTGCTCAGCCCTTCTTCAGAAATGCACAACTATGTAACCCCTAAGCCCCCCCCCCCCCCACTGTTGCAATGCTGATTCCACTTGTTTGTGATCCTCCAGGGAAAAGTAATTGAACCACTGAAAGATTTCCATAAAGATGAGGTCAGAGCGCTGGGGAGGGAGTTGGGACTGCCAGAGGAGATTGTCTCTCGACACCCTTTCCCTGGCAAGTACATAAACACACACGCCTATGATGTCACTGCTCTGACAAAGCTGCACAAAAGTGATTTCTATCAACATAATGCTCAGCAGTGTTGGAGTTTCATCTCTTTCTGTCATTGTCTCCACCTCATCTGACTCTCTTTCCCCTGTGTAATCAGTTACTTATTCAATCACATCACGTCTGTATTTTCTAACTGCACCTCCTCTCTCCTTGCCTTTTAGGTCCTGGTTTGTCCATCAGAGTGATTTGTGCAGAGGAACCTTATATCTGTAAGGATTTTGCTGAAACAAACAACATCCTCAAAATCATCACAGACTTCTCCGCCAGCATCAAAAAGGTCAGAACAATACAGACACATAATAAATCTAATGACTACTTGGCTAATGTCCTACATCAGTGGAGATCATAAAATAATTTGTCAGTGACAGAATCCTAATTTATGTAACTACAACTAATGGCAAGACATTTGAATATGCCTGTCTTTCAATACATTCAACAGTCTAAACTGATACACCAATTTGTATGTCAGTGTTTGCAGTCGAGCATGCACATTTTTGTTTATTAACGGCATTACTGCTTTTTGAAAATAGTCCCCTGAGCTAGTGCTGATACTGTAAATTCTGATGTCAAATATTTGAGGTAGCACGCAGATCAACACAACGGCAACGAGATGACTAGATTCCTGAGGAATAACCCCAGGAAAGTCACAAAATCTAGAAATAAAGGCATCAAGTAGCTGGTTGCAGCCAAATAATCAGTACAGTGGAATCTCTTCCCACACACCAAATGAGAAGACATTGGCTGCTGTTTATTCTGCCTGGTTAAGGAGTTAATAATGCACAGCCTCTGCTGGTTGGTTGGCCACATTGCACCAAAAGCCAAATAATTAAGATGATCTAAAGATCATTTTTTTTCTAGTTTGTTTTTGGTACCTTGTTTTTCACTTAGTTGCTAGGAAGGAAAGGAGCCCATATGCAGAAGTCACACTAAGACCACATCAAGAACAGAAATTAAACATTAAACATTCAAAAGTTATTTAAGCTCTTTTGAAGACCCATGTGACATTTCATTAGAGAGATTTTATTTATCTGCGTATCATGTTGTGAGTCGCGACATAGACAGAACCATATTAACAAACAGCTTCACCCTCTCTCCCCTCCAGCCCCATACCTTGCTGCAGAGAGTCAAGTCATGCATATCGGACGAGGAAGAGGAGAAGCTCATGCAGATCACCAGCCTTCATTCACTCAATGCCTTCCTGCTGCCCATCAAAACTGTTGGCGTCCAGGTAATCCAGTTCATCAAACCTAAACTGTCACTCTGTATCTTTATGTTTGCTCTCTGCCCCATTGAATCAGTAATCAGTCCATAAAAGAATGTGATGATAATAATAATAATTATTATTATAATAATGTTATAAAAATGTAGCTATTCAGATGAACCTCACAGCTCAGTCATTAGGCAAAGCTAATATTTTATTACCATATACAAACCTTGTAAGATGGATTGAGACAACTTGAGGATTTTAAGACTCTTTTCTACTTATGCTAATTTTGTACTATATTTAAGCACTTAACATTATATTTTAAATACCACAAGAGACATTATTTAGCAAAGTTTACACAGTCTTCCTTTCAGGTCCACACATTTTTACAGTCTACACATCAACTTCTCTCATACGTTCTGTGGACAGTACTTACAGGGATAAATTCATTCATCAGTATACTTTTAAAATAGACTTGCTACTGTGGTTCTTAAAGGCCCAAGTAAAAATTTAGTGTCCATTTTAAGAGTTTGTCCAAATATAGCTTATTTGTTTGTTGAATAAACTGTATCTGTGCTGCTGCATATATGTGGAAAATTCAAATGTCTGTAGGACTGTGATGAATGGTTCAAGGGCAGTGAAGTCTTTAAACAGTATGTGTCACTCTCTGTTTGTGTCCTTGTGTTAAAACTATAATTTAGAGGTTAACCACGAGACACACCCACACACAGAAAGCTTCTCAGTTTTACTTTTTGACTGTGTCTCTGTCCAGCCAAGGGAGGGATCTGATTTAACTGTTGTGCCACATTTTAGTTTTTTTTTCCTGCTCTGTTGACTGTTCTGATCTCTGATGTGTACTGGAAATGCTAAACATGGCAACAAAAAAAACCCCATCACTTTCCAGTAGTTTATACTGACCTTCAGTGAAGGAGGGAACGATGGTTACGACCACTTTCCTCAGCCAAACATTGCAGTCATCCACTGACTGTGTGGGTGTGTGTGGGTGTGTCCTATTACTTCCTGTTTGAAACCAGAATTTTAAATTTGCCCTAAACCTCAAATTGTGGGGCAGACAGGAGACTGTAGACAAACACAGGCACGTTCCACTGTCTGGGGAATTTGTTTGAATGAAAACAGACAAATAATGCGGACCTATTTATAGAAACTTAACTGTTTATTTGATAAATAAACAAAGAAAAGAAGAAGGGGTTCCTTGGTGGCTCGCCTGGTAGAGCGCATACCATTAAGGCTGAATCCTGGCTGCAGTGGCCGTGGGTTCAAATCTGACATGTGGCACTTTGCTGCGAGTCATCCCCTCTGTCTCTCTCTCTCACTCTCTCTCTCCCCCCAACTTTCCTGTCTCTCTTTCACTATATCTAGAATAAAGGCATAAAAAGCCTGAAAAAAATAACTTAAAACAAAAAAAATTTTGTTTTGTTGTATTTTCTTTGGATCTCAGTAAAGACTTTAGTTTTAAAGATATGTCAAATAATTTCCCTCTCTGTCTCAGGGTGATTGCCGGTCCTACAGTTACGTGTGCGGCGTCACAAGTAAAGAATCCCCACACTGGGAATCTCTCATGTTCCTGGCCAGACTCATCCCTCGCATGTGCCATAGCATCAATAGGTAACACACAAATCTTTCCACTGTTCATGTCTCCTCAGTGATATGCCACGTTAGACACTCAGTGCTGTCAGTGGTCAGTAGAATACACAGACTCATTCATTCATTCATGTCTCTTTTTCCAGAGTTGTGTATGTGTTTGGATCCCATGTGAAGGAGCCTCCAACAGACATTACTCCAACCTTCCTGACCACAGGCGTTCTGAGCACGCTCAGACAGGCTGACTTTGTAGCTCACTCTATCCTGAGAGAGTCTGGTAAGTGTGTGTACCCAAGTCAATTCAGATGTTTTAATGTAGCCCTATGTATTGAAGCATTACAGATTATTGAATATGTCAGAGCAGCTTGAGTAATAGCCATTCACTCCTTTTTACAAAGCCTGGCATTAAAATGTTCACATACACTAACCAGAATAGTGCACTTGTGTGCATACTTGCATTCACAAGGGGAATTTCACATCTCTAGAGGCAAACCAAATGTTTGTTTGAGAATTTTTCTATGTTCTCCACTGAGAAGACTTCTTTTGTAGCATGTCTATACTTTCCTGACTGCTCTGGTTTCACATTGTGCGAAATTAAGATGTCATTAAAAGGGTTGGCTTCAAAGATAGTTTTGATCATTGTGTCCACACTTCATATAAATGGTCTGTATATAGCATAACATCACCATTTCATAGGTCTTACAGCCATGTGACCATTTTTCTTTGTGGAAACCCAAAATCTATTAATTGAAACATTAAATTAGAGGCCTAATCCTTAACCTTTTGTAACTCCAAGAAATTGATGGAGACTCTAGGGTTGTTTTTTTTTTTTAATCTTTTTTGTTGGTATATGGTGACGGTGGCAATTGGATGGTAATTGTGAACAAAAGAAATCATGCTTGAGGTATTGGCATTGTCACATGGGCAGGTTCTATGTTAAAACACGTTTTCAGATTCAGCCGCAGACAGTGAAGCTACTTTGTAGCTTTGGTTATTAAAATTTGTCAAAGCAGCAGTAAGATCTCTTGTTTCTGTCTTTTTCTTTCAGGCTACTCTGGAAAGATCAGCCAGATGCCGGTCATCCTGACCCCCCTGCACTTTGACCGTGACCCACTGCAAAAGCAGCCGTCCTGCAGGCGCTCTGTGGTGGTCCGTACCTTCATCACCAGCGACTTTATGACTGGCATCCCTGCAATGCCTGGCAACCACATCCCAGAAGAGGTATATAATAATTTAGGCTTTGTGTTCTCCTAGACTTGGCACCTTCATTTTACCACCTTAGGTACCAATTTAGGTTCAGGGATTGAACTTTATTGACCCAAAAATTATTTAAATGAAGAATGTTTAAATTTTTCTCTGTAGTTGTTGAGTTTTAAAAGTCTTTTTCCTGTCTGTTTCCCCAGGTGGTGCTGAAGATGGTAAATGAGATCAAGAAGATCCCAGGCATCTCCAGAGTCATGTATGATCTGACCTCCAAACCACCGGGCACCACAGAGTGGGAGTAAAACACAACATGGCGTCATACCGATAGGACACACACACGATGCACAAACACACTCAACAGATTTCAGAGAGGGCTGGTGAACTTCTCTCCTTCTCCTCTGTCCTTCCTCCCTTCCAACCTCTCTTCACCTTCCCCCTCCTCTCTCCTCTACCCCCCCTCCTCTCTCTTTAACATTCCCATGGAAGGCAGACCGTACTGTGACGGGCGCACATGCAAAGGCGCTACTGCTCTGCTCTCCCCACCACTCTTCCCTGGTCTTAATATTTTTTGGCGATAGGGACTGATTAATGTTGGTTATTGATAATATATTGTCATTTTTGATCCACGTTCAACAATGTATTTCCTCTGTATGACGAAAAGATAAATTGCTGCTTCCTTTTGTGAGGTAAACCATTAAAGGCAAGTGGCGAGAAGCTGTGAAAGTTCAGAAAGTGGACTTGATGTTGTGCCTCAGGTTATTGGATGAGCTGAACATGAAAACAAGCAAACAATAGTGTAATGAAAAGGAAAAACAGCACGAGGCGGATTTGAAAATCTTCAGCAATTGTTTTCTGCCTTTTTTGTCAAATGTTTTTGTTTTATTGTTGTAGGTCAGAAAGTTCTCCGCCTAAGACTATCCTCTCTATTTGTTCATTTTCACTTCCTGCCTGTATACTGTGCTCTGAAGAAGGTTGTCTGAACAGAAGTAAAACTGAACAGACAACCTGTGTGACCAATCAACAATTTTTAAGCTTTTTGTTTTGCCAAAAGTAGAATATGCTGTGGTGGTATATAACGTTGTGGGCTCCTCTGATGATCTTCTCCAAGCTGCATTTGTTGACAAGAGCTGTTGAATTGTTGCTGTACCCACTGTGGACAGCAGTCAACCCAAGAATAGCTTCAGTATAATGACTGGCGTGCAGCTGTGCAGGAGGCCAATATGATGGGTAACTTTCTGTGTGCCTGTTCTCTTGTGTTTTTTTTTTTTTTTTTTTTTTTTTTTTTGGTTTTGTTTTGTTTTTTTTTTTTCTTTGGTGTGACCCGACCTGGACTCTGATGTTTTCAGAAAGGAGGATATAACACTGTTTCTCTTCATGCTGCAATATGTATGCTTTTTATGAAGAATAAACATGGTAAGATGACTAATAACAAAATTATTAAGTACAGTAGAGTTTATAACCACGGTGTGTAAATTGCTGTTGTCACTTCATCATTATTTGGCTGCTCTTGGGCAGGGGCACATTTTTGCACATGTTGTCTTTGATTTCTTTTCACCCATAAAGCCTCTGTGCTTTATCAGGATAACAGAATCATACATCGAGTGGGAACTACAGTGTGTCGTTCTTTAGTGTCAAAGGTCATGTTAAGAGTACTGTCAGTTTCCATCTCTAACATTTCAATTCACTGTGTCTCAGAAAGGCATTATTACGTCATTTATTTCTGTTTTGTACAGTCAAAACATCCAGCGCATCATAACCTCTAGTCTCCAGTCTTGTCATTTAGACCTCAGTGAATACGGTGCTCAGGTTTAACTGAGTTTTAAAAAGTGTGTTGTACCCCGTTTAGAGACATTTCACTTGGACATGGTGATTCTCTCACCTCCAGAATTTGTCTTTGTGCCTCTCATCCTCTGTTATATCCTTAAGATTTAGTGGCAAAATACTCTTAATGCAAAACGAATGGTTTTCCTAACTTGTCTTAATTGCTATTAGTGTTTCTCCCTCTGCCTTTTTATATGTGTGCTTTTTATGTTGCATATGTCTCCATAGAAAATGACAGCTTGATAATAATACATATAATTTTGTAGTTGGATTTAATTGCAATATCGATAAGATTAAGTTATGCAATTCTATGTCTGTTTTTTTTTTGGTTTTGTTTTTATTCTACAATGCTCATTCTCCTTAGTAACGTGCCTCAAACCAAGCCACTGCATGCAGTTTCAACCATGACGACATTTGTACAATGGAAAACTGAGCTTTAATAAAGATCTCCATGTTGAAACTTCTCACATCTGTTGTTTACAACTTATCTACTGTGGACTTCACTGTATACGCATTTACTTATTTTCCTCTTCTCTAAGAAATAGATAACTTAATAATAAATACTTACTTTTTTGTATCACCTTCAACATATAAAACCCCAACAAATAATATTAGAGGTAGGCTGACCTGATATGTCTTGCTGATAAAATTCCACCAAACACCAATTAAACGTTAACCCAATAAAATGGAGAAGGTGCAAAATAGTAGACGAGGAACTCTAATGCACTATTGACGTAGCAGAGGTCCAAGTTAATACAGTTTGAATAAAGCCACTCCATGCTTAAAATATCCTGACCTCATAATTTATGTTTTATCTGAGTTGCATTTTTTTGTATAAATGAATATATATATATGTATATGCTGAAACAATTTCACTTCATTTAATGCAGCCCCAAGTGCAATAACAGCCAGATAACTAATATCACAACAATTTTGTTCACCACTGGATGCATGTGAAGGTATCTCACCACACTGAAAAATCCTCATTTCACAAGTCTCATTTCTTCATGTGGTTGTTGTCATAGCACAACTTCCAGATAGAAATGTTGAATACACAGCCAATCAACCTGCTGGAGCCTCCTCCATTTAAACATGTGCCTCTTTAAAAGTCTCTGCATGGGGCTGGGCTATTATAAATTAGCATTTTTGTAAGTGACGGCACATAATTGATTTCTTGCAGAACTCATCAGTATCACTCAGGTGTCTCTCATGCGCCTGAGACAGATCACAAGGACTCAATTGCACACTCACACACACACACACACACACGGTAATCATTTATCATCAGCAACTACACAAGAAATACATCTCAGTATCTCCTTCCTTTATTTAGATTCCTGCTTTCTGTGAGCAAATTTCGCTTTATTATAACATCATGTTATAATAGTGACATACAACCACTGTAAACAGCCATATTGTTGTGAGAAGTTTACAGTGTAATTTGATTTTATTAAGATCCTATTTGTGTGCAGTCGGCCCTCGTTACCCGGCAGAGGTCCCCCTGTGTGCCGGAGGTTCAGGTGTGTGTTTGTCCCCGCTGACTGAGAGACAAGAGCAGACAAGTTCAATCATCCATCCAGCACACCGCAGACCCACACTCAGGGGACGAGACACAATTTTGGAACAGTAGCCACGCCATAATGTTGTGTGAAGACTGTGCAAGTTAGCACATGCAGCCGCCAATTAACCAATGGCCTGTGGCAGTTTGTCTCCTGCAGTTGACCTGATTACGACTAATGAACTGATCGGTATTTACAGGAGGCAAGAGAGAGAGAGAACACAGAGAGATGAAATGAAATGATGGGATGTTTTATTGGATTTATTTGGCGTAGGAGTGTGTTTGTGTTTGTTTTACTTTTTGCTGGTCCAGGATCCAATTCGTGATCTTGGGGGGTGACAAAACCAGTGGAACAAGTTTTGAGCCACACTTGACTATATACACCATTAATGAGATAATAATATTCTGGTATTTACCAAAATGAACAAAATTCTTCTTGTCTATGTTTCACATTAAATATAGATTAATATGCTCTCAGCCAGTCACTGTATTCCACTGTCCTCCTCTTCACTTTTGCACCATTGAATCTGTTCTCAGGTTACCTTGTGCAGCACATCTCCCCTGGGAGCAGATAAGACACCTGTCACACTTTGCTGTCTGCCACAGTGAGAGCTCTCCCGACTCCTTTCAGCGTCCACATAGCATGGAAATCGGCCACTTTTTGCTTGGATTATGTGCCTTTTTCTACTTTTACAGGTCTGTTACGGCAGAGTCCACCTGCAAGCTGAAGGCCAAGTTCAATCTGAACGGCTACAAGGATGTAGAGAGGAAGAAGGTCGTTATTGGGGGGATGTTTTCTGTTCACAAGCGTATTGCTTCCACTGATGGCAACACTTCGAGGGTGCCAGTCTCCTCGGGGTGTGAGGGGTGAGTTGAGCCATCTTTGACCTGTTCACATGACCTGTTTTTCATCATCGTGTCTGTATTTGTTCAGTCTCCTTTAGGTTAAGCTGTTGTTAGAGTGTATTAAACTAGTCAAAGATGACCCTATACTCCTATCAAAGTCAAATAGTTTAATTCTATAGCCATTAAATGAGAAATTGTTTTACTTGAGTGACTTAATTATGTGTTTCATCCTCACTGTGTACTCATGAGACCTTTTAACTTCATGATTTTACTACAGAAATCAAGACATAGCAGGGCAGCACCTCTGGGGCCAATTAGCTACAGTTGACCATATTATTATGAAGACAGGCCTTTACACAGTGATATGCAACAATAACCAGCAAGTCTGTGAACTGTCCTCTCATGGGTAATTTAGGTAATAACATCAAGACTACAATAGTCTGTGTATATCTTCAATCAAGTTAATTTTGCACATATACTGCATTGAATGAATACATTTTTCTTTCTTTCTGTCTAAATGCAAACGTTTGAGGCTGTTAAAGACAACAGACAGTAGAGTAAAACTGATCTCTATATAAATGTACTGTTTATTCGTCACCTTCCCAACATCCTCCAGGTTTAACTTCCGCACCTTCCGCTGGACCCAGACCATGCTGTTTGCCATCAATGAAATAAACGAGAGGAACGACCTGCTGCCTGAAACCGACCTGGGCTACGTTGTCTATGACTCCTGCTTCACCATCTCCAAGGCCGTTGAGGGCACCCTCACCTACCTGACAGGCCAAGATGAGGCTGTACCCAACTACCGCTGCGGGAGTGGGGCGCCTCTGGCTGCTCTAGTGGGCGCTGGGGGCTCCGATCTGTCCATCGCCACTGCCAGGATACTGGGACTTTATCACTTCCCGCAGGTAAGGCAGTGGTGAGTGACACAAAGGTAGATAAAGACAAGGCGATGTCAACAGACTGAGACGTGCTCGTCCTCTTATCTTTAGGTCAGCTATTGTTCAACATGCTCCGCCCTGGAAAGTAAGTTCCAGTTCCCCACCTTCCTGAGGACCATTCCCAATGACAAGCACCAGTCTACAGCTATGGCCCAGCTGGTGCTGCACTTTGGCTGGACCTGGGTGGGCACCATAGCTGCAGACGATGATTATGGCAAGTACGGCATCAAAGACTTCAAGGAGCAGGTGGAAGAAGCTGGTGTCTGCATCTCCTTCTCTGAGACCCTGCCAAAAGTAATCAGTTCATCAATATTTGATCAATATCCCACCTGTTATTGTCATCACATCAATACATTACAAGTCATTAGTGTTTTTTTTTAAATCCTGTTACCCCTTGTATAAACATTAGGTGAGTTCCCCAGAGGACATCCAGCGTATTGTTGAAACTGTAGTTGAGTCCACGGCCAAGATCATCGTGGTCTTCTCATCAGACGTGGACCTTAGTCCTCTCATCTTTGAGCTCCTCCGGCACAATGTGACCAACCGCACCTGGATTGCCAGCGAGGCCTGGGTCACCTCTGCTCTCATTAACCACCCCGGGGTGAGTGCTCAATCAAGTGATGAGCAAGGGTGACCAACTGACTGATGTTTGAACAGAAACAGTGCAATTACAGATGTTCCAGAGGCTCTGACCAGTCTGAACAAAACATGATACATCACAGTTTGAGCTGAGGCTGATGATGTGCATGTTTTTATCCAGGTGAGCTCAGTGCTGGGTGGTACCTTAGGCTTTGGGGTGAAGAGGGCTGACATCCCTGGTCTTCAGCGCCATCTACTGGACCTGGACCCCTATGCTGACCAACTCACTGAGGAATTCTGGGAGACGGTGTGTTTATTAAGCTGCTTAACTGACCTGGGGAACTTTGGGTGCCCACTGATCTATCTTCACTCATTGACTGGCCACATCCAGGGTCTGACAATTGCTGGGACAATTAACTGAAAACACTGAAAAAGCATGTTTTTTTTTTTTCTTACCAAACACACAAATATTCAAATTGATCAAGAGAAAGTGGTGTTTTTGACAATATTTTTTTTTTTTTTGTCTTACAGGCATTTAACTGCACACTGGACTACAGCAAAGCTCTGAAACAGGCCAAACAGAGGGCTAAGGAGGTTAACAGCACACTGTCCCGGGCTGTGAGGGGGGTTCCTGAAGGGCTGTGTACAGGTAGCGAGTCTCTGGCACCGCTCAACAACACTTACTCTGATGTTTCCCAGTTACGGATCACTTACAGGTCAGTTCTCACCACTCAGACTGCTGCTGTTAGTAATGTCACCACTGTCATCTTTATGTCCCTAGTATCTGTCTATCACCTCTACTACTGGTGACATATCACTGATTGACCATTATTTAACCAAAAAGTCTCGCCTGGCCATGATTTAATTTCATGTGCTGAGATATCTGCTTGTGAATGATGATGATGATGATGATGATGATGATGATGATGATGATGATGATGATGAAGGTGTCTCCCCACAGTGTATACAAAGCAGTGTATGCTGTGGCACACGCCTTGCACAACCTGGAGCACTGTGTGAATGGACAAGGGCCGTTCAGTGGGAGCACCTGTGCTGACATCACCAACTTTGAGCCATGGCAGGTACGTACATGTGTGTGTTTGTGTGTGTGTGTGTGTGTGTGTGTGTGTGTGAGAGACAGAGAGAGAGAGAGAATACAATTGTTTTTATATGCACGTTAGACCAGTATATGAATGCTATGTTGCATAAAATACTTTTATGCAAATACACACATTACTGTATGACAAGAAGTGTCCTAAAGTGCTGTGTGACAGGAAACAAGATTATGGTAAGATAGTCATTTTAAATATTTTAAATATTAGAAAATATTACAAATCAAATAATTGAACCAAACATAAAGAATGATTGAGTGAAATGAGTAATTCTGTGCTTAGTTTTTTGTTTGTGTGTGTGTGTTATGTGTTTTGATGTTTTCATTAAGCCACACACACACACACAAATGGTTGTTAAAAGCATTGGCAGATCATATGTGGTACACCATTTACGTTATTTGTTTTGAGGAGGGGGCCCTGCCCCTTTTCGATCATGGAATGTGAATCATATTATTTCAAACTGTTGCTTATACCTGTTGTAAAATGTGGCTCCATCTCTCTCCTCCTCAGCTGATGTACTACCTGAAGAACGTGCGTTTCAAAGTGCCAAACACAAACGAAGAGATCTACTTCACTGATGGGGATGTGGAGGGCTTCTATGACATCATTAACTGGCAGGTCAATAGTAATGGGGAGATATACTACATCACGGTGGGACGCTACAATGGCTCAGCGGCCCCAGAGGACAGGATGACCATAATGAATGACTCCATTGTGTGGAACAATGAAGTGCTGGAGGTCAGGAGCACATTGATTAAGACATCAATTAACCATACGCTCTTCTAGAATATTAGTTGGTTCGTGCATATGTCCAAGTCTGTGTTTGTGTGTGTATGTGTGTGTGTGTGTGTGTGTTTGTGTGTGTGTGTGTGTGTGTTGCAGCCTCCTCGCTCAGTGTGCAGTGAGAACTGTCAGCCCGGCACCAGGAAGGGGATCCGGCAGGGAGAGCCAGTCTGTTGCTTTGACTGTATCCCATGTGCTGACGGAGAGATCAGCAACACAACTAGTCAGTATACAACTTTCCAAACTGTATATCTTCCTGAAAAGTCTGAACTGAAATATTAACCTTGGTAATTTTTCTTTTTTTCACTTTTTTCTTAAATTTGAAATAAACAAACAACAAGAAGACGTTCAAGACAAGGGGGCAGTTAGCCATATCTTAGTGAATCTATCAGAAGAAATTACTGCTCTGTTTTATTTCATCACTTCATAGCCTGAAACTATTATAATATATGGAGATGCATTATTGAAAAATTGCCAATTATCACAATGAGGAAGTTGTGTTCATAAGGCCGCAAAAATAAGCCAACATTTTACACTCCAATTCACTATCATGTCACACTGAAACGGTGCTGTATCATAACAGTCTTATTTTAGGCTGATAAATCCTGTCATGTTTTAGAGGACAGTTGTATCCACTGGTCCTCCTGGACAGTTTGAAGTCACCAAATGATACAGCATGTAACTTCTGCTGTCGCTGTTCAGAGACTGTGATAAAGGACACACACACCCTGCGACCCTCTGATCACCCTCTCCTTCACACAGATGCTCGTGAATGTATCCTGTGCAGTGGAGACTACTGGTCCAATGATGCTCATGATATCTGTGTGGCAAAAATAATTGAGTTCCTGGCCTTTGGGGAGCCACTGGGGATCACTCTCATCGTCATCTCTGCCTTTGGAGCATTAGTTACCATCGCTGTCGGGGTGAGAATCACAAAGGGGAAAACGTATATCTACTAGTGAGGCCAATAGATCCCGTCAAATTTTGCGTTTCATTGTGTTTGTGTTCTTCTTTTTTCCAGGTGGTGTTTGTTGTGAACATCAGCACCCCTCTGGTGAAAGCCAATGATCCTCTGTTGAGTTTCTCGCTGCTATTTGCGCTGGTGGTGACCTTCCTCTCCTCCATCGTCTTCCTCGGAGAGCCTCAGGACTGGAGCTGCATGACCAGCCAAGTCGGCCTGGCTCTGGGCTTCGCTCTCTGCCTTTCCTCTATCATGGGTGGGTACACTCTCAACAGAGGTATACCTCATTTGTGTGTTTTTATGTGTGTGCACTGTATTGCCTGGCAATGGTCTGTCTATTGCAATCTGAGTATCTCCAGTAGTCACCAGGAGAAATGAATGTACCCCCTGCTGAGCTTATTTCACCCTTTCAGATTTTGTTCAAGGCTACAGACTGCACTGTAGCATCCTGATATGTTTTTACTTCAGGTAAGACAGCAGTGTTGATGCTGAGAGCCCAGGCTCTGAAAGCAGCGCGAGCCAAAGCAAAAGCAGCTGCCAAAGCTGCAAAAGCAGCAGCCGAAGCAGCAGCCAACAGCGGCAGTCCTGATGTCATTGTAACCAACACAAATAACAACAATGATGTGAACACCAGCGCCAACTCTGATGTTGACATTCTCACCTGCGCCCACCAGAGGGCAATAGCTGCTGTGGCAACATTAATACAGGTACATACATTTAAAAGAAGACTTTGCACCTCACTTGACATCTTACTCTGACCTCTTAATGCTAGTAGTGTCTGATGTTATAATATAATTTTACTTACCTTATCATCCAGGCTATCGCATGCACGGTGTGGCTGATCGTCCTCCCTCCACACCCTGTCAAAAATACTTCAGCCCAGAATATAAAGATCATTCTTGAGTGTGATGAAGGCTCTGTGGTCTTCATCTGCTGCATCTTCGGCTATGACATCCTGCTGGCTCTGCTGGCATTCATCTTTGCCTTCATAGCCCGAAAGCTGGAGGACCACTTCAGGTAGACAACAGATGAGCAGTTACATTAATATCACCACAGCCACTGGCCCATTGGGGTCAATGAAAATAAACAATACCCTACAGAATATTTATGCCTTGAAGTTATGACGACTTTATCTTTTTCTCTATCTTGTTTAGATCTTTCTATGCATAGAGATAGATTCATTAAGTATTGAATATACAGTGTAAAATTATAGGGGGATTATTTCTTGACAGACACTTCTGTTTATGCGAAATAATATTTTGGCTGTGTGCGCATATCAGTAGGAATTATATAAACTTAGACAGATGGTGCAAACACACAAATAAAAGGACAATAAGTGTGAAAGATTATTCTCCTTGGTGTTCCTCTTCCGGTCTTTTCCCAACCTTTGAGATTCAGAGCATTAATCCTCTTTTCGAACCATCTTGGTGTTAAAAAAACTCCTCTTTCAACACTTAAGAAGCATATACATGCCTTTCTTTATCTGTCTTCCAGCGAAGCGAAGTGCGTGACCTTTGGCATGCTCGTCTTCTTCATTGTGTGGATCTCGTTTGTCCCGGCTTACCTCAGCACACGTGGAAAGTTCATGGTAGCTGTCCAGATTTTCGCCATCTTGGCCTCCAGCTTTGGCCTGCTGACCTGCATCTTCCTGCCCAAGTGCTACGTTCTCTTGGTCAAACCTGAACGCAACACAGAAGAAATGATGAGGCCCCGTTCCAAACCCCGCGATGGGACCTCAACTGGGACCTCGGCCTCACTCGCTACAGCTGCCACTGAGGTCAATGCTTCAACAGCATCCACTGCCATTGATGATTAGTGAGAAAATGATAAGAAATAAACTGAGGCACAAAATTGAAAATTGAAAATAATGTAGATGGCAGTTGTGCCACTGCTTCACTGGGCATCTGGTCCAGCTTATTAGGGTTCCTAGTCCTGTTATTCACATTTATTTTACAATCATTATGTTTGGTCCTGATGAACAGACAATATATATTATTTACAAAACATTTATATTTATACTGACTGAATCTTCACATGCATTAGGTAGGGTTGATTTCAATAAGCAATATTCGTGAGGAAGTAAAACTGCTACCTCAACAATTACTCAAAAATGCATTTTCAAAAACATAAAATCGATGGTGTATGTGTAAAACACAGGGCACATTCTTTAAGAACAATATCATTTTGACATTACTTGCTTTACTCTGATGTCTGTAAGTTTTGCTAAAAGATATTTGAATGAACACAGACTCTTACTGTCAAAGCTGCTGTTGTTTCAGTTGTTGTAGTGGAATTAAAATTAAGGCAGCGTTTACCTCAGATACATTTCTGCTGTATTTCTAGTGGCAAATCAATTTCAAACACAACAATCAATTTTTACTATTACAGGAATTTAGCTCATTTTGTTCCTATCAGAACATCTGTATAAAATGTTTACACTGTTAACTTTCTATTACTACAATAGCCTGTCACTGTGACACATGTGTGACAATTCTTAATAGTTGAATAAATGTTATTTTCAGTCACTATAATACGTGTTTTTCTTGTCAAAGCAGGAAATTAATTCTCTGTCAAATATTGGTAAAAATCCAGTCAATATTTTGGATTGTAGTGACAACCTGGAAAATGAGTTATTGTCTTCTCACAGTCAAGCGGGTTTGCAGAGAATGGTCGGTTTTATCATGTTGTCCCTCGACATTGCCGTGCCTCCATATGGCCACTTCTACTGGGCCACCAGATAAATGAGAATGAAAGAATGAATGAACAATAAACATGTTCCAGGGGCCCCTTTCTGGATGAGTGCTTGTGTAATTAAAAGCGTGCACATGTGGGCCACTTTTTGTCACCCATACTTTCAGCGAGTGTGACAAAATGTCTTTTAAAGCTGCACTAATAAAGTTTCTTTTAATTTAACAATGACTGTGCACTGTGAAAGCCACCTGTCTGTGCAGCTCCCTTAAGCATCTTTTTGTATTATTTTTACAACCCACAAATTTACTGTTCTTTTAGCAGCCATGTCAGCATTTCAACAAAAGAAGTATGTGATATACCTCTCCGCTACCAGCCCAGGACCAGACAACAGACAAACGTAGCTCCTGAACACAGCGGAGCATTTTGCTGCTAATGACTCAGATATTACTTTCAGGAGTTGGTTAGGACAAAAACAGATCTGAAATAGAGTGAATATTGTACTTAGATTAATCAGATCCAAATGAAAACTAATGTTGCAGTGTATCTTCTGGATGTACAGTATAAATAAGCCACTGTTTGTTCACCATAACAACTTTATGAGGTTGCAATATGCCACTGACAGAGAATTGTTAGTGTAAATTGTTTATGTACAGTAACACCATATATTTGCAACATTACTGTATGACAAGCAGTTTTGGTTAGCATGATAATACTGAATATTAGCCTAGCTGAGCTAGCTTGGAGGCCTGTGCAGTAGGAGAAGCTTTATCACTTTATCTGTTGGTCACTAATCCACAGGAGGATCTCAGAGTCAAACTACTGTAACTACATACTCAGATTAATAAACTGAGGTCTCTCCTGTTGAAGAGGTTGTCCCTGATGTATCAGTGTGGGGGACAGCTTATACCTCTCAGCTGGCTAGAATGATCCAGCAGAGGGAGCTGGTGGCAGCTGCTCTGGAAATCCACGTCTTGTTTGCTCTGCTGACTCTGTTAAACCAAAACCCTTGCCCTTATTCAATACATGGAAGTGTGTTGATGGCAGGATGGATGGCTATATCATTACAGGGAAGATACAATATATCCCAGAAAGAGTGATGAGAGGTTTAGAAAATATGATGCTCCATGAAACCATGAATTTTTTGAATAAGCCTTCTTTTAAGAGGGAGAGAAATTAATTATGCAGGAATCCATACGATGGATGACTAAGAGTTGATAAGATGACAAGATGAGAGGAGGCATATATAACAGTAAAAACAACACTTTACTGAACTCTAACAGGGCGGAGGGAATGATGATATAAATGCATGTGGGTGTGTTGACTGTCTCATTAATCACACTGAGCTTTAACCTCTGTATTACAAAAGACACTGAAGCACTATTTCAGGCTTTTAGTTTAATCTTTTCATAATTTTTCTTCTCTCTGTCACCTACTCACTATTATTTTTATACACTTCAAAAAATGTTGCATTTGTTGGAGAAGCTGAACCTAATATCTTTGTATCGTTCTATATTAGTCCAGGTGGCTGTTTTCTACTTGTGTGTCTTTGTGTTTTGCACAAGATGTGTGTGTGAGCTCCCTCATGAGCACGTGGCTTTCCAGGAATCTCTGAAGCTGTGAACTGTGTCCAATCAAAGCTGTCAGTGTGGATGGTAATAAATTCTCCTGGTGACAGAGCGGTGAAGGAATGTGTTTATAATTTATTGTCAGCTGACGAGAGTGGACAGGAACACTGGTGCTAAATCAAGACAAAATGTGTGCACGTGCATCGCTGCATGTGTGTGTGTGTTCGCTTTACTTTGCATATGGTTGATTGTGTGTCCATGCGTGTACCAATGTTAACCTGCAAGAGGCATTTTCAGTTAACACTTTATTTTATCACTTTGTAAAGTCAACGGGCTGTTTACAGTTTACCGTGTAATACATTTTAATCATTTTTTCCTTTATTTTTTATTTGCTTCATAGCAAAGGTCCGAGTACAATATAGTGAAATGTGTTCTTTCATGCTTTAAATTAGAAAATGTAACCATGTGCTTATCTATTTCCAGATGGACTTTTAAGGAAACATCACACACATCTCCTTCACCTTCCCACTTATTCATGCTGATTAAAGGTGCCATATGTAAGTATTTGCTATCGCTACCTTAGCAACATTAGTTGTTAGCATTCACAGCTGTTTACTTAACAGTCTAGAGGAAACGATGTGAGTTTGGCATCAAACTTCATTCACTTGCTAAGAACTGTCGGTGTAAAGCAATATAACGTTAACTCCTGTATTGCTTTTATTTCTATCTCTTCTTTTCTTTGCAGCTTAGCATGGTTTCTTACTGCCTGGGCAGCTCTACTTCTTCAAACTCTCATGCTGAACTAAGGGGGGAGACTGGATGCTACCGCGACTCACTATCACTTCTCGAGGTACAAAGTGGTTAGCTGATGGATGTCATTCCGTTGCTGACCGGCGGGCTGCTGCTGCCTCTCAGATGCTCGTTCTGGCTCCCGATTCCTCCCTCTGCTCGTCTTGTTGTGCATCTGTCTGTGCACTTGCTAGACAGAGCCGGCTCTCTTTTCTCGGGCAAACTCTGCGGTGGCTTCGATCTATAATAATAATAAAAAAAAACAATGATCAAAACACAGCAATAATACAAATAAAATCATTAGAAATAAAATCATGCAAATACATAAAAGCAAAAAAATATATGAAAGCATGCATATAAACTGTGAAATCAATAAATAACCATAAAATCCACTCCCGCCTCCTCAGCTCCATAGTCGGCAGCTCTCCCTCTGTTACCCTGATATCGCTCTCATATTTACACGTTCCCATCTGTATAACTGTCAAGTCAAATAAACAAACATGAAAACATACAGCAAAGAATCACTTCCTTATAAGGAACTTGTGAGAAGAAATGTCTTCACCTATTTATTCCCCTCGCAGTGATCCAGCTAAGCTCATCCACACTGGTAACACAGGCAGGCTGCTGTAAACAGAAAACAGACTCAAGGACTTGTCATCATCCTTAGACCAGTCACTTAAGAATAGTTTCCAGTGGACATTTCATGTTATTCTTCATGTGAAAATTATACCTTGGACTTAACGAGTGAGGAGTGTAAAAGATCCTTTTAGCTACTGATGAATCACAAAGTGTGTGTGTGTGTGTGTGTGTGTGTGTGTGTGCACGCATCATAAGGCTGCATTTAGATTTAGTGAGTCAGTAACTATATACAGTAGGGCTGATGTCACTACATGATTATTGTGGCCAAAAGAATTCATGATAATGATATTATCCTGATATTTCTATATAGTGTTTGAAAAACACTATATAAACAAATGATATCAGTCCAATTTGTCTTTCATTTTGTTTACTGTGTGTTTTGTCTCTTTTTTTTGGCAAATGAATTAGACTAAAATTTAAGTGTAGGGGGGTGGAGAGAGAGTCTCTAACCATAACTGTAAAAAAGTGTACAAAAAGAACAATTACACTTAATGTATAGTGAAAAGACTGAAATAAAAACAAAGCCTAACATTTTCCATCATGATATTATTATGTGTAATATTAACACAATATCAATATTTCATTTTTAAAATATCACAGTTATTGTCAATATTGGTGTATCACCACACCATTAATGTACAGATCTGTTTTCTGACATTTTTGAAAGCTGACATCTTTCAGAGTGAAGAATTCACCTGAGATCAGCGATGCTATTCCAAAATAATGAATGAAAAAAAAATGTGTCTCTTTATCTATAAACTGAACATCTTCATTTTTTACTGTGTGGAAGCTGATAGACCACAAGCAGGGCGGTGTTAGATATTTGACACTACTCCTTTTGTCATGCCCCACTTGTTTTGTGTGTCAGTATGTGAAAGGTTAGAGGGATTTTTTACGACACAAATATATATTTCTTCGACTTATATAACATTACATTTAAGAGATAGATAGTCTTTACCTACCCTCACCGATGTTTTCAGCATCTTACTGCACTAATTTCTCATGAAAGGTGAACTGCATGGCTGCTACTCTTTAAATGAACGTCCTCATCACACAACAGGCTGTGGGGTGAAAAAGGAGACTAAAGAGACATACAGAGGCTCAACTTTGCTCCTCCTAATTTAATAGTGCAGAGAGCAGCTGTTCCTTCTTGCTCCATATAGTTTTGGCGCCTGTGTGGATTGTGTGAGCTTGTGTGTATGTTTGCATATGTTTATGTGTATGTGTCTTTTAACTCTTGCTTGCCAAGTCTCAGACATCTGCATTAATTATAAATCCAATCAGTATCTGTAAACACTTCCATCCCCCAACCTTTATTTTTTGAGAGTAGACTACAGCATGGACTCATGGTTCAAAAAGATTCAATTTTCATGATGAATTATGTGTGATCTGTAAAGATGATGAAAGGCTGACCTTTCTCTCAAGTGATTATCCAAATATGAGTATATGAGAAAAAGAGATTTAAAGTTGAATTAATTACACTAAGCTCATTTTTCAATGAGTAAAACACACTTTATATAAAGGATGTAGCGTTTAATAAGAAAAGTGGAATACTGGCTGTGCAGGACACGGTCATTAACAAAGTGCCTCTATGGGGATTTAACACACTTTACTATTGATAGTACAGAGGTGTGGATCTTCCTATTTTACAGTGTGATAGATTACCTATAAAGGTCATTCTCATCTTTGACAGAAAGCATCCACATGCCTGAAAGTACTTGGAAATGAAATAAATAAATCATCAAAGTTAACAACCACAATAACCTTGATCCTTGTGCTGATCTGATTCTGATGTGCAAACACAGACACACAGGCACTGAAGCTTTCAGGCCTTTGACGTCGAAGTTTCAAGGTTGTGTCTGATTCTCTCAGATTAGCATCTACTGATGTTTGTCCAGTTTTACTTTAGTCCATAACGTCTAAAAAGGCCTGCTCACTGATTATCTGAATCAATACTAATTATCTGAGAACAATCCTGAAAGTAGTTAAACTCTTATCTGTAAAGCATAATTATGCACAATCCGATCCAGTAACTCATTTTGTATACCCACCTGTACCGTGTAAAACCTTACTGTAGTACTGTGCAGCATCACTGCACAGCCTCACTGATAAAAGACAAAGGCAGTTACCACACGAGGCAAAAACTTCCAGTGAAAATTAGACTTATTGAACAGAATCTAACATATTAAGACAAAGACTGTGAACATGCACACCTGTGTGTGTGTGTGGGTGTCTGTGTGTGCCTGTGTGTTTCCATGTATCAGTTTACGTCTCAATGGAGTTTCAGGATAAAGGACTTGAATGTCGGATTTTGTCCATGCTAGAATTTCCCATTTAGTGACGATGACATTACAGAGACATCAGATTGGATTCACTTTGTGCGATGAATCTCCTCAGGCAGCGACCTTGAGGGACAACAGGTCATCCAGTTGAATTGCTGCGCCCAGGTCTGTGTGATGCGGTGTCAAATATGCCATTCTGTTTTAACTAAACAGACCTATACCCATAACCCTAGGGTTCAACCTCTGAGGCACACACGATCCTAACAAAAACAGTTAATGGACAGTTACCTTGATAGAAATGGTACAGCAAAATCTCATCATTGTACTGTATATGGTGTAATATCACCCAGTCATACTCCAGTGGTAGCTGAAAAATGACAGGTTGGTTAAAAAGATACGGCACATCTTTGCAGCATACTACAAAACTCAAAATTTCCAACCCAAATTAGCTGTTGACCAAGACACAGTCAGAGGTCTGTCCTCCATCCTCTTCTTCTCACTGCACAGTCAGCACTGACCACCCCCACCCCCACCACGCCCCTCAGCCATGTCCAGTGAGCTATCAGGGTCTCATTACTCTGCTGAATAATTTAAGGCTGACACTCCATCGCTGATTTATTCACTTGACCTCTAAGGACACCAATCTACTTGGATATCAGGAGGATCCTTGGACCACACGGCTTGACCACAAGAAGCCATTTAATGGGTGAGTGGTTATTAAAGCACTTAACGGACTGAGCTCAAACAAACTATATTAGTTGGGGTTACAAGTGACACAGAAATACCTAATTCATTACAAGCACATCCAGTTTATAGTATTCCCTCACTGTGTGTTATCTGAGTTTTAGTGAACATTAGCAGTTTTGTCCTGCTCTTTATTACATTCAGGGAAGCTTGTACTCCAGCCAACTTCTTCGATAGAGTTACATTAGCCAGACACACTGGTTAATCCTCTCTGTAAAAAACATGTAGTGCTAAAATCATTGTTTGAAAAATTATGTAAAAATTGTCGACTGCATCCTGTGCTGCGCCAGAACTTAAAGATTGACAGACGTAGCAACAGTAAACAATGGGGCAGATGTCAACTCTGAATTTCTGAATCTTGGCTGAATTTAAGACTCTGCATGGATGTTCTGATTCAAAAAAATTCATTGTGTAAATTTGAGTTTCAGTATATTCTTCCTCTGATTTTCATTATGTCATCTTTGTTGTCAAACAATAGGAATGTGCAGTTGGACCTTTATGATTTGTTTGACATTATTTGACCCGCTCACTTTGAATTCAAGCAGTTGTTCAAGCATTTTAATGAGGGCCAACAAAAGCTTACTCTCATCCTCTGGTTTGGACAAGGGAGCCAGCGATTTACTTAGCCAGCTTTCATATAATGAGCTCCACGCTGGATTCTAATTCCCTCTGTCTCCTCCTCTTCCCTCTGGCTCTCTCCTTCCTGCTCTAGCCACCCTCTCCTTTTGTTCATAACAGAATAACTTTGAACGTCTACGTGTGTTTGACGAGACTTTTGCTGTGCAAAGGGCCACACCGGCCCCCTGCTCTCCTGCAGTACCTGATATGAATTAACATCTCATCAGCATGCAGTCCCTCTGCAGCACACAAACGATGATCGATCAAGTGTGTCTCCTGGGTATTTCTGCTCACCTTCAGTTCAAATACTTTCCCTCTCTTTGTGTAGCGGTGTGCTTTGCTGTTTTGTGTCTCTCTCTCTCTCTCTCTCTCTCTCTCTCTCTCTCTGGTGCACATTCAGGCAGGAAACAACATTTATTCATGGTCAGAAAAAGTTAACAGGAGGAGAACTTAAAGTCTGCTTGAAAGTTGTCAGGAGGGAATCCATAAAGGCTCTTTGGTGTCTGTGTGTGTGAACTTTGAACTGACAAACACACTCAAATGGAAACACAGTGAAACACAAAACCTCACACACTGGTATTTGAATTTACATGTTGATATACATTAAAACTACCCTGCAGAGCCATGCTGTGACTGGATTATGTTGCCACATTTAATGTAACACCTCCAAACTAAAAATGCAATAGTCAAATAACAATTTCCTTGTTTTGGTGTCTGAAAAACTGCAAATATTTAACATACTGTGTGCAAATAGTTTAATGTGTACTGCAGCCAAATGTCTGTTTCCACATTGTTAGTCCTGGGAAAGGTGTAAATTTGTGTTTCTCCCACACCAGCCTGGAGTCTTATGACACAAGGAATGGTGTTAAAGCTCCTAAGACTCTGAAGTGGTCCAGGAGGTGTGTAAATATAGAGTTGTCACTGGTACCAACCCTGAAGATAAAAAGACACAATCTGCGTTTGCCAGTGTACACGTGGTGGATGTTAGTAATTGTTTATAGCTCTGCTTCAAACAATTTCCACTGTGTTTACTGATATAAATCCTCACTGAAATGCTGAGTCTTCTTTTTATTTGCATTGTATTTTCACTTTTGACTACCTGCATGTCAGTGTTTGTGTGTGGATATGTTCACATTTATGTGTTTGTGTTTGTGTTTGTATTTGTATTTGTTACATATTGTTTTAGCACCTGGACGTATCTGTGTTCTATCATGTATGCAGGGTGTGTGTGTGATTGTGTGTGAGTGTGTACACATTGTCGACACCCTGGCATGTTTGGCTCCCTCCTTTTAGGCCAGGGCAGGCTGTGACGAGACAAGGAAACCAGGATCCTGTTTCAGGGCTGGATGAGGCTATAAGAGACCAGAGAGCACACTGCACAGACAGAAAGAAAGACTGAGACAGACAGGAAGAGGAGACAAAGTACTCAGAACAAATAGACAAATGGTAAAAGAGTAGAGGCAGAGAGAGCTGACTGAACTCTGACAGTCTGACAGACAAAATAAGCTTTCCTTAGACATGCATCACTCTCTGAAACTGGACTGATCAGTCATCCCAAAAAGGGGGGGCGAACGACTTGGAAACACTTGGAAACCCTGAAGCTCCTCCTCTTCACCTTGCTCTCTGAACTCTGCCCTTGAGGGGGAGGGGGCACCCTCTGGGGCCATGCTAGCCGCCCGAAGCAGCGGAGGGGGCGTCGGCGGGGGACACCAGCCACCCCACGTGCACCGCAAGCACTCAGTGGCCTCCCTCAGCGGGACGAGAACCCACCGAAGCAACTCCCAGGATGCCAAGCGCAACTCCACCTCCGGGAAGCAGGGGGCACAGCCCCGACACAAGGCAGCGCTGATAAGAGAGATGGAGACCACCTGGTACCTGAAAATGTTTGGACTGGGCAAAGAGGAGACAGTTGCATATAAAACTGGCATGCCCTACAGGTCAGTTAAGCCCTGTGTGACTGTGTGTGTTTGAGTGTGTGTGAGAGAGAGAGAGAGAGTTTAAATATACCCATCATGAGGACGATGAGGCTGCACTTGACACAGTGCAAACAGATTGGAGGCCTAATGTGTTATACAGAGCTGTTGATGCATAAAATCATTTGACTACATCGACAATTCCATCTCACAAGTACTCACACACACACACACACACACACACACACACACACACACACACACACACACACACACACACACACACACACACACACACACACTCACACACACACAGAAGTATCAAGGGCTGATTCCTTCTCTACACATAATTAGCACTATGATCAGTAAATTGGTGTGTATGTGTGTGTGCGTGTGTGTATGTATGTGTGCGTGTGTGCGCAACGTACAGTAAATACACATGAACCGTGCATGTACGCTGACAGATTATTCAAGTATTTTCGGGCTGGACCATAACTGCTATCTGATGACAAGTGATCCCCCGCCTCCCACCACACACACACACACACACACACCTACAGCCCTATCATTTCATTTGTGAGCGTTGTGTGTCACAGGAGTCACGCTGGTCATAACGACCTCCGGCTTAGAGTTGTGTCACCTGATCTTGCCATAATGCTAATAGCCAGCATCTGTCTTGCTGCATTAGACTGTGTTGACATCCTCTAACACCATGGTGACAAAACATATGGAGGCTGGAGGGAGTGTTTTGATTCCCGTCTGTGTGATTGATGGACAGAAAGCACCAATAGCATGGCTTCTCAGGATGTGACGTGCATCACAATTTCCACTTTTGGAAGTTAGGCTATTAGTGCAGCAAGTGTTGGTAATCTTTTTTTCCCATCTCTCCCTTTCTCCCTCTCCTCCCCTTGTTTCTCACACATGGATATTTTCAGTATTGGGTTATACCCCCTCCTCCCCTTTCCATGTCTTCCCTCTCGTCACTCTACTCTCCTTTCTTGTAGCTAAATGCCTAATCCATCTGTGTCCCATTCCAATCATTCAAGCCTAAAGCTCTGCATTCATTAGCCTGCAGTCCAGCCTTTTTCCTTTCCTCCTATCTCCTCTCCTCTCATCTTCACTCTCTCTTTACTCTCCAGCCTCCCTGTTGGTTTTGGCTCTGTTCACTCTCTAATTTAGAAAAACAAAGCAGAGTGGGAACAAGAGACGAGGATGACAGTGAAGCAAGGACACAGTGTGGCGACCAAATGTTGTGGCCTTCCAAATAATTGTGGACCCATTTATATCATAGAGCAACAAAGCACAGGACTACATAATTCAAAAGGATTTCTATTATCCAAATTTGTTTCTTCACTATTCAGAGAAAATTCACTGGCAGAAGATTACAGAATCATACTGTGTGAACTGACAGAAGCAGAAAGATAATTTTGCCCAGAACTTCAAATTTGTCACATGTAAACAGACTTCATGTGATTTTGCTCTCCCTTCATCTTAAAAGAGATTTATGGCAGCTGCAATGTGCTGAGTGATGTCAGTTTATAAGCCTTGTGCATGTCACAGAATACAAGTAACAGAATACATGTAAATACGTATTGTTGTTTGTATAGACTAGAATTAATCAGCAGGATCAGGATAAGTTTGTTGTTATTAAAAGTGATAGTGAATTTTTGATGATGCTTCTTTTACTAATATCTAGTGTACTACTTGGTGTCATGTTAATTCTTAAACACTGTTTTACAGTAAGTTCTCTTAGACAAGTTTTGTAGGTGCAACAAACTGAAATAAATGTTGGCTGTGAATATTTTTGCAGGTATGTTTGATTCATTGTATAAAAAACCCAAACATATAATATAGATGGCATTATGTTTACCATAAACACTGTTTATTGTTGAATTATGGTAACAGTGTGAATAATGGTATTAATTATTTACTATTTAGACAATGCATAACTCCAGTGCAAAAATATACAGTGCATGGCTTGTACAAAATACGCAAGTTTAACATAAAAATGATCAATGAGGTGTTGCATAAATTTTCAGTGCCTCCAAAGCCCTGCAGTGTTATAGTAACAGGTAGAGAAGCTAAATCTCCAAGTCAATTTAGTTTCACTCACTGAACAGCTTGTGCCTTTCCCTACCAATCAAGTACGGAGCCCCTAAGGGGACATGGGGGGGATTGTGGGGATAAAAAAATCTTTGAGTTTCTAGTATGCCCCAGAAAGCTCCGTGCCAGCGCAATGAGCGCATATGTATCCAGAAGTCAGTACATTAACACACACACAAGCAGCCTATATCACGCAGTGTTAAGATGATGGGGTGTGTAAATGCGCAGTGTGTATGTGCATGTTTTTGGTGTGTATGTGAAGTTTTCATTGTGTACGTGGTTAATTTCATGTGTATGTGCACACTTTCATGGTGTTTCACCCTAATCGGCCTCCCATTAATAAGCCTACTTTCACGTGCGCACGCAAAACTTTCTGGTGCGTACCAGAAACTCAAAGATTTTTTCCCCCGGTGTCCACTGATCTTAATCTTAAAAGTGACATGTATAGACAAACACAATATGCTTAAGCCAACAATTTTGTGTTGGCCTATTTTCTATGCAAAGATAGCAATGACATCCTAAGCAGAGAGTGAAGTCACACTGTCAATGTGTTTTAATTTGAGTTTCTCTTTTCATTTTTGTTTAGTCTGACAGCTCCGTGCACGTTCGTGCCTGCACACGTGCATGTTAATGCATGTGAATCCCTCTGTGTTTTAACCATTGGTCCTCCCCAGGTTAATAAGCGGGCACGCCCCGCCCACACGCGAAGGGACACATTGTAGCAAGCAGCGTTCAGGTGTGCGCGGCCTCTTCCGATTTTCTCCGCTGAAGAAAGCTTCTAAAAAGGCCTCCAATAAAGAAAGCGATAAGGCCAGAGCACAGGCGGGTTGGCCGTGGACTACTGGCGCAAGTCCCTGTCAGCCAGTGGACCATCAAAACGTCGATGAAGTTCTTAAGTTTTGACCAGCTCATTGGTGTTTTTACCGGCTCCTCGTGTCATTCCTGTGGTTGTCCCTCGCCAAGAAGTCCAAGTCTGCATTTCTGTCCCAGTCCAACACTGTTCTGGCTTTCCCAAGACGGACACGCGGCTTAAGGACCTCCAGCGTGACTCCTCGGAACTGGCTTTTCTTCTCCTCCACGTGTGAGTAACTTCATGGCGGCACAATGGTACATGTCTGTTTTCACTAGTGACGGATAAAGTAGACATGACAACGTTAGCTAGCTTGCTGTTACCGATATATTGGCTCGCCATGTTTTTCGGCAAATGTTGCTATTGCTAGCTGGCTTATTGCCAGCTTTGCTGTGGAGCATATCACGGCAATGCTAGCGTGATATGCTAGGCTAACTGTTGTGGTCGTATAGTTTTTTTTGTTTTTTGTTGTTGTCTCTCGTGTGCACAGGGTGACTTTATTCATTGGTGCTTCGTGTTCTGTCACTGTGCTTCGTTACACCTTGCTGACTGAGAACTTGAACGGAGGGTGTGTGTGTGTGTGGCTACACGTGAAGCCAACGAATCAGCTGCTACATTGGCTGATGCTGGTGGTCTAGTGCGATATCTAGTGGCAGTAACGATCGTTTTACAGAATCTTATCTGAACAACTGCTGGAATCTCTTTTGGCACCAATAACAACAAGCAAGCAATTTCACTAGCTGCTGATCAGACCTGCACAATGTTCAGAAATATTTGTGGACCATTCTTTAAACGGAGAATCTGGTGTGAACAGTGATCTTGAGGTCTTCTACAGTATCTCTGTTGGATTAAGGCCTGGGCTCTGACTGGACCACACAAGGCAGATCATTGTTTGAAGTCATTTTGTAGTAAATGTACTAAATGGGGGTCATTATCTTGCTTCAGCTGGTGGACAATCACCCTGACTTTATTCAGTAAGATACCTTAAATAGATTGATGATGATGTATTTTCCCCTCGATGACGCCGAGCTGTCCAGGCTCAGAGGCAGCAAAGCCCCAAATTATGATGCTCCCTCCACCGCATGTCACTGTTGGGATGATGTTTTCATGTTGGTATGCAGTTCCCTTTTGACCCCATACAAAGTGCTGTGGGTTCTTTAGAAATGAATAGCCTTAGTTTCATCAGTCCATAAAGCATTTTCCCAGCAGTGATTCATTTAAGCCTTTAAGTCTTGGCTTCTTTTTTTTTTTTTTTTTTTTTTTACCTCACTGATCACTCTGCATTACGCTTTTGGAGCTGTCTTAGCTGGGTGCACATTTCTAAGCGGAGTAGCCACATCCACTAAATCATCTCCATTTATAAACAGTTTGTCAGACTGTGGACTGATGAATATCTGAACTCCTTGAGGTGACTTTGCAACCTTTTCAGTTTTATGCAAATCAACTTCTGAGATCTCTTTTGCAATGCATGGTTCACATCAACAGATGTTTCTTGTGAATAGCAAACTGAATATGTGTTTTTATCTTGTTTTATTGATTGGAATACAGGTTTGCTAACTCCTGACTCCAGTGAGCTTTAGTTGATGTCAGTAGCGTAGTGGTTATTTTTCCAACCTACACTGTGAATACACTGGATTTTGAATTCAGTACGAACAAAAACAATACAATGATTCAGTGTTATTAGTTATAATAGATTGTTTGTTCATTATTCTAAATGACATGAATATTGTACTGTATTTGAAGAAAAATCTATACTTAAATGCAGATAATTCCAAAGGGGTTCATTTACTACTTGTTGAAGAACTAATGCACTTGTTGGATTATAGCCTGTTTATAGTATTGCCACAAAATCCTTCTTTAAACTATTTCCTCCTGTTTGCATGATGTGCATCTCCACATAGATATAAAAACAATACTGTGTATTGAAGTGATCTCCCAAGTCAAAACACGCATCAACTATGTTTGAAATTTCAGTTGTGGGTTTTAAATGTTACATTAGAGTTGGCTTAGTGACATGCTGATGGTGGCTCCACACTTCACATGCTCTTTATTTACAGGCTCATAAAGATATGATGAAAGCCTCTCATGGCTTGACAAACAGACTGACAGGTGCATGTAGAGTGTGTGTGTGTAATGTATGAGTGTGTTTTAATAGGCATGTTTCCGAAGTGGTGAGCTCAATGCACCGCCAATAAAAAGGACGACACTGTGTGAATCACCATAAGATTAGCACTAGGACCTTCACACAGTAGACGACACTACAACACACACACACACACACACACACACACACACAACACCACCACAACACACACACACACACAACACACACACACACACACAGCACACAAAACAGAAAAACACAGTTTAATTCATTCTCCCTGGAGAATCAATGTTGATTATTGCAGTATGATCACTGGGACTCCATTACTATAATGTGGACCTTGAAAAAATGCCAAACGATTGACTCTGACCTAGAAAAGACATGAGCATGAGATGAACCCCTCCAAAAACTCCCCTTCTTGCCAATCAGCCAACTTGTGCATCTCACACACACACAGTCTGCCAGATCTCCTCTCTGAGCCCTTGATGTGGATGCCAAACAGCATGCAACGGCTGGATATCCTCATTCTCATTTAAATCAGAACAATTGCTGCGATTTTTAGCTCTCCAGTGATTCTGCATAAAAACTGGGGCAGAATATAACCACAGAAATCCTGGGCTTTTATAACTGAGCTAAAAATAGTTTTTTCTCCCCTTGAAATATGTAAATATTTTTTTCCGGCTTTTCTTTTAATTTATATTATTGAAACTCAAAATGTATTCTGCCTTAAATTGATGTGACTGTATTGAATTTCTGTTATTGGCAAATGATGACCAAAAATGGAAGAAAAAAAAAAACCCAGCTATATTTGTGCTGTCTTGACATCACACTGTTCTCCTGGGATTAGCTGTCCAAACTTAGCAAATATATTTGATAAAAAGATCATATGCAGAGTGTAAGATCAAAATCTGAATCCAAACAGGTGAACTATCTTAATCATGATTCTCAAAAAAAAAAAAAAAAAAAAAAAAAAAAAAAAACTCACATCATCTCTTTAATGACCACAAGGCCGCACTATTGCTGACTGAAACTTAGGGACATGCCTCAATAAGACCTTCACGGTACAGTGGTCCTCAAAATTGCTAACAAGCTAGAGTTCAAATTTGTGTTTGTACCATAGTTGTTTCCACTTGTCACAGATCTAATCTGACCTTCTGTATCCTTCTAGAGACCTGCAGAGACTTTCATCTCTATTATATTATTGAAAATCACTTAATAGATGATTATGTAATTCAAATCTTTTTTTCCCTTAATGGTAAAATGACAGGCCCAGGCTCTATAGCAAAACTTGGTTCAAATCGATTGGTTCAACTGATAATGACACCCAACAGAGACAATGTTGTGGCAACATGATACTGTTGCATGGAGAACAAAAACACATGTACCGTAATAGCTTGATGGATGAAGCATTGGGATGCTGCCCAGATTAGCAGTTTAGACGCATGTTAATGCCAGGTCTGAACATGGCCTTTGATTCACACTGCAGCCACGCCTTTGGCACTTGGACAGGAGCATGCTAAAAGTATCCATCCCTCAATAGATGAAATACTACGATATGAAGCAAAGATATTAGCACTATTTATGACATAGCAAAGCGAGGAAGTGCAGTATGTTCTCTTGTTGTTATGACTTTTAACACCTTGTCAGTGATTAAAAGGATAATAAAAAAAAAGGAAGAGTGTGGATAGCTGTAACATTGATTGTGCAACACAGCACTTGATGTATCCATGTATTTCATACAGTCAGTATAATACAACATTATCAACCTCACTTTGCTCTCACGCTTAAGCATTAAGGTCGATTTTCAATGATAACAATGGGATTTAGTGGAGAATGTAGGCCAACACACTGGTGTTAAACAGGAGCAGGACAGTCCCTGAGGGCTAGAGACTGATCACTGGCATAATAATTGCTGCCATAGAGTCAGATGGCATAGAAACAGAATTCTCATTTGAGTAAACATAGAAACACTGTTTTATACACTGCAGATAACAAATTAATAGTGAAAGATGTTAACATGAGCTTGCGTCATCTGATCCTTTTTAAAAATTCATCCACAAAAAAAATGTATAGTGTCGTGGCATGGCATGCCGCTCTACTTGTTCTGTTTCTATCATGCTGTGCACACTGGGTAATTATCAGACATATGCAATCGTTATGTAGGGATTCACTCACTGGAGGAAGTACATCATGTGGAGGTGGTGGGGGCAAAATGAAAGAGACAGAAAAAGATGGTTAATTAGTCTCAGGGAACATGAAGCTGATGGAAGAAGGTCTGTATGAAAAGCGGGTAAAATACTGACAGTTAATGGAAGCAGAAGTGAGAAAAGTGTCAGAAGATAAATATGGTGACAAGGGGGACAAATTGTTTTCCAAACCCTACTTTTGTTTCTCATAAAGCATGGTTCCCACTGCCGCAACACCCTACTGGACCCC